>NC_053392.1:518383743-518696467 GCF_905171765.1 Bufo bufo
TTAAAAAAATTAAATAAAGGCTATTAAAAAAAAAAACTTTTGGGCTTGAACCCTAGTTGGTTGCGGAGAAGTCACGCAAGTCACCCGGCATGCAGAGATAAAATACAGCAGCGTGTGGACCATTTTTAGCCCAAGGCGGCTCATCTTATCACCAGGCCTTTTTTAGTCAAATGTATCGCCCACTTTCAGTCGCTTCGGGATCCATGCCTCATTCATCTTAATAAAGGTGAGGTATTCTAGACTTTTTTGACCTAGGCGACTTCTCTTCTCAGTGACAACACCTCCTGCTGCACTGAAGGTCCTTTCTGACAGGACACTTGAAGCGGGGCAGGCCAGAAGTTCTTTCGCAAATTGGGATAGCTCAGGCCACAGGTCAAGCCTGCACACCCAGTAGTCAAGGGGTTCATCGCTCCTCAGAGTGTCGATATCTTCAGTTAAGGCGAGGTAGTCTGCTACCTGTCGGTCGAGTCGTTCTCTGAGGGAGGACCCCGAAGGGCTGTGGCGATGCGTAGGACTTAAAAAGCTCTGCTTGTCCTCCATCAACAACACGTCTGTAAAGGGTCCTGTCCTTGCCGGCGTGGTCGTGGTAGGAGGAGGATTACTTTCACCTCTTCCCCTGTTAGATTCCAGTTGTGCTGTGACATCACCCTTATACGCTGTGTAAAGCATACTTTTTAACTTGTTTTGGAACTGCTGCATCCTTTCCGACTTCCGGTAATTCGGTAACATTTCAGGCACTTTCTGCTTATACCGGGGGTCTAGTAGCGTGGCCACCCAGTACAGGTCGTTCTCCTTCAGCCTTTTTATGCGAGGGTCCCTCAACAGGCATGACAGCATGAAAGACCCCAT
Source organism: Bufo bufo (assembly GCF_905171765.1). Classification (NCBI taxonomy): domain Eukaryota; kingdom Metazoa; phylum Chordata; class Amphibia; order Anura; family Bufonidae; genus Bufo; species Bufo bufo. Next base: position 518,384,593 of record NC_053392.1, read on the forward strand.
TTGCACAAGGTTGGACGCCGAGCTACTCAGGTCCCGTTCCTCATCCTCACTGATCTCACTGAAGGTCTGTTCTTCCCCCCAGCCACGTACAACACTACGGGTACCAGATAGGTGACAACGAGCACCCTGGGATGCCTGCTGTGGTTGTTCTTCCTCCTCCTCAAAGCCACATTCCTCCTCTGACTCCTCTTCCTCAGACTCCTCTTCCAGCGTTGCCGCAGGTCCAGCAAGCGATGCTGATAAGGCTGTTTCTGGTGGTGATGGTGACCACAACTCTTCCTCTTCACGCTCATCTACGGCCTGATCCAGCACTCTTCGCAGGGCACGCTCCAGGAAGAAAACAAATGGGATGATGTCGCTGATGGTGCCTTCAGTGCGACTGACTAGGTTTGTCACCTCCTCAAAAGGAGGCATGAGCCTACAGGCATTGCGCATGAGCGTCCAGTAACGTGGCAAAAAAATACCCAGCTCCGCAGAGGCTGTCCTAGCACCCCGGTCATACAAATACTCGTTGACGGATTTTTCTTGTTGGAGCAGGCGGTCGAACATTAGGAGTGTTGAATTCCAACGTGTCGGACTGTCGCAAATCAAGCGCCTCACTGGCATGTTGTTTCGCTGCTGAATTTCGGAAAAGTGCGCCATGGCCGTGTAGGAACGCCTGAATTGGCCACACACCTTCCTGGCCTGCTTGAGGACGTCCTGTAAGCCTGGGTACTTATGCACAAAGCATTGTACGATCAGATTCAACACATGTGCCATGCACGGCACATGTGTCAACTTGCCCAAATTCAATGCCGCCAACAAATTGCTTCCATTGTCACACACCACTTTGCCGATCTCCAGTTGGTGCGGAGTCTGCCACTGATCCACCTGTGCATTCAGGGTGGACAGGAGTGCTGGTCCGGTGTGACTCTCTGCTTTCAGGCAAGTCAACCCCAAGACGGCGTGACACTGTCGTATCCGGGATGTGGAATAGCCCCTGGGGAGCTGGGGGGGTGCAGTTGATGTGGAGCAAGACGCAGCAGCAGAAGAGGACTCAGCCGAGGAGGCTAGTGAAGAGGATGGAGTAGGAGGAGTAGAGGAGGTGGCAGCAGGCCTGCCTGCAAGTTGTGGCGGTGTCACCAACTCCTCTGCAGCGCCACGCATTCCATGCTTTGCAGTCGTCAGCAGGTTTACCCAATGCGCAGTGTACGTGATATACCTGCCCTGACCATGCTTTGCAGACCAGGTATCAGTGGTCAGATGGACCCTTGCCCCAACACTGTGTGCCAGACATGCCATGACTTCCTTCTCACAATAGAGTACAGGTTGGGGATAGCCTTTTGTGAAAAGAAATTTCGGCCGGGTACCTTCCACTGCGGTGTCCCAATAGCTAAAAATTTTTGAAGGCCTCAGACTCCACCAGCTTGTATGGTAAAAGCTGGCGAGCTAAGAGTTTCGACAAGCCAGCTGTCAGACGCCGGGCAAGGGGGTGACTCTGTGACATTGGCTTCTTACGCTCAAACATTTCCTTGACAGACACCTGACTGTGGGCAGATGATCAGGAACTACTCAAGGCGAGAGGCGGAGTGGCGGATGGTTGAGAGGGGGCAAGGAGGACAGCAGTGGTTGATGTGGCTGAAGATGCTGGACCAGGAGGAGGATGGCGGCTTTGAGTTTGTGTGCTGCTTTTACTCATCATGTGTTGATCCCATAGGCGTTTGTGATTTGAGATCATGTGCCTTCGCAAAGCAGTTGTACCTAGGTGGGTGTTGGACTTCCCACGACTCAGTTTCTTTTGGCACAGGTTGCAAATGGCATCGCTGTTCTCAGAGGCAGAAACACAAAAAAAATTACACACTGCTGAGCTTTGCAATGACGGCATTCTGGTGGTGGCAACAGCATGCGTTGATTGGCATGCTGTCTGGCTGACCCCGGGTGCCGACACATGCTGTCTGACTGTGCCACTAGCTCCTTGTGACGACCTCCCCCTGCTTTCAACTCGTCTCCTCCTCCTCTCTGTCTCCCCATCTGAACTTTTCCCCTGTTCTTCTTCTCTTCGAGCGGGCACCCACGTGACATCCACAGACACATCGTTATCATCAACCGCTTCACTTGTATCTGACAACTCAGCAAAGGAAGCAGCAGCGGGTACAACATCATCATCATCACACCGTACGTCCATGTGTGTAATGCTGCCAGACTGAGACATACCCCTGTTATCTACATCCTCTGGCAATAATGGTTGCGCATCATTAATTTCTTCCAACTGATGTGTAAATAACTCCTCTGACAGATCAAGTGAAGCAGCTGTGGTGCTAGTGTTCGTGGTGGCGGCAGGCGGTCGAGTGGTAACTTGAGAGGTGCCCAAAGCTGAGCTGGAGGAGGATGGTGTGTCAAGGTTCCGAGCGGAAGCTGTAGAAGATTGGGTGTCCTGTGTTAGCCAGTCAACTATGCCCTCAGAACTTTTCGAGTTCAGGGTATGTGGCCTCTGAACACTGTTCATTGTTCTAGGGCCAAAGGGAATCACAGCACCATGACCACGACAGGTGGCCTTCCTCTGCCTGTCATTTTTTTTAGATTAGTTTAGTTGTACTATGCGTGCAAGCTACTGTGACACCAGATATGAGTGGTGGCACTGTGCACTGGCAGTAGTTGGCACAGTACACGCTGTAGGCCTGACACACAAGCTTGCAGGCAACTAACTGCAATTATATTACAGTCAAAATTGTTTTTTGTTTTTTTAAATGTAATCTACTGTGACACCAGATATGAGTGGCACTGGTGACACTATGCACTGGCAGTAGTTGGCACAGTACACGGTGTAGGCCTGACACACAAGCTTGCAGGCAACTAACTGCAATTATATTACAGTCAAAATTGTTGTTGTTTTTTTTTTTAATGTAATCTACTGTGACACCAGATATGAGTGGCACTGGTGACACTGTGCACTAGCAGTAGTTGGCACAGTACACTCTGTAAACTTGACACACAAGCTTGCAGGCAACTAACTGCAATTATATTACAGTCAAAATTGTTGTTGTTTTTTTTAAATGTAATCTACTATAACACTAGATATGAGTGGCACTGGTGACACTGTGCACTGGCAGTAGTTGGCACAGTACACGCTGTAGGCCTGACACACAAGCTTGCAGGCAACTAATTGCAATTATATTACAGTCAAAATTGTTGTTGTTTTTTTTTAAATGTAATCTACTGTGACACCAGATATGAGTGGCACTGGTGACACTGTGCACTGGCAGTAGTTAGCACAGTACACGCTGTAGGCCTGACACACAAGCTTGCAGGCAACTAACTGCAATTATATTACAGTCAAAATTGTTGTTGTTTTTTTTTAAATGTAATCTACTGTGACACCAGATATGAGTGGCACTGGTGACACTGTGCACTGCAGTAGTTGGCACAGTACACGTTGTAGGCCTGACACACAAGCTTGCAGGCAACTAACTGCAATTATATTATAGTCAAAATTGTTTATTTGTTTTTTAAATGTAATCCACTGTGGCACCAGATATGAGTGGCACTGGTGACACTGTGCATTGGCAGTAGTTGGCACAGTACACTCTGTAGGCCTGACACACAAGCTTGCAGGCAACTAACTGCAATTATATTACAGTCAAAATTGTTGTTGTTTTTTTTAAATGTAATCTACTGTGACACCAGGTATGAGTGGCACTGGTGACACTGTGCACTGGGAGTAGTTGGCACAGTACATGCTGTAGGCCTGACACACAAGCTTGCAGGCAACTAACTGCAATTATATTACAGTCAAAATTGTTGTTGTTTTTCTTTTAATGTAATCTACTGTGACACCAGATATGAGTGGCACTGGTGACACTGTGCACTGGCAGTAGTTAGCACAGTACACGCTGTAGGCCTGACACACAAGCTTGTAGGCAACTAACTGCAATTATATTACAGTCAAATTATTATTATTTTTTTTTAAATGTAATCTACTGTGACACCAGATATGAGTGGCACTGGTGACACTGTGCGCTGGCAGTAGTTGGCACAGTACACGCTGTAGGCCTAACACACAAGCTTGCAGGCAACTAACTGCAATTATATTACAGTCAAAATTGTTGTTTTTTTTAAATGTAATCTACTGTGACACCAGATATGAGTGGCACTGGTGACACTGTTCACTGGCAGTAGTTGGCACAGTACACACTGTAGGCCTGACACACAAGCTTGCAGGCAACTAACTGCAATTATATTACAGTCAAAATTGTTGTTGTTTTTTTTTAAATGTAATCTACTGTGACACCAGATATGAGTGGCACTGGTGACACTGTGCACTGGCAGTAGTTAGCACAGTACACGCTGTAGGCCTGACACACAAGCTTGCAGGCAACTAACTGCAATTATATTACAGTCAAAATTGTTGTTGTTTTTTTTAAATGTAATCTACTGTGACACCAGATATGAGTGGCACTGGTGACACTGTGCACTGGCAGTAGTTGGCACAGTACACGCTGTAGGCCTGACACACAAGCTTGCAGGCAACTAACTGCAATTATATTACAGTCAAAATTGTTTGTTTTTTAAATCTACTGTGACACCAGATATGAGTGGCACTGGTGACACTGTGCACTGGCAGTAGTTGGCACAGTACATGCTGTAGGCCTGACACACAAGCTTGCAGGCAACTAACTGCAATTATATTACAGTCAAAATGTATTTATTTATTTTTTAATGTAATCTACTGTGACACCAGATATGAGTGACACTGGTGACACTGTACACTGGCAGTAGTTGGCACAGTACACGCTGTAGGCCTGACACACAAGCTTGCAGGCAACTAACTGCAATTATATTACAGTCAAAATTGTTTGTTTGTTTTTTAAATCTACTGTGACACCAGATATGAGTGGCACTGGTGACACTGTGCACTGGCAGTAGTTGGCACAGTACATGCTGTAGGCCTGACACACAAGCTTGCAGGCAACTAACTGCAATTATATTACAGTCAAAATGTATTTATTTATTTTTTAATGTAATCTACTGTGACACCAGATATGAGTGGCACTGGTGACACTGTGCACTGGCAGTAGTTGGCACAGTACATGCTGTAGGCCTGACACACAAGCTTGCAGGCAACTAGCTGCAATTATATTACAGTTAAAATTGTTGTTGTTTTTTTTAAATGTAATCTACTGTGACACCAGATATGAGTGGCACAGGTGGCACTGTGCACTGGCAGTAGCTGGCACAGTACACGCTGTAGGCCTGACACACACGCTTGCATGCAACTAACTGCAATTATAGTACAGTCAAAAAAGTTTTTTTTTTTTTTAAATGCAAGCTACTGTGACACCAGATATGAGTGGTGGCACTGGGCAAGTGGGCACAGTATACGCTGTGGGCCTGACATACACGCTGGCAGGCAACTGCAATTAGATTACAGAGGGAAAACAAAAAAAGCAGACTGATGTACTAGCCCTAAAAAGGGCTTTTTGGGGTGCTGTCAGGACGCTGTCCTTACAGCAGATCAGATGAGTCTTTCAGGACTGGAGTGGACACTGAATACACTGGCCTAACTATCGATTTCCCTATTAAATCAGCAGCAGCTGCACTGTCCCTCCTCTCACTAAGACTGCAGCTTCCGAATGAATCTAAGATGGATGCTGTCCTTGCTTTTTGCTAGGAGGTGGGAGGGTCTGGGAGGGAGGGTATGCTGCTGATTGGCTGGAATGTTTCTGCTGACTGTGAGGTACAGGGTCAAAGTTTGCTCAATGAAGACATGACATATAGGGGGCGGACCGAACATCGCAATTGCATATGTTCATCGCAATATTCTCAATCTTCGTTATATTCTAGCAATACAACCATTAGGAACCCAGCTCTAAGTTGAATTCGCAATGCGATTAATATACCGTATTTTTCGCTTTATAAGACGCACTTTTTCCCCCCCAATAGTGGGGGTAAAATGGCAGTGCGTCTTATAAAGCGAACACTGCCATGTTTACTTTGCTGACGCTGATACATCGCAAGCCGCAATGTATCAGATGGGTGGGAGGAGGGGACGGAGGCTGGCAACACTCGCGGCGGGGCCCGATGCAGTCACTGTACTGTAATACATCGGACCCCGCTCACGGTAATTATCACATGTAAAGTCTATAATCTTCAAGCAGTGTCTCTGCTTTAAACTAGGGCAATCCTCTGTAGTGCAACTCACTATGAAAGCGGCAGGCAGAGCGGCAGCGTAACCTCGCGATTCTCACTCATTCATGGGAAGGAAGTGGGAGGAGCATTAATGAGTGAGAATCGCGAGGTTACGCTGCCGCTCTGCCTGCCGCTTTCATAGTGAGTTGCACTACAGAGGATTGCCCTAGTTTAAAGCAGAGACACTGCTTGAAGATTATAGACTTTACATATGAAAACGGCTTCATTACACTCTGCTTTCTTCTATACCAGTACTCACTATGAAAGCAGCGGTCCTGCCGGCGCGTGACGTCACTCACTCGGTCATGCTCCTCCCACTTCATTAATGAAGCTGGCAGGAGCGTGACTGACTGAGTGAGTGACATCACGTGCTGGCCGGACTGCTGCTTTTATAGTGAGTACTGGTATAGAAGAAAGCAGAGCCATTAAAAGATTTTACATATAAAGTCTACTGTGTGCCCTGTGGTGTAATGGGGGTCACTATTCACACAGGGACAATATACTGTGACACATGATACTGTGACCAGCATAAGATCATCTTATGCTGGTCACAGTATCATATGTGTCACAGTATATTGTCCCTGTGTGAATAGTGACCCCCATTACATAAGATGCTATATATGATGCTACATCCCCCGTAGTAGTGCGTCACCCAAAGGTCCCCCATAACAGTGCGTCACCCACAGGTCCCCCCATAACAGTGCGTCACCCACAGGTCCCCCCATAACAGTGCGTCACCCACAGGTCCCCCCATAACAGTGCGTCACCCACAGGTCCCCCCATAACAGTGCGTCACCCACAGGTCCCCCCATAACAGTGCGTCACCCACAGGTCCCCCCATAACAGTGCGTCACCCACAGGTCCCCCCATAACAGTGCGTCATCCACAGACCACCATTAGTTCAAAACCCCTCCAAAAGCACACCATTAGTTCAAAACCCCTCCAAAAGCACACCTTTTGGTTCAAAATTCTTTTTTCTTATTTTACTCCTCAAAAATCTAGGTGCGTCTTATCATCAGGTGCGTCTTATAAAGCGAAAAATACGGTAACCTGTATTAATCGCATTGTAATTACAACTTAGATCTAAGTTCCTAATGGTTGTATTGCTAGAATTGACGAATATAACGAATATAGCACTATATTCTCAATCTTCGTTATATTCTAGCAATACAACCATTAGGAACCCAGCTCTAAGTTGAATTCGCAATACGATTAAAATAACCTGTAGTGGCGAACGCGAACAAGCGATGTTCGCCGGCGAATAGTTTGCCACAAAACGCTTTAGAACATATTACCGCATGGCTGAAAGGTAAATATATTTTTCTTTTGCCACTAATGCACGCCAAAAAAGGATTTAGAAAATATAACTGCACCGCTGAACGGCAAATATATATTTCTTTTTCCTCTTATACATGCCACAGAAGGCTTTAGAACATGTAACTGCACCGCTGAACGGCAAATATATTTTTCCTTTGCCACTATTACACGAAAAAAAGGGCTTTAGAACATATAACTACATCGCTTAACGGCAAATATATTTTTCTTTTTCTACTAATACACACCACAAATGCCTCTAATATACGCCACAAAAGGCTTTAGAACATATAACTGCACCGCTTAACGGAAAATATATTTTTCTTTTGGTAATAATACACACCACAAAAGGCTTTAGAACATATAACTGCACCGCTGAACGGCAAATATATTTTATATTTTTCCACTTATACAGGCCACAAAAGGCTTTAGAACATATAACAGCACCTCTGAACGGCAAATATATTTTTATTTTGCCACTATTACAAGACAAAAAGGGCTTTAGAACATATAACTACACCCGCTGAACAGCAAATATATTATTCTTTTGCCACTAATACACACCACAAAAGCTTTAGAACATACCGTATATACTCGAGTATAAGACGAGTTTTTTGGCACATATTTTTGTGCTCAAAAAGCCCCCTCGTCTTATACTCGAGTCTAGGTCTGTCTTAGCTCCGGTAATAGCAGGCTGTGCGGGGGGCGGCGCTCACTCACTGACGTCACGAGCCTGCGCCGCCTAGTGGGAGCAGGCGCGTGACGTCAGTGAGTGAGCGCCGCCCCCCGCACTGCCTGCTATTACTGGAGCTAAGACAAAGTAAGATATCCAAATAATCTGAGTAAAGAGCTCAGCAATGAGCAATGATTAAAGTTAAAGTACCGTAGTTACTGATTCGTTTATAAATATACTGCTGTGAGCGTCGGGGAGGGGGATCTGTGAATGGCACTGTAGGGGGATCTGTGGATGGCAGTGCCATCCACAGATCCCCCTACAGTGCCATCCACAGATCCCCCCTCCCCTAAACAGTGCCATCATGGCACTGTTTAAGGGAGGGGGGATCTGTGGATGGCACTGTTTAGGGGGGATCTGTGGAAGGCACTGTTTAGGGGGGATCTGTGGATGGCACTGTTTAGGGGGGATCTGTGGATGGCACTGTTTAGGGGGGAGATCTGTGGATGGCACTGTTTAGGGGGGAGATCTGTGGATGGCTCCCTGTATTTAATGCAGAGTGTGTGTGTATATAATGCACACACTCTGCATTAAATACAGGGAGTCAGAGTCAGACTCCCATCAATCTGAGTCACCCTCTTGCAGATGTGTGTATATAATATAGAGTGTGTGCATTATATACACATACACTCTGCATTATAGCTGCATTTCCCACCCTAGTCTTATACTCGAGTCAATAATTTTTCCCATTTTTTGGGGGTAAAATTAGGGGCCTCGGCTTATATTCGGGTCGGCTTATACTCGAGTATATACGGTATAACTACACCGCTGAATGGCAAATATATTTTTCTTTTGGTACTAATACACACCACAAAAGGCTTTAGAACATATAACTGCACCGCTGAACGGCAAATATATTTTTATTTTGCCACTATTACAAGACAAAAAGGGCTTTAGAACATTTAACTACACCCGCTGAACAGCCAATATATTATTCTTTTGCCACTAATACACACCACAAAAGTTTTAGAACATATAACTACACCGCTGAATGGCAAATATATTTTTATTTTGCCACTATTACACAACAAAAAGGGCTTTAAAACATAACTGCACCGCTGAACGGAAAATATAATTTTATTTGGCGACTAATACACACCACAAAAGGCTTTAGAACATAGAACTGCACCGCTGAACAGAAAATATATTTTTCTTTTGCCACTAATACACACCACAAAAGGCTTTAGGACATATAACTGCACTGCTGAACGGCAAATACATTTTTTTTTTGCCATTAATACACACCACAAAAGGCTTTAGAACATATAACTGCACCGATGAACGACAAATATGTTTTTCTTTTGCCACTATTACACGACAAGAAGGACTTTATAACATATCACTGCACCGCTTAACGGCAAATATATTTTTCTTTTGGTACTAATACACACCACAAAAGGCTTTGGAACATATAACTGCACCACTGAACAGTAAATATATTTTTATTTTGCCACTATTACAAGACAAAAAGGGCTTTAGAACATATAACTGCACCCACTGAACAGAAAATATATTATTCTTTTGCCACTAATACACACCACAAAAGGCTTTAGAACATATAACTACACCGCTGAATGGCAAATATATTTTTATTTTGCCACTATTACACAACAAAAAGGGCTTTAAAACATAACTGCACCGCTGAACGGAAAATATAATTTTATTTGGCGACTAATACACACCACAAAAGGCTTTAGAACATAGAACTGCACCGCTAAACAGAAAATATATTTTTCTTTTGCCACTAATACACACCACAAAACGCTTTAGAACATATAACTGCACAGCTGAACGGCAAATATATTTTTATTTTGCCACTAATACACACCACAAAAGGCTTTAGAACATAAAACTGCACCAATGAACGACAAATATGTTTTTCTTTTGCCACTAATACACGACAAAAAGGGCTTTAGAACATATCATTGCACTGCTGAACGGCAAATATATTATTATTTTGCCACTTATACTCCCCACAAAATGCTTTAGAAAATATAACCGCATGGCTGAAAGGCAAATATATTTTTCTTTTTCCACTTATACACGTTTAAAAAGGCTTTAGAACATATAACTGCACCGCTGAACGGCAAATATTTTTTTATTTTGCCACTAATACACACCACAAAAGGCTTTAGAACATATAACTGCACCGATGAGCGACAAATATGTTTTTCTTTTACCACTATTACACGACAAATGGCTTTAGAACATATCACTGCACCGCTTAACGGCAAATATATTTTTCTTTTGGTACTAATACACACCACAAAAGGCTTTAGAACATATAACTGCACCGCTGAACTGCAAATATATTTTTATTTTTCCACTTATACATGCCACAAAAGGCTTTAGAACATATAACTGCACCGCTGAATGGCAAATATATTTTTATTTTGCCACTATTACAAGACAAAAAGGGCTTTAGAACATATAACTACACCCGCTGAACAGCCAATATATTATTCTTTTGCCACTAATATACACCACAAAAGTTTTAGAACATATAACTACACCGCTGAATGGCAAATATATTTTTATTTTGCCACTATTACACAACAAAAAGGGCTTTAAAACATAACTGCACCGCTGAACGGAAAATATAATTTTATTTGGCGACTAATACACACCACAAAAGGCTTTAGAACATAGAACTGCACCGCTGAACAGAAAATATATTTTTCTTTTGCCACTAATACACACCACAAAAGGCTTTAGGACATATAACTGCACCGCTGAACGGCAAATGCATTTTTTTTTTTGCCATTAATACACACCACAAAAGGCTTTAGAACATATAACTGCACCGATGAACGACAAATATGTTTTTCTTTTGCCACTATTACACGACAAGAAGGACTTTATAACATATCACTGCACCGCTTAACGGTAAATATATTTTTCTTTTGGTACTAATACACACCACAAAAGGCTTTAGAACATATAACTGCACCACTGAACAGCAAATATATTTTTATTTTGCCACTATTACAAGACAAAAAGGGCTTTAGAACATATAACTGCACCCACTGAACAGAAAATATATTATTCTTTTGCCACTAATATACACCACAAAAGGCTTTAGAACATATAACTACACCGCTGAATGGCAAATATATTTTTATTTTGCCACTATTACACAACAAAAAGGGCTTTAAAACATAACTGCACCGCTGAACGGAAAATATAATTTTATTTGGCGACTAATACACACCACAAAAGGCTTTAGAACATAGAACTGCACCGCTAAACAGAAAATATATTTTTCTTTTGCCACTAATACACACCACAAAATGCTTTAGAACATATAACCGCATGGCTGAAAGGCAAATATATTTTTCTTTTTCCACTTATACACGTTTAAAAAGGCTTTAGAACATATAACTGCACCGCTGAACGGCAAATATTTTTTTATTTTGCCACTAATACACACCACAAAAGGCTTTAGAACATATAACTGCACCGATGAGCGACAAATATGTTTTTCTTTTACCACTATTACACGACAAATGGCTTTAGAACATATCACTGCACCGCTTAACGGCAAATATATTTTTCTTTTGGTACTAATACACACCACAAAAGGCTTTAGAACATATAACTGCACCGCTGAACTGCAAATATATTTTTATTTTTCCAATTATACATGCCACAAAAGGCTTTAGAACATATAACTGCACCGCTGAATGGCAAATATATTTTTATTTTGCCACTATTACAAGACAAAAAGGGCTTTAGAACATACAACTGCACCCGATGAACAGCAAATATATTATTCTTTTGCCACTAATACACACCACAAAAGCTTTAGAACATATAACTACACCGCTGAATGGCAAATATATTTTTATTTTGCCACTATTACACACAAAAAAGGGCTTTATAACATAACTGCACTGCTGAGCAGAAAATATATTTTTATTTGGCGACTAATACACACTCCTGCTCCTCCTCCTTTTCATCATCCAATTTGCGCTGAGAAGACGAACTGAGGGTGGTCTGGCTATCACCCTGTGTAATGTCTTTCCCCATTTCCACCTCTTCCTTATCCAAAGCATCGTCCTTACTTGTGAGCAGCGGGGGTTTGAGTAGACACAGAAGTGGGATGGTTACGCTGATAATAGCGTTATCGCCGCTTATCATCTGTGTTGTTTCCTCAAAGTTTCTTAAAACCTCACAGAGGTCAGACATCCATGTCCACTCCTCGCTTGTGAATAGCGGAAGCTGACTGGAAAGGCAATGAACATGTTACAGCTGGAATTCCATTACAGCCCTCTGCTGCTCACAAAGCCTGGCCAACATGTGGAACGTCGAGTTCCAGCACGTGCTCATGTCGCACAACAGCTGGTGAGTTAGAAATTTTAAACGCTGCTGCAGCGTTTGCAGACCGGCTGAAGCTGTTGATGACTTGCGGAAATGTGCACACACGCGGCGCGCCTTCACCAGTAGCTCAGGCAAATTGGGGTAGGTTTTGAGAAACCGCTGAACCACAAGGTTGTACTAGGCATTGAATGTGTCTGAGCTTGCCGATCTCTAAAGCCGCCACCAAATTACGGCCATTATCAGACACAACCATGCCTGGTTGTAGGTTGAGTGGGGAGAGCAACAGCTCAGTCGGGTCTCTTATACCCTGCCACAGCTCTGCGGCGGTGTGCTGTTTGACCCCTAAGCATATCAGCTTCAGCATGGCCTGTTGCCGTTTCCCCACTGCAGTGCTACACTGTTTCCAGCTACCGACTGAAGACTGACTGGTGCTGCATGCAGATAATTCGGAGGTTGAAGTGGAGGAGGAGGAGGACAAGTGGGGTTTGGAGCCACTAACGTAGGTGCTGGCGGAAACCCTGATCAAAGTGGGGCCTGCAATCCTTGGCGTCGGTAGCACCTGTGCCATCCCAGGGTACGACTTGCTCCTGGCCTCCACAATATCCACCCAGTGTGCCGTCAGGGAAATGTAGCATCCCTGGGCGAATGCACTTGTCCATGTGTCCGTGGTTAAGTGGACCTTTCCAGTAACTGCTTTGGTCAGGGCACGTGTGATGTTACGGGACACATGTTGGCGTAAGGCAGGAATGGCACACCTTGAAAAATATTGGCGGCTAGGGACTGCGTAACGCGCGACGGCCACCGACATCAAGCTGCGGAAGGCCTCAGTGTCCACAAGCCTAAATGGCAACATTTCAAGGGACAGTAATTTGGAAAGCTGCGCATTTAGTGCTATCGCCTGTGGGTGGGTGGCTGGGTATTTTCAATTGCGTTCTAAGGCCTGGGGTAAGGACATTTGGAAGTGGATGTGGTCGCTGATGGTGTATGTGAAGGTCCAAGTGCATGGCGGGAGGCATCCAGGCGTGCACCTTCAACAGGGGATTGGCCAGCACGTAACATAGGGGAAGAGGAGGCAGTGGTGTGACCCGCAGACACAGATTGTGGACCCAGGCATTCGTCCCACTTATTACGGTGCTTGGATGCCATGTGGTGGATCTTGCTGGTGGTGTTGTGGTCGCTAGTGTTCATGCCCCGGCTCATTTTTCGTATGGCACAGGTTGCAAATTACTTTTCTTTTGTCGTCCGCACTTTCCTCAAAAAAGCGCCATACTGCAGAACACCTTCCCCTTGGCAAGGAAGATTTCTGCAAGAGGGTTCTCCATGAAACAGTTGCGGGCCTGTTTGGTGTGGCCCGCCTTCTCCCGTTTGGCACCCCACTGCCTCTTTCAGCCTGTTGCGGTGCTGCAGATTCCTCCCCCTCTGTACTGCTGTCCTCACTCGGCTTTCCACCTTCCCCGGTTGGGTCAGTGACCTCATCGTCCACCACCTCTTCTTCCACTTCCTCACTCTGATCATCCTCCTGACTGTTTCATAACCACAACCTCAGTGATTGACAACTGTGTCTCATCCTCTTTATCAACCTCTTGAGACACTAATTGCGGTGGACTTATTGACAACTGTGTCTCATCATCATCCACCTCATTAAACACTAATTGCCGTTCCCCACCGTCATCTTCTTGTGACTGTGGATGCTCAAGAGGTTGGGAATCAGGGCACAAGATCTCATGTCCCTCTTCAAGCCTGCTTGGCGAGAGGGCCAAATCAAGTAAAGGCGATGAAAAAAGGTCCTCAGAATATCCGAGTGTGGGATCACTTGTTTGGCCAGACTGTACATGGTGGGAGGAAGGAGGATCAGAGTGAGGATTGTGTTGACCAGACTCCTGGATACTGAGACTGGATTTGGTGGAAGACAAGGTGGTGCTTAACCGACTGGAAGCATTATCTGGTGCAATCCAACCGACTACCTGGTCACACTGGTCTGACTTCAAGAGTGGTGTCCTGCGCCGGCCTGCAAACTGGGATATGAAGCTAGGTATTGTGGATGATTGTTTTTCTTGTGCTCTGGGACAGGCACAGTTTCTCCGCGCCCAGGGCCTCAGCCTCTGCGTGTACCATCAGCACCACTTCCCCGTCCCTTACTGCTCGCCTTCTTCATTTTAAATGTGATATATGCTTGAAAGTATGTCACACGTACAGTAGTGTAGGATATGTATGTGTATGCGCGAAAAAATGTACAAAGGTATTTGTGATTAGGAAACCTTATCCAAGACAGGTACCATAGGTAATATCACTGTTCGCAGTGTCTACGGAAAAAGGTACACTGTATGTCACTGATATTTTAGGGATGCTCACACTTTAAACAGGAGATGTGGTGTGGAAAATTTAACTGTTCGCAGCGGACACCAGCTATGGAAAAAGTACACTGGATGTCACTGATATTTTAGGGATGCGCACACTTTAAACAGGAGATGTGGCGTGGATCATTTAACTGTCCACAGTGGACACCGTTTACGGAAAAAGTGCACTAGATGTCACTGATATTTTAGGGATGCACACACTTTAAACAGGAGATGTGGCGCGGATAATTTAACTGTCAGCAGTGGACACCGTCTACGGAAAAAGGACGGCGGCCAGCAAGTCTCAGCGCAGTTGGCCCGCACTGCTCTGCCCATTATGGGCAGAGGAACAGCTTTTCATATTGCGCATGCGCCGGCCAACTAATGACAGCTGCCCTGAGACTTGCCAACGCGCCGTCCTCTGGTGCTGCTCGTGACTTCTGCTGGCTCGAGGCAGAGGAGGAGGTAATAATAGAAAAGAAGGGCAGGCCTGAGAGCTGAAAGAGTTGTGTTTTTTTGAGCACATCGCCAAGGGGCCTGGGCACTTGGGACAGTAACGCCGCCCCTGGGCACTTGCAGAAGCTAATTTACATACTTTTAAAAAGTGTCTTTTCATGATCTTGACGAGGGACACAGAAAAGAAAGGTACCATTGTAGTGAGGGTCACAAAGTGACGTGTAGGGAGGAGACTTGAGCATGGCACTCGAGCACATGCGGTATTCGGTCGAGTACCGCCATGTGCCGAGCATCGAGGTGTTCGGCTGAGCATGCTCGATCAACACTAGTCTTTTCCTTATTTCTTGCTTGTTGTATTCCCCTATCTTTTGGTATTAGGCCTTAGGGAGTCTCCTGTTCCTTCAGCTGGGAATGAGCAGGACATCTTTCATCCTGACACTATTTCCAGGGCTCTTTAGGGTCAGATAGGGCTCTAGGTTCCCGCGTATGAACATTCCTACCATCAAGGTCTGTTTATATTGATAGTAGTCAGGGCTCGGTTTAGGTTCACTAGGTGGTGACCTTTCCCCTTTCCTTAGTTTCCAGGCCTAGTACCTTTTCCCTTCTCTCTTGTGTTCGGTGTGTAGTTTACTACCCACACCATGCCATGACATTATCAACCACCACAAACCGTCATTTTTTGTTTGTGTCACTGGGGCTATGGATCCAATCGCTGCACTGGCTAGATAATTGCAGGGTCTGTCTATAGAGGTAGCTAACCTCTGCATGCAGATCCAGGGATAACAGGCTGCTGGTGCCAGTAGTAGTTACCAGGCCTGTCCTGAACCTATGTTTGCAGTACCAGAAAGATTTTCGGGGGGAAGCAATAATTTCGTTCGGAGAGTCGTGTAAATTGTGCTTTAAGTTACGTCTGCTCTCATCTGGGGATGAGAGTCAAAGAGTGGGTATTATCATGTCGTTGCTTAAAGTCTTGGGCTTTTTCTCTACCGACCGGATCACAGTTCTTCCGGTCGGTAGATGAATTTTTCAGAGCGCTAGGTCTTATCTACGATGACCCGGATTGGATCTCCCTGGCCGAGACCAAGTTACATGGTTTATGGCAGGGAGAGCGTTCTGCGGAGATCTATTGTTTTGAATTTAGGAGATGGGCTATGGATACGGAGTGGAATAATACAGCTCTCCATAGCCAATTATGTCAGGGATTATCTGAGAGGCTAAAGGAGGCCTTGGCCTTTCAGGAAAATCCTGAGTCATTGGAAGCGGCTACGTACATTGCTGTACATATGGATAGACGCCTGAGACAGAGATCTAAGGTCCCTTACTCCCAGGACGAACTATCATATACGTGGCGGCTTCGTCTGACACCTTGGGTGGAGAGACTCCTGAGTTTATGCCTGGTGATGAACCTATGCAGTTAGGGGGAGCTACCCCTGGGCCTGCTTGCAAGAGCTTTATGCATAAGAAGGGAGTATGTTTTTTCTGCGGAAAAAGGGGACATTTTGTTAACGTTTGTCCTTACGTTCAGCATCAAAGTGAAAATAGAAAAAAAATCTTTTAATTCCCATCTTACTCTTGGTGGGGCAGGTGGGGAGTCAGAGAACTTACTTTTGTCATACTGGTAGTACCCGATTTCTCCTGTATGCCGAGGTGGCGCTAGCTTTCAAAACTGTGGGAATTGAGGTGTTTATTGACAGTGGGGCAGGGGTTAACCTAGTTGATGATCAGTTTGTTCGTTTGCATGGGTTGACTTGCATTAGAGAAAAATATTTCGGTGTTTGCATTAGACTCCGCACCACTCACTCAGAAATGTTTGTCACAGATGGTGCAGGACTTCCGTTTAAGAGTGGGTGATTTTCATCAGGAATCCATTTTGTGTTTTGTGCTGGAGGGTCTGTTTGCTCTGTTGGTTCTGGGTTTACCATGGTTGAGCAAAGATAATCCTACCATTGACTGGAAAGCCAAACAGATTCTCGATTGGAGTGATTATTGCATGGACAATTGTCTTAATACATCTCTTTCTGTCTTGACCACTAAAGCTGTTCCCTCTTTCATTTCTGATTTTTCTGATGTATTTTCTGAGTGATTGCCAGGGTTTACCCCCACACCAGGAATATGATTGTCCTTTCAATCTTATTCCCAGAGCAAAGTTGCCAAAATCTAGGTTATACAATCTTTCCGAACCCGAAAGAGCGACTATGCGAGAGAATATTGCCAAAAGTTTGGTTAAGGGACATATTAGACCTTCCAAGTCCCCAGTGGCAGCAGGGTTTTTCTTTGTAAAGAAGAAAGAAGGAAATCTTAGGCCATGTCTGGACTTCCGTGAGCTCAATCGGATTACGGTCTGTGATCTGTACCCCCTTCCTTTGATTCCTAACTTGTTTAACCAGATTGTTGGTGGCAAGGTCTTCTTCAAGTTGGACCTAAGGATGGCATATAATCTGCCCATGTACATTCTTCTCTAAGAAACTCTCGGCTGCAGAAAAGGAATTATGACGTGGGTAATAGAGAGTTGCTGGCCATTAAGTTGGCTTTTGAGAAATGGCATCATTGGTTGGAAGGAGCAATTCATCCCATTACTGTGCTTACTGATCACAAAAATCTGGTTTACCTGGAGTCGGTTAAACGACTGAACACAAGGAAGGCCAGATGTTCGTTGTTTTTTATCAGATTTAATTTCATTGTCGCCTGATTCTTTGTCACATAGCTGTCCTGGGAAGGGGGGTGATTCATAAGATGCTGGTCTGTTATTGTCTGAAGGGGTAGTTATATCCGCCCTATATCTCGTCCTTGAGGCAGAGGTGTTAGAGGCGCAGGGTAATGGATACTCGGTCTTCCGGCTCTTTACTTCCGTTGCCCGTCCCGTCCCGACCTTGGACTCATTTGTCCATGGATTTTATTACAGATTTACCTAATTCTTCAGGAAAACTGTGATTTTGATTGTTGTTGATTGCTTTAGTAAGATGGTGCATTTTATAGCATTGCCAGGTTTACCTAATGCTAAAACTTTGGCACAAGTGTTTGTCGATAACATCTTGAAATTACATGGTATTCCTTCTGATGTGGTGTCTGATAGGGGGACTCAGTTTGTTTCCAAATTCCGGAAGGCATTCTGTACTTGTCTGGGGGTACATTTGTCCTTCTCTTCAGCCTTTCATCCTCAGTTGAATGGACAGACTGAACGCACTAATCAGAATCTGGAGACTTATTTGAGATGTTTTGTCTCGGAGAACCAGGAGGAGTGGTCCTCATTTTTGTCTTTAGCTGAGTTTGCCATAAATAACCGTAGACAGGAGTCCACTGATAAGTCGCAATTTCTTGGGGCATATGGGTTGCACCCGCAATTTGGCACATTTTCTGGTACGGGGACTTCTGGTATACCTGAAGAGGAACAATATTCCACTTCTTTGTCATCTATTTGGTCGAAAATTCTAAATAATCTGAAAAAAATGGGCAACAAGTATAAAAGTATGGCTGACAAAAGACGTATGAATGGTCCGGACCTAAGAGTGGGTGATTCTGTGCAGCTGTCCATAAGAAACATTAAGTTGAAATCCAAGGTTTATTGGTCCATATAAGATCACTGCCATTATTAACCCGGTAGCTTTTCATCTTGAACTTCCCCAGGTTACGGACCAGAGGCAAGGATGTGGGTTCCAGTGTCCAATGTTAATGCTAGTTGTCTGGTGAAAGCCTTTCACAGAGCTCATCAGGAAAAAATCGGTCATGGGTGTCCGGAGGTCATGGGTGTCCGGAGGTACTGTCACAGTCTCAACCGTGACAGGGGTCAGAAGATCTAATGAACTGGCTGCACGTGATGTGATCTGACAGCCTCTTTGGTTTCACTTGTTTCTGTGTTGTTGCTGGGTATGACCACACCTCTTCTCTCAGGTGTAGCTTAAGTGGTCATTCCAACTCCTCTATTTAGTCTGGTCTCACCCATCATTCCATGAGGTTGATAGCTCCTTTCTGGTTGTGGAAGTGCTGGTGTTGGTTCTCCTTTGAGTTCCTGCTCATATGCGTACTTCGGAGTGTCTTTTCCTTATTTCTGGTTTGTTGTGTTCCCCTATCTTTTGGTATTAGGCCTTAGGCAGTCTCCTGTTCCTTCAGCTGGGAAGGAACAGGACATCTTTCATCCTGACACTATTTCCTGGGCTCTTTAGGGTCAGATAGGGCTCTAGGTTCCCACGTATGAACATTCCTACCATCAAGGTCTGTTTATATTGATAGTAGTCAGGACTCGGTTTAGGGATTCACTAGGTGGTGACCTTTCCTCTTTCCCTAGTTTCCAGGCCTAGTACCTTTTCCCTTCCCTCTTGAGTTCGGTGTGGAGTTTACTACCAACAGCGCGCCATGACAGCGGTTGTCACTAGGCAAAAAACTCAGCATGCATCTGGCCATTTGCTCAAGGGACTCCCTGCCTCCATCTCCACTGCATACTGCCATGGTCTGTAGGGGTCATCTGCCCGGTCTTTGTCATCACCTTCCAACTCCTCGTGAAGCACCTGCTCCTCCTGGTCCTCTCCTATTACTTGGGCAAAAAAAACACCTAGTTCTGTATAGTATTCCTGGGCGTATATGTCCTCCTCCTCATCCTCCTGTGTCATTTCAGCCTCCACAGGGCTCAGGTGGCCGTGAGATGTAGGTGCCACGTCTTCTGTCCCAGCACCAGTCAAATTTATCAGCATCCTCTGCAGGACGTGAAGGAGTCGAATGACATCATTCATCCTGTAGTCCTCTCGACTGACAGATAAAGTGGCCTCCTCAAAGGGCCTGAGCAAATGGCAGGTGTCACACATGAGCTGCCACTGAGTGGCATAGACAGAATGTCATTTCTGTTATCGGTGACCATGGTTCCTGTCTCCAGTTGGCAAGGAGACAGCCTGGATTCGATTTCTTGGTTGATGACGTGGAGCACTTTCTACTCTATGCGTTGCCCAGGTGTTGAACCATGTGACAATGTGCTACTCTACAGAGGTGGTATGCCGGAAGACCACTCTGAACTGTGCCTACAGTGAATGCTAAGGACAAGGTGGAGGATGAGGAGGCAGAGGAGGACATTGGAGAAGAAATCCCACGATTACAATGCGGAGGCGGCAATGCCATCACCTGGCCAAGTTGCTGGTGTGCCTGGGCCAGAACCACATTTACCCAGTGGGCCGTAAAGGGCATATATTGTCCTTGACCATAGTTACAGCTCCACACGTCTGCGCTGGCATTTACTGTACTAGAAGCCGACAGGCTCAAGGACTGGCCCACCTTCTACTTAACATACGTGTACAGGGCTGGTACAGATTTTTTAAAGAAATAAAGATGGCTTGGGATGCTCCACCTTGGACACAAGCCATCAGGTCTCTGAAATTTTCAGTCCACATTATGGAAAGTGTGGGACTGTAGTACCAGAAACTTGGTCAAGTGTACGTTCAGCTTCTGGGTCGTTGGATGAGTGCACCCATACTGTTGTCTCTTTGCAATCACCTCGGTGATTGATTGCTGGTGAAACATGTGACAAGGAGGAGGAGGAGCATCAAGAGCAATAGATGAAGGGAAGGAATGAAAGCCTCCTTCTTCTGAGGTTGAGGAGCCCTGACTGCTGGAGAAGGCGTGCGGGATGTTGGGAAATGCACCCATACTGTTGTCTCTTTGCAATCACCTCGGTGATTGATTGCTGGTGAAACATGTGACAAGGAGGAGGAGGAGCATCAAGAGCAATAGATGAAGGGAAGGAATGAAAGCCTCCTTCTTCTGAGGTTGAGGAGCCCTGACTGCTGGAGAAGGCGTGCGGGATGTTGGGAAATGCAGTGGTTTCTGCATCAGCTGTACCACAACATTAGCGCCACGGTTTTACCAGGCCACTTTATGGTGATGTTCCATGTGTTGATGCAGGGTTGTGGTGCCAACATCAACACTCTGATTGCACTTCACCTTCTGTCCACACATCCTGCATGCCGGCGTGCTAACATCCTCCAGCGACTTGATAACAAATTCCCACATTGTGAAGTATGGCATTTTACCCCTACCACAACATAATGACTACCTGCAGCTCCCTTTTTGAACCAACACACTGCTAGTTGTTTCCGGGCAAGTAGGCTCCTGAGTAGCACGCAGTCTACCATAGATGCTTTTGGCTCCAAATCTCCCACTGCTTCCACCCTGCTGGCTCATCGGCACGCTTCCACCCTGCTGCTGTCTCAGAAGCCTGTGGCAGCAGGCTTGTGAGACAGCAGCAGGGTGGAAGCGTGCCGATGAGCCAGCAGGGTGAAAGCAGTGGGAGATTTGGATCCAAACGTGCCTGTGGTAATCCCTCACCTCAATTCGGCTGCTTCGCTGAATTTTCCCCCAAAATGTGCTTTGTTATGAATTGCTTCCTCACGAAGCGCATTTATTTGTAAGTAATGGGAGCAATGACAGGGAGTGGCGATTGCGCTGCCCCCCATCATTTTACCCCTCAGATGCCGCATCCATTGCTGATCATGGCATCTGACAGTAATAATAAGGTGTAAAATGAATTTAAAAAATCAAACTTACCTCCTCCGTTTGATCCTGAAGAGCCGACCGCCGTCATCTTGATTAAAGATCTAGAGCTAAATCTTGCGTGGCCTGTGATGACGTCGTCATGTCGGCCGGTGTGGTGACATTAAACGTCACTGCGCATAATCTTCAATCAAGATGGAGGCGTCCGGCTCTTTGTGCTGAAATGGAGGAAGTAAGTATCATTTTTTTTTTAACCGCCTCTGGACTTCGTGGACATCAATTCGCCTAAAATAAATAAATACTATTACAAATCAAAAGTGGTGATTTGTTTCACCTCATGTATCAAAAGGTGCACTCCACTTTAAAAATGTGATTTTTTTTTTAAATAAAACAAAAAACGCCATTTCAGCCACTCCTGCCAGACCACACTTGAGACTTTTGAAACATATTTGCAACTTTTGAAGCATATTTGTGACATTTCCACTGGTAATTTGTCACAGACTCTGGACATTTTTGTTGAATGGCAACTTACAGACAAAACACTGTTATTTAGCTCATTTATATGAGATAAAAATAAATACATCCTGTTTTAATACTTACCTATCACTTGTTCCCACAAAAGTTGGTTTTCTTTTCATAAATGTGACTTTTTGGCCTTGTCCCTTGCACACATGGATTTCTCCAGATTCTCTGAATCTTATGATGACATTATGTACTCAAAGTCTTCTCAATTTTACTTTAAAGAAGACCTTTCACCAGAATACAGGGAGTGCAGAATTATTAGGCAAGTTGTATTTTTGAGGATTAATTTTATTATTGAACAACAACCATGTTCTCAATGAACCCAAAAAACTCATTAATATCAAAGCTGAATATTTTTGGAAGTAGTTTTTAGTTTGTTTTTAGTTTTAGCTATTTTAGGGGGATATCTGTGTGTGCAGGTGACTATTACTGTGCATAATTATTAGGCAACTTAACAAAAAACAAATATATACCCATTTCAATTATTTATTTTTACCAGTGAAACCAATATAACATCTCAACATTCACAAATATACATTTCTGACATTCAAAAACAAAACAAAAACAAATCAGTGACCAATATAGCCACCTTTCTTTGCAAGGACACTCAAAAGCCTGCCATCCATGGATTCTGTCAGTGTTTTGATCTGTTCACCATCAACATTGCGTGCAGCAGCAACCACAGCCTCCCAGACACTGTTCAGAGAGGTGTACTGTTTTCCCTCCTTGTAAATCTCACATTTGATGATGGACCACAGGTTCTCAATGGGGTTCAGATCAGGTGAACAAGGAGGCCATGTCATTAGATTTTCTTCTTTTATACCCTTTCTTGCCAGCCACGCTGTGGAGTACTTGGACGCGTGTGATGGAGCATTGTCCTGCATGAAAATCATGTTTTTCTTGAAGGATGCAGACTTCTGACTGTACCACTGCTTGAAGAAGGTGTCTTCCAGAAACTGGCAGTAGGACTGGGAGTTGAGCTTGACTCCATCCTCAACCCGAAAAGGCCCCACAAGCTCATCTTTGATGATACCAGCCCAAACCAGTACTCCACCTCCACCTTGCTGGCGTCTGAGTCGGACTGGAGCTCTCTGCCCTTTACCAATCCAGCCACGGGCCCATCCATCTGGCCCATCAAGACTCACTCTCATTTCATCAGTCCATAAAACCTTAGAAAAATCAGTCTTGAGATATTTCTTGGCCCAGTCTTGACGTTTCAGCTTCTGTGTCTTGTTCAGTGGTGGTCGTCTTTCAGCCTTTCTTACCTTGGCCATGTCTCTGAGTATTGCACACCTTGTGCTTTTGGGCACTCCAGTGATGTTGCAGCTCTGAAATATGGCCAAACTGGTGGCAAGTGGCATCTTGGCAGCTGCACGCTTGACTTTTCTCAGTTCATGGGCAGTTATTTTGCGCCTTGGTTTTTCCACACGCTTCTTGCGACCCTGTTGACTATTTTGAATGAAACGCTTGATTGTTCGATGATCACGCTTCAGAAGCTTTGCCATTTTAAGAGTGCTGCATCCCTCTGCAAGATATCTAACTATTTTTGACTTTTCTGAGCCTGTCAAGTCCTTCTTTTGACCCATTTTGCCAAAGGAAAGGAAGTTGCCTAATAATTATGCACACCTAATATAGGGTGTTGATGTAATTAGACCACACCCCTTCTCATTACAGAGATGCACATCACCTAATATGCTTAATTGGTAGTAGGCTTTTGAGCCTATACAGCTTGGAGTAAGACAACATGCATAAAGAGGATGATGTGGTCAAAATACTCATTTGCCTAATAATTCTGCACGCAGTGTAAAGTATGTAAACTGACTATACAGACGTGTAGAGCGGCGCCCAAGGATCCCCCTGCACTTACTATTATCCCCGGGCGCCGCTCCGTTCTCCGGTTATAGCCTCCGGTATAGTCATAGTTAGGCTCCACCCAGGGGAACCTGCCGGCGTCTCTTTCTCCTATGCTGTAGCGCTGGCCAATCGCAGCGCTCAGCTCATAGCCAGACTATAAGCTGAGTGCTGCGATTGGCCAGCGCTACAGCATAGGAGAAGGAGACCGCAGCAGGTTCCACTGGGTGGAGCCTAACTATGACTATACCGGAGGCTATAACCGGAGAATGGAGCGGCGCCCGGGGATAATAGTAAGTGCAGGGGGATCCCTGGGCGCCGCTCTACATGTCTGTATAGTCAGTTTACATACTTTATTCTGGTGAAAGGTCCTCTTTAAGGAACATTTTTCTGAAATTGTTCCACAACTTTTAGATGCTGTTTTTCACAGATTGGTGAACCTCTGCCCATCTTTGGTTCAGAGAGATTCTGCCTCTCTGACATACTATTTTTATATCCAGTCATGTGACCTAGTAGCAAATTGCTTCTGAAGCTGCTTTTTTTTATACTATTAACACTTATCTTTCCAATTTTGTTGCCCAAAATGTCCCAACTTTTTTAAAATCTGTTACTGCCATCAAGTTCTAAATGAGTGACTTTCAATATCTGATAAGTGTTCTATATTCTATTGTGAATAAAATATGGGTCTATAAGATTCGCAAATCATTGCTATATGTTTTTATGTACATTTATTTATATTCTACACAGCACCCCAACTTTTGGAATTGGCCTCCCTAGGATCCTTTGTGAAGCTAGGGAGACTCGTCCCCGTCGCAACCTGCTATTGGCTTCCCCCTCCAACACTGGGTGTTTTTATGCATGCACGGGGAGAGGCAGCTGCGGCAGTGCGGGGCCAGGAGCGGCGCAGAGAGCGGGGAACCAGGTAAGTAGAATCAGTGTGAGGGGCCCAGGCATATGGTTGGGCCATTTCCAGCCTCGGATAACCCCTTTAACTGTGCAGTGGCCCAAAATTCAAGGCATGGCCCCGTGACAGTGGGGAGGGTGTCAGCAGTAAGGCTGTGTTAACATCACTGTTTATCTTCTAATCCACCAGAAAAAAAAGCCCAAAAAAGCTGATCCTTAGTTTGAGCAACCGCCTTCCCACGGTCAGTGTTTGGTCAGCATTTATGGGAATATCTGAATGTCTTCTGTGTTTTGGACCCACTCCTGCTTTTGGCTTCCAAATTATAATCAAATCCTGATGCAAAATACTGACCGTGTTATAGAGGCCTCATGCTCAATTTGCGTGAGTTTTGGCGATTTGCCTCAGAAATTGCCTTTATTCAGATGTAAAAAAGTCCTGCATGCAGGACTTTAATATCATCTATTACACGGTTATTTGATTATTTTTCTGTTCTTCTGATGGATCAGGAAAAAGGAAAAAAAAACTGTGATGTTAACACAGCCAAATAGGGACACTGTTGGCCCTGTACTAGACTCGTGAGGGTGGAAACACCATGAAGAGTCACAATAGTGGCCCCATCACAGAGTGGTGAGGGTGGCAACAGCATGAAGAGTCACAATAGTGGCCCTGACACAGATTGGGGGAGGGACAGCAGTGACAGTAACAGCACAAGATGGTGGCAGATCACAGCAGGTGCAGATGGCAGTACAGGCAGCAGGCTTGTGGCATTAGGCAGGTGACAGCATTAGAATAGTGGCAGCAGGACGTGGACAGAAGGAATGGGCCATTTATTACAATGTTCTGGTGTGGCAGTCAGATCATTACTGCCAGAATGATCTACTCTGTTGTATTAGCACCAGTGTCTGGAAATCCTGGTTGATCCAGACCTGATTCATATTTATAAAGGTTAGTCTCTCAACATTTTTGGTTGAAAGGCGAGTTCTCTTTGGGGTAACTATGCCACCGGCCTCACTAAACATCAGCTCTAATGCCATACTACTGGCCTGGCAGAAAAGCTTGCCCAAGACAAACTCAGCCAGTTCTGGCCACAATTCATGTTTGGCTGCTCCTTCCCTCCCCCACCCCCTCCAGCACCCATGGCAGTGGAGCGTGAGCTCCGAGAGTCCCCCGATTAGACTTTTGTGAGGGTGGGCAATGGGGCACGTAGGCAGCGACCAACCGACTACAAAGGTTGTCTCAATAGTAAATTAGTTTTTCATCCCTCTCAGAAGCTGCAAATAAAGACCCCCACTTTGGACCGGTAGAGAGGATCTAACATTGTGGAGAGCCAGTAGCTATCCCTCTGCCAATCAGAGATAATGCGTCTGTCACTACGCAAGCAATTCAGCATGCATTTGGCCATTTGTGCAAGATACTCGGAGCGACTCCCTGCCTCCATCTCCACTGCATACTGCCATAGTCTGTCAAGGTCATCTGTGTCGTCTTCCTCGTCACCCCTTAGCTCCTCTTGCCCCCTGCTCCTCTCCTGCTACTTGAATAGATAAACCACCTACTTCTGTATAAAATTTCTGGGCGTTTATGTCGTCCTCCTCCATCTCCTATGCCAGTTCAACCTCCACTGGGCTCAGGTGGCCATGAGATGTAGGTGCTAAATCTTCTGTCCCCTGGTCAGTCAGATTTATCAGCATCCCCTCCAGGACCTGAAGGAGTGGAATGACATCATTCATCCTGTAGTCCTGGTGACTGACAACTAAAGTGGCCTACGGCAGGTGTCATGCATGAGCTGCTGTCTAACATCAAAGTTATACTGAGGAGTATTCCTGTCCGTCTGCATCATCAACTGCACAAGTTGGTCCAACATATGGAGGGTGGAGTTCCAAAGTGTGGAAATGTTGATGTAGGGGTACACCATTCTACCTTTGCAGCTCATGGAGTGTGTGTTTTGCACGGTAAGAGTGGCTGAAGTGCATGCACAATTTCCTTGGCATTTTCAAGATGTCTTGCAGTTGGATGGAAGACTTCAGGAACTGGATGACAACCAGCTTGAAGATGTGCACCATGCAGGGCACATGGGTCAACCCTACCTGACGCAGCACAGACAGAATGCTCTTCCTGTTATCAGTGACCATGGTTTCTATCTCCAGTTGACGAGGAGCCAACCAGGAGGACATTGGTGCAGAAATCCCACGATTACAATGTGGAGGCGGCATTGACATCACCTACCAAGTTGCTGGTGTGCCTGGGCCAGAACCACATTTACCCAGTGGTCTGTTAAGGACATGTATTGTTCTTGGCCATAGTTATTAGACCACACGGCAGTGCTGGCATGAACTGTACCAGACACCGACAGGCTCAAGGACTGGCTCACCTTCTGCTCAACATACGTGTACAGGGCTAGTACAGCTTTTATAGACAAGTAAAGATGACTTGGGACTCTCCACCTTGGGTGGACACAAGCCATCAGATCTCTGAAATGTTCAGAGTCCACAATATGGAAAGGGATAGACTGCAGTACCAACTACTTGGCCATGTTTCCTTGAGCTTCTGCGCTCTTCGATAAGTGCACGTATACAGTTGTCTCTTTGCAATTGCTTCAGTGATTGATTGCTGGCGAACACGTGACAAAGAATATGA
This sequence comes from Bufo bufo, assembly GCF_905171765.1. Taxonomy (NCBI): domain Eukaryota; kingdom Metazoa; phylum Chordata; class Amphibia; order Anura; family Bufonidae; genus Bufo; species Bufo bufo. The sequence continues at coordinate 518,412,299 of NC_053392.1, forward strand.
GCAGGAGGGGAAGCATAAGGAGCAATAGATGAAGGGAAGGAACAACAGCTTTCTTCTGCTGAGGTTGAGGAGCCCTGACTGCTGGAGAAGGCGTGCGGGCTGCTGGGAGATGCAGCGGTTGCTGCATCAGGGTGTGCCACTACATTAGTGCCATGGTTTTCCGAGACAACTTTATGATTTTGCTCCATGTGTTGACACATGGCCATGTTGCCAAAACTAGCACCCTGATTGTGCTTCACCTTCTACCCACATATCCTGCAGCTGCCACGCTAACATCTTCCAGCGACTTGATAAAAAATTCCTACAATGTCAAGTATGGCATTTTACCCCGACCACTACATGATGACTGCCTGTTGCCTTTATGAACCTGTGCACCGCTAGTTGTTTCCTGAAGTAGGCTCCTGTGTAGCAGGCGGTCTACCCTGGGCACGTTTATTTCCACTGCTTCCACCCTGCTGGCTCATTGGCATGCTTCCACCCAGTTGCTGTCTCACAGGCCTGCTGCCACCCTCACCCCTGTTGATGATGATGCCCCCTCTTCACCCAGCTCCCATGTGCAATTGGCTACATGACCATCCACTTATGTCTGTCACTTATATCACTGTCACCAAACTCATGGCCACATCCCTGACTGCTCGCAAAACATGCTCCCACCCAATTGTCATCATCGCTAGTTGCATGCCAAATGCTAGTTGCCTAAGGGAGGACGTAGCGGACCTGTCCTCCAAGTCTGTGCTGGCCTGTAGCTGCAGACTGTCCTCACTAAGCTCGTCCTTGCTGAAAAGCAGAGCAGAGCCAGCAGCATGCATAACTTCCCATGCAGAAGAAGCAGCAAAAGAAAAAGGGCAGTTACAGGACAGGTGAGGGCACAGAGGTTATTCCTGGGCCATATCAACTTAGTGTGGTGTCAGAGGGACCCACTGATTTATGGCTGTGTGTATCTGTTGTCACCTGAGATGATGTTGAAGAGCGAGTCAGCCAGTACAGCTTGATTGTTGGTCAAAACACAACCTCTGGATGACAATGGCAGCTCTGGCCTGTTGGTGCGGCTGCTGCTACTACCACCATCTTTTTGGACATGGTGATACCTGTTATGTTTATTTTTGTATTGTTCATTTATTTTTGTACATAAATTTAGGATGGGGTGATTAGAATTTTTTATATATTTTTTCACTTTTTACTCAATAACTTTTAGCCCCTTTAGAGGTCTATATGCTGCAATCTTTTGGTCGCTTGTTCAATAGAATAGAAAACTATTATGATCTATGAGATTTTTATTGTCTGCCTGTGAAGCTCTGCCTCGTGCACAGCTTAACAGGCAGATTGCCATTACAATCCTGGGAACCTTCAGCAAGCCCCAGACTGTCATGGTAACTGATCAGAGCCCTGCGAGGGCTTCAATCAGAAGAAAGAAGGAGCCCCTAACCTCACAGATGCCGAGATAACTTTTGACCACAGAATCTGATCAGATTTGGCACCATCGTTGAACCCAGTCATTGTGGCCGCAGCAGCCCGCTCCATACAAGCCCTTGTGCATAATACAGTTCATGTACAGTATTATGCGTTAAGGGGTTAATACAATGTACAAACTGCTAAAAATAAATAAAAGATATATTGTTTGGTAACCTAATTATTATTAACTTTTTTTAAACTTTTATATAAATTTGCCACTACACTTTCCTTTAAGACTTACATTGCATTTTGGTTTCTGACAAATTTGTTGGTTTATGTCAATTTACTAAAATATAAAAATGTATACTGGTAAGTGGCTCAACCAAAATCACAGAAAATGACCAGGTGCACACCCCGCTGTACCTCCAGTACTGAAATAGTGAGTATTGGATAGACAGTGGGGGGCACTCTATGTCTGACCACTAATGGACAGCAAATAAAACGAATGACTAATGGACAGTATATAAAACTATTTATTCTAAATTGGATAAAACTAGGAAATACGTAGATAAGAAATCGATAAAATGTACAGATATGTCCTCAAAAGAATAGCAGCATAAACACATAAAAAATATGATCTTTACATATGATGGCATGTGTCATTCACTCTCATATGTCCCTCTGTAAAAATCCTCAATGGGGCTATATTGTGACCTTAGTCCAAGTTCAGAGGTCCCCGTACTGATATGGGGTGTGACTGTCACTCCTGTGACAGGTCTTACAAGGTCTTAAAGATTATCTGCACATTAGTGATCTCACAGCCTCTTTTGGTTTCACTTTGTCTGTGTGTTGCTGGTATGTCCACACCTCCTGTTCAGGTGTGGATAATGTGACCTTTACCCATCCCTATTTAGTCTGACTTTACCTATCACTCCTTGCTCTGGATAGCTTCATTTGGTTTTGGAAGAGCTGGAGTTTGGTTTGTATTGAAGTCCTGTTCATTCATCATCCTCAGAAGTTAAGTGTCCCGCTTGTTGTGTTTTGTATTGACCCCTGGTTGTTTACTAGGCCTCAGCGAGACGCCTACACCAGGGCAGGAATGGGCTGTCTCTGCCCTGTCATTACCTTTAGGGCATCCGAGGGTCACCAGGGTTTTCTAGGTTCCTGTGTATGGGCATCTCTACCAGGTGCCCATACGGATAGGAATTAGGTACAGGAGCAGGGTTTTATAGGTGGTGACCCTTTTCCTTCCCTAGCGGTGAGGCCTAGTATCTTTACCCTTCCTTCTTGTTGTCTTTTGGTGTTCTCCCCTATTACATCCGTGACATTATCCAGAGCCAATACCGCCATTTTTGTTCTGATCTGTGCAGCTATGGATACTATGTCTGCACTGGTCGAACAGCTTCAGAATCTGACTTTGGAGGTAGCAGACCTCCGCGCGACGGTCTTGCGGACTCAGAGTCCACAGGCTGTTGGTTCCAGTGGTGGGTCCCAGGCCTGCCCTGAACCGAAGGTGGCTCTCCCGGACAGGTTTTCCGGGGGTAGTGACAATTTCATCTGGTTCAGGGAGTCATGTAAATTATACTTTAGGCTGCGTCCATACTCTTCTGGCGATGAGTGTCAACGTGTGGGTATAATTGATTCATTGCTTAAAGAGGATGCCCAATCTTGGGCTTTTTCTCTGCCGACCGGATCACCGTCCCTCCGGTCGGTAGATGAATTCTTTAGAGCCTTGGGTCTTATCTACGATGACCCGGATCGGATCTCTCAGGCCGAGACCAAGTTACGGGGTTTGCGGCAGGGAGAACGTTCTGCGGAGACCTATTGCTCTGAATTTAGGAGATGGGCTACCGATACAGAGTGGAATGATCCTGATCTCCGTAGCCAATTCTGTCAGGGTCTCTCTGAGAGACTGCAGGACGCATTGGCTTTTCATGAAAATCCTGAGTCATTGGAAGCAGCTATGTCCCTTGCTGTACATCTTAATAGACGCCTGAGGGAGAGATCTAGGGGTCCTCACCTTCAGGAAGTACTGTCCAATAATGGTACTGCTTCCTTTGACACTTATGGTGGAGAGACACTGGTAGTTGCGCCTTGCAAGGAGCCTATGCAATTAGTAGGAGCTACTCCTGGAACTTCTGGCAAAAGTTTTGGTCATGTGAAAGGAGTCTGCTTTTGTTGTGGCAAGAAGGGACATTTTGTGAATATTTGTCCGTACTTGCAGCATCAAGGTGTAAACAAAAAGGAAAAAACTTTTAATCCCCAAATTACTATTGGTGGTGTGGGTGGAGAGCAAGAAAACCTACTTTTGTCTTTTACCGGTAGTACCCGTTTTCTCCTGTCTGCCAAGGTGGCGCTGGAGTCCAAAACTGTGAAAATCAAAGCATTTATCGACAGTGGGGCAGGAGTTAACTTGATTGATGGACAGTTTGTACGCATTCACGGGTTGACTACTAATGCATTAGAGAAAAGTATTTCTGTCTTTGCAATTGACTCAGCACCTCTCACCCAAAAATGGCTGTCGCAGGTAGTGATAGTGAATGACATTCATTTAAGAGTGGGTGATTTGCATCAGGAATCTATCTCCTGTTATGTGTTGGAGGGTCTGGCTGCTCCGTTGGTCTTGGGTTTACCATGGTTAAGCAAACATAACCCTAACATCGACTGGCAAGCGAGACAGATTCTCGATTAGATTGATTTTTGCATGGACCACTGTCTTAATGCATCGTTCTCTATGGTTACCACTAAAACTGTACCCTCGTTCATTTTTGAATTTTCTGATGTGTTTCTGAGAGTGGTAATCAGGAGTTGACTCTGCACCGGGAGTATGACTGTCCAGTCAATCTTATTTCGGGAGCTAAATTGCCCAAATCTCGGTTGTATAATCTTTCGGAACCCGAAAGAAAGGCCATGCGAGAGTAAATTACCGAGAGTTTGGCAAAGGGACATATTAGACCATCCAAGTCCCCAGTGGCTGATGGATTTTTCTTTGTAAAGAAAAAGGATGGTACCCTGAGACCATGTCTGGACTTCTGTGAGCTCAATCGTATTGCCGTCCGTGATCCTTACCCCCTTCCTTTGATTCCAGATTTGTTTAGTCAGATTGTCGGTGCCAAGGTGTTCTCTAAATTAGATCTGAGGGGGGCATATAATCTGGTAAGGATCAAGGAGGGGAATGAGTGGAAGACCGCATTTAATACCCCTGAGGGTCATTTTGAAAACCTGGTCATGCCCTTTGGGTTAACCAATGCTCCTGCGGTTTTTCAACACTTTGTCAATGACATCTTTCATCATCTGGTGGGTAGGTTTGTCGTTGTATACCTTGATGACATACTAATTTATTCGCCAAATATAGAGACTCATCAGGATCATGTGAGAAAGGTGTTACAGATCCTAAGAGAGCATAAGTTGTATGCTAGGATGGAAAAGTGTGTATTTGCTGTACAGGAAGTGCAATTTTTGGGTTACCTGCTCCACTGGCGTACCTATCATATAGGCAGACCACGCAGCTGCTAGGGGGCCCATGGCATGGGGGGGCCCGGAGCGCATGGAAGGCCCCATCCCCTACATCTGCAGACAGTTTATTGGGCATTGAGGAAGCACGCCTATTTGTCCTCAGTTCAGTCCTGGCTGGGCCCTGCTTGCTTCCTCTATGCTCAGGGCCCCCCCCCCCCCCATTCTGTACACAATTGAGCACACTCTGCTCATGTCCCGACCCGCTCAAGCAGACAGAACTTCACAGGCCACGCCTACATCCATGAAGCCACACCCCATCCCGTGAAGCCACGCCCCCATCGCAAGAATCTCGGTAGGAAACTAGCTGTTTGCCACCTCCCTCTAGCCTGCTGTTGTTACCTATTATCTCCCTCTTGGCCCCCACAGAACCTCTCTTGTATGCCCCTCTACTACTCTCCCCACAGAATAGCTGCAAGCCTGCATCCATCTGTGGCCTCCCAGCCACTATCATCTCCTATGTTCCCTGAAGTCCCCAGAGACTCCTTGCCACCTTCTGTGACCCAGAGAACCTGTAACACTTTCTGTGCCCCCTTCTCATAACAGAGCCCCTGCCACCTTTTGTATTCCTTGTCACCACCACCCACTCACAAAGCCCATGTAACCCTCTGTCCTCCTCCAATCTCTTTCTGTCCACCCATCAGTAACTGAGCCCCGGCTATAACCTATTGGACTTGATGTGCCCAATCCCTTAGCACAAATCCCTTGTCAACTTCTGCCCCCTGATCTATCAGTCCATGCCACCTGCTTCTATGCCCTTTCATATAAAAGAGCCCATGCCAGCTGCTGCTGCTACCCTCCCTCTAATAACAGATCTCCATCACCTTTTGTCTTTTATGTTCACTCTGTTCTGTCAGAATACTATACCTTATCAGAATGCTATACCCTTGTCACTTCCGGTGACGTGGCCACACCGGAAGTGACGAGAATCAGCTGGAGGAGGGGGTGTGCGGCGCTGCGCAAGCACAGATCCACGGGTAAGTCAAAATTATAGGAGCGCCGCGGGAGAAGCGCCCACTTAATGCGCATGCGCAAAACCAGACGGGACACACTGCTCCTGGAGCCCCGGCTGGGTAGGAGATGGTACGCACGTGCGGCTATATACTCCGGTCCAAATCTACCTACCCCTGAGTGCGCACGCGTGGTGTAATCCTGATGTGTGTGGCCGACGGGAGTATATAGCCGCACATGCACACCCTCTCCTACCCAGCTGTGGCTCCGAGCGCAGGCGCAGTGTGTCCTGGCCGGTTTCGCGCATGCGCATTAAGTGGTACCTGATAAGGTATAGTATTCTGACAGAACACACTCCCCTCATAGAGCCTTCAGCAGCTTCTAATCTTCCACCCACTGCAGTGTCCCTAACATCTGCCACCTCTAACAGTGCCTAGTGGCACTGACTCTGTGGCAATTATGGGACAAAAAATTGCTAATAGCTGCCCTGTCCCACTGTGTGCAGGATATGGTGGCTTTATCTGTGCACATTGTATAAGGGTCCGCAATTTGCAGACCGCAAAACACTTTGGACGTCTGAATGGACCCTTAGCAGGATTATTTATCTGTATAGCATATTATGTTATTATTTGTGCATAGTGTATGGGAGAGGCACTATTTGGTGGAGTTACTGGTGTGTGCAAGGTTAAACAACATTATTGGTGTGTAACGTGTAATAGATAATATTTTTTGTGTATAACGTATGATGTTCACGCTTTTATTTCTTGCACTTTATGACAGCAATATCAACTTATACTCAAGTCATTATTCATGATAAATGGCTATTTTTTCTCATGGTAAACTAAGCATCAGCAGCAAGGAGTTAAAGGGGTTATTCAAACCCTATAATGCCCCCCCAAAATGCCAGGGCACCTCATACAGGTAATACTTTGCCCGCTCCCGGCACCCGCGTCACTGATGCCCACATGGCCACCACTGCATCCCCCTTTCACATGAATGAAAACATCCAGAGACGTGGGGGGCAGTCACAAGCAGGCCACAATTGGAACGAGCCTCCTTAGCATCACGGGTGACGCTAGGGAGGCTCATTTCCTTCACGGCCTGCTATTGGCTGCACCCCCCCCTTGAGCATAAGTATTACCTGTATGCGGTGGCCAACAATTTTGGGGGGCATAATAGGGGTTGGATAACCCCTTTAACGGGATACCAGAGTTTTTTTTTTTCATTTTTTCATTTTTATTTTTCTTTCCTATCTTCCTTGAGCCATGACTTTTTTATTTTTCCGGTCACATAACCATATGAGGGCTTATTTTTTGCGGGACAAGTTGTACTTTCTAATGCCATCATTTAATATGGCATACAATGTAGTGGGAAGCGGGCAAAAAATTCCAAATGGGGTGGAATTGGAAAAAAAAACTGAATTCCTCCACCATTTTACGGGTTTTGTTCCTACGGGGTTCCCTTTGCGGCGAAACTGACCTGTGCCTTTTATTCTCTGGGTCAGTAGGAATACAATGGGGGTGTGGCAGGGGGGAGCCAGGGTAGGTAGTGGGATGGGCCAGGGGTGGGTAGTGGGCGGAGTTAGGGGGCCCAATTCAGATTCTTGCTATGGGGCCCAATGATTTCTATGTAGGCCCCTGACCTGCTCTCATCCTCTGTTTTTCGTATGGATCCCGAGAAGGTCCGTGCCATGTTGGACTGGGATCGACCCGAAAATCTGAAAGCACTTATGCGGTTTTTAGGGTTTACCAACTACTACCGTAAATTTAACATAGTAACATAGTAGTAACATAGTACATAAGGCCGAAAAAAGACATTTGTCCATCCAGTTCGGCCTGTCATCCTACAAGTTGATCCAGAGGAAGGCAAAAAAAAACCCTGTGAGGTAGAAGCCAATTTTCCTCACTTTAGGGGAATAAAAAATTCCTTCCCGACTCCAATCAGGCAATCAGAATAACTCCCTGGATCAACGACCCCTCTCTAGTAGCTATAGCCTGTAATATTATTACACTCCAGAAATACATCCAGGCCCCTCTTGAATTCCTTTATTGTACTCACCATCACCACCTCCTCAGGCAGAGAGTTCCATAGTCTCACTGCTCTTACCGTAAAGAACCCTTTTCTACGTTTGTGTACAAACCTTCTTTCCTCCAAACGCAGAGGATGTCCCCTCGTCACAGTCACAGTCCTGGGGATAAATAGATGATGGGATAGATCTCTGTACTGCCCCCTGATATATTTATACATAGTAATTAGATCTCCCCTCAGTCGTCTTTTTTCTAACGTGAATAACCCTAATTTTGATAATCTTTCAGGGTACTGTAGTTGCCCCATTCCAGTTATTACTTTAGTTGCCCTCCTCTGGACCCTCTCCAGCTCTGCTATGTCTGCCTTGTTTACAGGAGCCCAGAACTGTACACAGTACTCCATGTGTGGTCTGACCAGTGATTTGTAAAGTAGTAGGAATATGTTCTCATCACGGGCATCTATGCCCCTTTTGATGCAACCCATTATCTTATTGGCCTTGGCAGCCGCTGCCTGACACTGTTTTTTGCAGCTTAGTTTGCTGTTTATTAAAATTCCTAGATCCTTTTCCATGTCAGTGTTACCGAGTGTTTTACCATTTAGTATGTACGGGTGACTTGCATTATTCCTTCCCATGTGCATAACTTTACATTTCTCAGTGTTAAACCTCATCTGCCACTTATCTGCCCAAGCCTCCAATCTATCCAGATCCCTCTGTAGTAGTATACTGTCCTCTTCAGTGTTAATTACTTTACACAGTTTAGTGTCATCTGCGAAAATTGATATTTTACTATGCAAGCCTTCTACAAGATCATTAATAAATATATTGAAGAGAAGGCAGGGGGGAGCCAGGGTAGGTAGTGGGATGGGCCAGGGGTGGGTTATCTTTAACTATTCATCGGTGGTTAAACCTTTAACAGACATGACTAGGAAGAGTGCTGATATTTCTATCTGGTCTGATGCGGCATTACAGGCCTTTTCTGCTGTGAAAAATTGTCTTGCCTATTCTGGTGCAACCAGACGTGTCTCAGCCATTTATTGTTGAGGTTGACGCGTCCAAGGTAGGGGTAGGAGCAATCTTGTCGCAGGGTCCTTCACCCCAGTAAATGGCGCCCATGTGCATTTTTCTCTAAAAAACTCTCGACTGCTGAAAGGAATTATGATGTGGGGAATAGGGAATTGCTGGCCATTAAGTTGGCGTTCGAGAAATGGCGGCATTGGTTGGAAGGAGCAATTCATCCTATTACAGTAATTACGGATCATAAGAATCTGGCCTACCTGGAGTCGGCTAAGCGACTGAACCCAAGGCAGGCCAGATGGTCATTGTTTTTCACCAGATTTAACTTCATCGTCACTTACCGCCCTGGGGTTAAGAATGTCAAGGCGGATGATTTGTCGTGTAGCTTTCCTGGGGAGGGGGGGGGGAGTCTAATGACCCTAGTCCCATTTTATCTGAAGGGGTAGTCAAATCCGCTCTTTATCCTGATCTCGAGGCCAAGGTGTTGGAGGCACAGGTTCGCTCCAAATTGCGTCACAAGGTGTTCGAGGAACATCACTGTACGGTGCTTGCTGGGCACCCTGGGAGATACACTGTCGATCTCATCTCTCGCAGATTCTGGTGCCCGGGGTTGCGTAAGTGTGTTGAGGACTATGTGTCAGCCTGTGGTACCTGTGCATGTGCTAAGGTGATACATACTCGGCCTTCCAGATCTCTGCTTCCATTGCCCATCCCGTCCAGACCTTGGACCCATTTGTCCATGGATTTTATCACGGATTTACCGAATTCTTCGGGAAAGACTGTGATTCTGGTGGTAGTTGAAAGGTTTTAGTAAAATGGCACTCTTTATTGCATTACCTAGTCTACCTAATGCTAAAACTCTTGCACAGGTGTTTGTGAACAACATCGTGAAACTACATGGCATTCCCTCTGATGTGGTGTCCGATAGAGGGACTCAGTTTGTTTCCAGATTCTGGAAAGCGTTCTGTACTCGTCTGGGTGTACAATTGTCCTTCTCTTCGGCTTTTCATCCTCAGTCGAACGGACAGATGGAGCGCACAAATCAGAACCTGGAGACTTACTTGAGATGTTTTGTTTCAGAGAATCAGGAAGAGTGGTCTTCATTTTTGTAGCTGAGCTTGCTATAAATAACCGTAGACAGGAATCCACTGATAAGTCGCAGTTTTTGGGGGCATATGGGTTCCATCCACAGTTTGGTCCATTTTCTGGTGCTCAAAATTCCGGCATTCCTGAGGAGGAACGATTTTTCTCTTCTTTGTCTTCTATTTGGCGGAAAATCCAAAATAACCAGAAAAAGAAGGGCAACAGGTATAAGCGTGCTGCTGACAGGAGACGTATGAGCAGGCCTTTTTTTCTGGCGGAATGCCCCGGAACGGCGTTCCGCCACCTATTTTCTGCCGACTCACTCCGCCCCCCTTTAGTTACTGCAGGGCGCTGTCAGGAGGGGGGCGCCGGCAGGGCACAGCAGGAGATGAGTGCTGCGCTTCCATTGTGGAAGCGCTCACTCATCTACAAAGTCATCTCATCTGTATCGCCGTCCTCAAGACAGCAATACAAATGTCTGTAATGCGGCAGGGCAGGGAGAGGTGTGTCCCCTCCCTGTTCCTCTGATAGGCTGCTGGCACATAAGGGGGGCTCTGTCTGTGCCGGCAGCCTATCAGAGGCCGGTGCAGGCGGCGCGATGACGTCATTGCGCCGCCACGTCATTGCGCCGCCTGAGCCAGCGAGGGACACAGGCCAGAAGAGGCTTGCATCGCATCCTGGAGGAGGTAAGTATAAGTTTATTATTATAATTTTTTATATGTAAAAATGACAATCCTGGCACATAAGAGGGGCTGGTGGGCTGGCACAGACATAAAGGGGGCTGCTGGGGTGGCACAGACATAAGGGGGGCTGCTGGCACATAAGGGGGGATACTGGCTACTGGCACATAAGGGGAGCTGCTGGCACATAAGGGGGGCTACTGGCACATAAGGGGGGCTGCTGGCACATAAGGGGGGCTTCTGGCACAGACATAAGGGAGGCTGCTGGCACAGAAATAAGGGGGGCTGCTGGCATTTAGGGGGGCTACTGGCTACTGGCACATAAGGGGGGCTGCTGGCACAGACATAAGGGGGGCTGCTGGCACAGACATAAGGGGGTCTGCTAGCACATAAGGAGGGCTACTGGCTACTGGCACATAAGGGGGGCTACTGGCACATAAGGGATAAGAGGGGCTACTGGCACATAAGGGGGGCTACTGGCACATGATAGGAGGCTACTGGCACTTGATAGGGGGGCTACTGGCACTTGATAGGGGGGCTACTGGCACTTGATAGGGGGGCTACTGGCACATGATAGGGGGCACTCAGGCTACTGGCACATGATGGTGGGGGGCTCTTATTACTGGCACATGATTAGGGGGCATCTATGGGGGCACATCTTACTGGCACATGATATGGGGGCACATCTTACTGGTACATGATTGGGGGGCATCTATTGGGGCACTTATTACTGGCACATTATTGGGTGGCACTATAGGGACATCTACAGAGGCTAAAAAGAAGGGGTATTTTATATGGGGGCTCTGTATAGGGGCATTTTATACTGGGAGGCAAGGAAGGGGCCAGGCCAGGCTGCGCTGCCCATGTGTGGACTAGGGCGGCGGCGGCCGCGGGCACTGGCAGCCTGGCTGTCATGACCGTCACTGGCAATTTTACTTGCATCCCTGTTCTCTAAAGGCGTGGTTTTAGGGGGCGGTCCTAGGAGCGGGTAGGGGCGTGGCCAGGGGAGGGGGGGGTGAGTTCCACCACCTTTTCTCTGAGAAAAAAAGCCCTGCGTATGAGTGGTCCGGACCTGAGAGTGGGTGATTCTGTGTGGTTGTCTACAAGAAACATTAAACTTAAGGTACCTTCTTGGAAGTTGGGCCCAAGATTTATTGGTCCATATAAGATCACTGCCATTGTTAACCCTGTAGCCTTCCGTCTTGAACTTCCTTAGGCATTGAAAATCCATAACGTATTTCATAAATCGTTGTTAAAGAAATGTGTTGAACCTGTTGAGCCGTCCTCCTTACCCCCCGCTCCTGTCATGGTGGACGGCAATTTAGAATTTCAGATCAGCAGGATTGTGGACTCCCGAGTTCTCCGGAGATCCCTCCAGTATCTCGTACATTGGAGAGGGTACGGACCAGAGGAGAGAATGTGGGTTCCAGCGACTAATGTTAATGCTAGTCGTCTGGTGAGAGCATTCCACAGAGCTCATCCTGATAAGGTTGGTCCTGGGTGCCCGGAGGTCACCCGTAGAAGGGGGGGTACTGTCACTCCTGTGACAGGTCTTAGAAAGTCTGAAAGATTATCTGCACATTAGTGATCTGACAGCCTCTTTTGGTTTCACTTTGTCTGTGTGTTGCTGGTATGTCCACACCTCCTGTTCAGGTGTGGATGATGTGACCTTTACCCATCCCTATTTAGTCTGACTTTACCTATCACTCCTTGCTCTGGGTAGCTTCATTTGGTTTTGGAAGAGCTGGAGTTTGGTTCGTGTTGAAGTCCTGTTCATCCATCATCCTCAGAAGTTAAGTGTCCCGCTTGTTGTGTTTTGTATTCCCCCCCTGGTTGTTTACTAGTCCTCAGCGAGACACTAGTTCCTTCAGCAGGTTCCTTCTGTCCTGTCATTACCTTTAGGGCATCCGAGGGTCACCAGGGTTTTCTAGGTTCCTGTGTATGGGCACCTCTACTATCAAGAGGTGCCCATACGGATAGGTTTTAGGACCAGGAGCAGGGTTTTATAGGTGGTGACCCTTTTCCTTCCCTAGAGGTGAGGCCTAGTGTCTTTACCCTTCCTTCTTGTTGTCTTTTGGTGTTCTCCCCTATTACATCCGTGACAGTGACCCTCACACACACAAAAAAACAAAACTGAAAAAACAGAGTCCACCTAAATAACGCTTGGAGAAGAAAAGGGTAAAATCAAGGTAGTCTTCCAGTATAAAGATGTCTGCAATATAGATTACTTCCGTCCGCAGGGTTAAGTAAAGTCACTACATTGGAGCTAGGTTAATATATTTAGACTTGTTGTACAAGAATGGATGGAAAATCAACACCAGTACTTTACCAATCCGAGCTGGTTAAGGCTGTACAGTCCAGCTCCAAAGCTCTGTACAGCTCACAGAACATGCAAATTACTGAATTTGCCACACACAGCTGACTACAAGAGCTTTGGAGCCAGACTGTACAGCCTCAACCCGCTCGGATTGGTAAGGTACTGGTTTTGATCTTCCATCCATTCTTGTACAACAAGTCTAATATATTAACCTAGCTCCAATGTAGTGACTTTATTTAACCCTGCGGATGGAAGTAATCTATATTGCAGGCACCTACAATCAGGGCTGGCGCCACCTGTAAGGCGACCTAGGCAGCAGCCTAGGGCGCAATTTAGCAGGGGGCCCCATGCGGTTTTAAAAAAAAGCGTTGGTTAAATGGCAGCCGGGCCGATCCTGCCGCAAGTTTTTTTTTAAAAAGTACAGCGGCAGGCCCTCCCATTCACCGGGGGGCTTCCGCACTGCCCGGGCTGGCGCGTCTATGATTGTGCCCCACCCGGGCGCAGCCTGAAGAGAGGGACTGACAGGAGGGAAGCGCCTCTAATGTAGCGTGGCCGAGCTCTGTTCGGTCCGCGGTACAGGAGCTTTTGTTTCCTGTACCCGGCTGGACTGACAGGAAATGCTCGGGTACAGGAAACAAATGCTCCTGTACCGCGGACCGAACAGAGCTCGGTCACGCTACACTAGTGGTTGGGGGGGGGGGAATGAGAGTGACAAGGGAGGGGGGGGAGAAAATGAGAGTGACAAGGGAGTGGGGGGGGAATGAGAGTGACAAGGGAGGGGGGAATGAGAGTGACAAGGGAGGAAGGGGGGAGAAGAGAGTGACAAGGGAGGGAGGGGGGAGAAGAGAGTGACAAGGGAGGGAGGGGGAGAAGAGAGTGACAAGGGAGGGGGGAGAAGAGAGTGACAAGGGAGGGGGGATAAGAGAGTGACAAGGGAGGGGGGAGAAGAGAGTGATAAGGAAGGGAGGAAGGGAGAAAAATGTGACAAGGGAGGGGGGGAGAAGAGAGTGACAAGGGAGGGAGGGGGGAGAAGAGAGTGACAAGGGAGTCCCCAGAGCCAGACCAAGAGCCAGACTGCAGCCAGAGACCAGATCATCTTATTGTCCTGGTGGTAAGTAGACAATGCAATATGTTTATTATTTAATTGTTTAGTTATTAATATAACTAAAGGGAAATGTCTCTGGTAGCCCGAAACATGTAGACAAGACTGCTAAATTTTGTATTTCATGGATGAGTTTTTAACCGCAAGCTGAATAAATGCACATTCCTTTAAAGAGGAGCTGGATTTTTCTCAACTTCTTTCTGCATTTGTTGCCCGCACCTGACACGGGCCATCCGTGCTCACAACTAAAGGAAGGGCAGGTGAGAGCTGCTACATTTCTCTTTTTCAGTTATTAATATTACATTGGAAACTAATTTACCTCACATTAAAAGGACACTATAGTCCCAGAACCACTACAGTTTAATGTAGTGGTACTGGTGTCTATAGCCTGTTCCTGCAGAGAAAAGACACTGTGCAGTACTGGTGTTAAAGGAGCACTATAGTGCCAGGAAAACAAACTCATTTTCCTGGCACTATATAGTTGTTAGGAGTGGGGCACCCTCGTGTCCCCCTCCCACTGGGCTGAAGGGGTTAAAACCCCTTCAGCCACTTACCTTTCTCCAGCGCCGGCACTGAGAACTCTTCTCCCCGATCCTCCTCTCAGCTGCAAATGCGCATGCTCACGCATTCAAAACTATGTTTTGTGTCTTCCCACTGTAATTTTCACAGTGAAAATCACGGAAGCACCTCTAGCGGCTGTCAGGGAGACAGCTACAAGAAGCTTCATTAACCCTAAGGGAAACAAAGCAGTTCTTTTAATTTAAATGCTGAGAAAGGGTTGGAACATATGTGATGTCATGATATGGGCAGATCATCTGATAAAAAGGGGGGGGGGGCAATTTTTATCTTGCCTAGGGCAGCAAAAATCCTTGCACCAGCCCTGCCTACAGTGAATATAAAAAGTCTACACACCCCTGTTAAAATGTTAGGTTTGAAAAATGAGACAAAGATAAATCATTTCAGAACTTTTTCCACCTTTAATGTGGCCTATAAACTGTACAACTCAATTGAAAAACAAACTGAAATCTTTTAGGTAGAGGGAAGAAAAAATATAAAAATAAAATAATATGGTTGCATAAGTGTACACACCCTTAAACTAATACTTTGTTGAAGCACCTTTTGATTTTATTACAGCACTCAGTCTTTTTGGGTATGAGTCTATCAGCATGGCACATTTTCACTTGGAAAGATTTGCCCACTCTTCTTTGCAAAAACACTCCAAATTGTCAGATTGCGAGGGCATCTCCTGGGCACAGCCCTCTTCAGATCACCCCACAGATTTTTAATCGGATTCAGGTCTGGGCTCTGGCTCTGGCCATTCCAAAACTTTAATCTACTTCTGGTGAAGTCATTCCTTTGTTGATTTGAATGTATGCTTTGGGTCGTTGTCATGCTGAAAGATTAAGTTCCTCTTCATGTTCAGCTTTCTAGCAGAAGCCTGAAGCTTTTTTGCCAATATTGACTGGTATTTGGAACTGTTCATAATTCCCTCTAGCTTAACTAAGGCCCCAGTTCTAGCTGAAGAAAGATAGCCCCAAAGCATGATGCTGCCACCACCATGCTTCACTGTGGGTATGGTGTTCTTTTGGTTATGTGCAGTGTTGTTTTTGCGCCAAACATATCTTTTGGAATTTTGGCCAAAAAGTTCAACCTTGGTTTCATCAGACCATAACACCTTTTCCCACATGCTTTTGGGAGACTTCAGATGTGTTTTTGCAAAATGTAGCCTGGGTTGGATGTTTTTCTTCGCAAGAAAAGTCTTTCGTCTCGCCACTCTACCCCATAGCCCAGACATATGAAGAATACGGGGGAGATTGTTGTCACATGTACCACACAGCCAGTACTTGCCAGATATTTTTGCAGCTCCTTTAATGTTGCTGTAGGCCTCTTGGTAGCCTCCCAGACCAGTTTTCTTCTCATCTTTTCATCAATTTTGGAGGGACGTCCAGTTCTTGGTAATGTCACTGTTGTGCCATATTTTCTTCACTTGATGATGACTGTCTTCACTGTGTTCCATGGTAAATCTAATGCCTTGGAAATTCTTTTGTAGCCTTCTCCAGACCGATACCTTTTAACAATGAGATGCCTCTGATGCTTTGGAAGTTCTCTGTGGACCATCAAGGGCACTCCAATCACTACCAGGTAGGAGCCCCAAGATCAGGGTATGCCCAGAGGGAAGAAAGGGTGTGTCTAGTCACTACACAGCTCCAAGGAGGACCAGAGGGGGATAATTGCTAATGTGAGAACTATTTACTCACTCCTCCGCTCCCGTCTCCCGGACTGTCAGTACATGGCCCCATAGAAATTAATAAGTCAGTGTGCTGTCCCCCAAAAAAGTGAATAGCACACAGATGAAGAATATGGTTGTGTGCATGAAGCCTTTGTCAAGATCTGTGTAGGCCTGAATAACAAAGCCTTCCATCTGTTTACATAATCAGTATTATTTTATTATGTTATAACATGGTATTATCATAGCCTTCATTTATTCTCCCATTGGAACTGCAATATAGTCAACCAATATTTTAAATCAAAAGAAATATTACATGATTACGGCTATCTTTGCACACACTTTTTTGTGGCGTTAAGTAATTCTCATAGAGAAGCTTATGGAAAAACACTTAAAAAAACATATCTACACCATGCTCTGTATGGATCAAAAAAATAAACTAAACGTGAGGACAAATTTCACAGAAATGCACTTTGTAATACATTTTATATTTCCTTATAGCCATATTACAAACATATTTAAAAAATTGTGAATAAACTGTAAAAACACTGCTAAAATGATTCAAAGATTTTTAAATTAAAGTTGTAAAATGAGACATTCAGCTACATTCTGATGTTTTGCCACTAGTCTATGCTGTTGTATTAAATTCTGAATGGTGGTTTTTATAGAAATGAATCTGAACTACAGTTCTTATCCAGGTGCTGTAAAAGATTTTATCAGCCCTGAAATAAAGCACAAGCACAAACACACAATGAATATACACAGCGCAATAGTTTTTTGTAATGCTATGCTTTATTTTCAAGTAGACATATAGAAGGCATAAAGCCACAAAACATACAAATTTGTCTGCAAGAAATATATACTAATGAGACAAACATAAATATGACATTAAAACTGTTCTGCAATAGTGATTATAAAACTATGTTCTAAAATCATCTAAAATGTGGTTTACTTCTAGAATATTAGTTTGTAGTCTACCTACATGTAAATGCAAAAAAGGCAGAAAAAGTTATCGAAATATAACAGTAATCAAATAGTGTATGATATTTTTCTGTTTCTTTACATATTTAAACACATGTATAGAACTAGATGGATAGAGAAATATGATATATGTAATAAACAGATAGACAGTTAATTTGTTGAATGTTATAGAGCTTATTCAGTAGATACCGGTATATAGATATACGCAGACAAACATAATTTAATATTACATTAAAATTAGGCCATACCATGAAATACTGTTTTGCTTTCTCGAATGCCTATACAATACTTATAATTTCACTCTAAATATCTTGCTATCCTGTTTGGTCTTTTGATATTTTCGCACAAATTATATTAACTATGTAAATTAATTATACATTATATAAATAGATAAATAGTTATAAAACACGTGATTATCACAATAAAATTCTAAAGTAAAAAGTATAAACACTAACAATGATAAAATATGAATTGCCTCTTCTAGGGCCCAAATCATAGTAGAAAGGAATGAGTATTGGTAAGATTTGTTTTTTGTTTTTGTCAGTGCTGCTTGAAGTGTCTATTCCTCTATCGAAACTGGCATTTGAGGATAAAAAAAATACATAACAAAATAAAAATTATAAAATATTATG
Source organism: Bufo bufo (assembly GCF_905171765.1). NCBI lineage: Eukaryota > Metazoa > Chordata > Amphibia > Anura > Bufonidae > Bufo > Bufo bufo. The sequence continues at coordinate 518,430,220 of NC_053392.1, forward strand.
ATAATGTAGCAAAATGGTAGCTTATGCAAAAATAAACAAATGTAGAAAGGGCATCAAGATAGAACTCTACTGAAAGTAAGATTATTCCATAAAATATCTAGATGGTAGAAGGGTATACTAAAAAATGAGTTCATATGTATAGGAATACCTTTTAGAAGTTGAAATTTTTCAGATTCTAGTTTAACTAGGTTATCTATCTATCTATCTATCTATCTAGAGCTTATTGTTTGTAATAATAAAAATATCCATTGTTGAAATGAAGGAAACCTAAAGTTAGTAACGTATAAGACTAGCCATCTGAGATATTGTTTATTATGGGACATGATTGCTAAGTTCTGGCATGATCATTTCCAAATATCTACTTGCTTTTCACTAGCTATCTCCAGGCAGGGTGAAGCTAAGTTAAATGGTGAAGAAAATAAATTAACCTAGAGTTCTGTTGTTTTTCAGAAAGACAAAGGGGGTCATTCATTAAACAGAAATAGGCTTATAATAGGCGTATTTCTGGAGTAGACTGTGGTGCAAAGGTCCTTTGCGTCACAATCTGTGACTTTTCCCCGCTCAAGCCAGGTCTAAAAAAGTGGGTGTGGTGCAGGTGGGGAAGGGGATGGGCTTTCAGGCCAATCTCATTTACCATTTACCATTTTCTGCACCTGTTTTAGGTGTAGAAAATGGTCTAAATGTAAGACAGTTAGGAAGCTGTCTTACATTTAGAATTGGCAGAGGATCTACCAAAGTTATGGAGAGGCCGGCGCTTTTACATAACTGCGGCAGATCCACCGCCAGTGCAGGGCTCTATTAAGACCGGCTTCTAGAATGCCAGTCTTAATAAATGTGCCCCACTGTATTTTTACAATAATATACAGATTTATATACAGTACTGTGCAAAAGTTTTTGGAAGGTGTGGTAGAAATGCGGCAGAACCCCAAACATACATGTCATTAAGAAATTCATTGTAGAGAAAAACAAGGAGTCCTGAAAGTGATGATATGGCTCCCACAGAGCCCTGATCTCAACATCCTCAAGAGTGCCTGGGATTACAGGAAGAGATAAAAGGATCTGAGCAAGTGTTCTGTACATTCACAAAAGATCTCTGGTTAGCTCTCCAAGATGTATAAAACTTGTGGGAGTTCCAGGCGCAATACTAGTTGTAGATTAAGTATTTATTATAACACCAATAGTAAATAAATAGGAATAAAACAATAAAACAGATAACATTTTTTAAAAACAACCCCTTCCCCTGTATGCATTTTGGGTCTTAGTGACCAAGCAATTTTTTTCATTGTCACCTTCCAAGAGCTACAACTTTTAAAATTTTCTGCCAATGTAGCCATATAAGGGCTTGTTTTTAGTGGGACAAGTTGTAGTTTTTAATGGCACCATTTTGTGGTATAGGTAACTTACTGACTAACTTTTATTAACTCTTTGTGGGGGGGATGTAAAAAAGGAAGAGGCAGACAACTACTAATGTTTTAGCATCGTCACATCCTAAGACCCATAACTTTTTTAATGTTCTGTATATGGAGCTGTGTGAATGCTTGATTTTCATGGGATGTATACTTTTCATTGGTATCATTTTGAGGTACATAACGCTTCTTGATTGCATTTATTTCGGGGTTTTTTGTGGTGTATAAGTAAAAAATAGCGATTCTGGTATCTTTTTTTAATGGCATTCACCAAACAAGATAAATTACATTACAGTTGTGTAGTAAAAAAAACGTGTGGATTGGTAATGCCAGAAATTAGGAGGGTATTTCATTTTTGCAATTTTTTTTCACATTGAAATAAACTTTTAAAACTTTTTTAACCATTTACTAGTCCCACAAGAGGACTTTAACCACTTCAAGACAGCCTATTGACTATAAAAGTCCTTGGGCTGGTCGTTTATCTCTGAATAGATGTTCTGGACCGTCAGTGACAGCAGGGCAACCCAGAGAGAAGGCAGAGACCGTTCCTGTATTTCCCTGCCTTCTAGATCACTGTATACATAGCGCTCAATGAGCGCTGTGTATACAGATCAGGAAGTTCTATGCCGCTTTCTGTCCCAACCCGGTGGTCATGTGATCGCCGGGTCCGGGTGAGTGCAGGAACTGTCGGGTCTTCCATAGACCTCGATCAGCTTTGCACTGAGGCTGTACAGTTCTGTATTATGCTGTACAGCCTCTCTGGGGGGTGTATTTCCCCTGTAACTGGGGCTACTATGGGGCCACCTGGTCCGCTAACGGGATTATATAGGGTGAGAAACCAACCCGCAGTAGCGTATACTATGTTGAAACACAGACGGGGAAATTCATGGACCGAGATACAAGAACAGCACAAGATTAAATTATATATGTAATTGCCTTAAGGGCGCACTAGACAATACACGATACACACAGAGAATATATACAGTGGTCAGATGAGCAAATGCAGGTGGTATGATACTACATAGTTAAACAGAGCAAGGGTCAGCTCCCAGATCGATGAGTTGTCCTTTGGGTTATGATGAGTTCTGGGTTGCTGTAATGCTTGGCTGTAGTCACAGGGGCAGTGATGTCAGCAGTTTGTCCACGTTACTTGATGTGACCCCCTACAGAGAAAGACCCTGGGTTCTGGCCTGCATGGGCCTTTTCACCTGTAGTCGGTCACGCCCTTCCCTCCCTCTGGGAGGAGTCCACCCTCCCTTCCTTGTCCTGGTAGCCAAAGACCCACAACATCCATTATGGCCCATAGCTCCAGACCGGAAGGTCACAGGAAGATGGATCTGGGACCAATGGGTCCGCCTGGGTTCCGGCTACAGGTGGAGACCAAACACGGCCCCAGGGTCGCAGATATAAAACTGGTTTATGCCTGTGATGGACGGGCAATTCATAATTCCTTATGAATCCCCTGTTCCATGATGTCTGAAGGATTTGAATAAGCTGAGACCCCCTACAGGGCCTGGTTTCCTGTAGGTTGAGTTGGCCTCTGTGCTGGCTGAGTGAGGTGTGAATTGTACGCATGTGGCCTGCTTGAAGCCAGGACCCCTGCCGAGTTCACTCCCTCTGTTATCTCAGCAAATGGCTGGAATTAGATCATGGCTGGCATTAGATCATAATTCCACATTCCTCACAATCCAGCACGCTAATGACTAAAATATAAAGTAGGTGAAAAATAACTTGCTGAATGCGCTCTACGATGACCATTAGTAGGAAGCATTATAATTTAACAATTTCCAGTACCAAGTTTCTAGTTAGTGTCCATTAGTAGCTGAATGTAACACGTTTCAGCATGTGCATTAGATAACTATAAATATCATAGAACTGGACTTTGGTACATATACTGCATTCTTTAGTTTCACATATGAATCACAATATCCCTGTGATACTGGATAAAGAATTAAAAGGGTTTTCCGACATTTTTATACTGATGACCTATCCTTAGGATAGGTCATCAGTATCTGATTGCTGGGGGTACGACACCCGGGACCTCTGCCAATCAGCTGTTTTGAGAAGGCACATTGTATAGCGGCAGTGCTTGGTATGGCAGCTCAGCTCCATTCACTTGAATGGGGCTGAGCTCCTCCTAGGCCACATGATTGATGGATGTGTCGTCACTGGCCTAGGAGAAGCAGAGAGAAGGCCACGTCGCTCACAGGAGTGCCGCTGCCTTCTCAAACAGCTGATCGGCGGAGGTCCTGGGTGTTGTAACCCCACCGATCAGATATCCTGAGGATAGGTCATCAGTATAAAAATATCAGAAAACCCTTATAAGCAGTTAGAGCAATAACTGGTGCATGTAGGCCACCGAAGACAATGCCGGGCTGTTTAGTACTACTGCATAATATAGTTGAAATAGTAAATAATCAGTCAGACTAGTATAAATTCTGGACACATTTCAGGGCACTTGATCCCTTCTTCATTAGCCATCGCAAAAAGATGTTTGGAGCAACATCCCTGCAGAGTTCCTTCAAAAATTGTGTGCAAGTGTACCTAAAAGAATTGATGCTGTTTGAAGGTAAAGGGTGGTCACACCAAATATTGATTTAATTTAGATTTATCTTTTGTTCATTCACTTTGCATTTTGTTAATTGATAATAATAAACTATTAACACTTTTTTAACGAGTTTTGCGTTTTATTTTCATATTCTACTTTGCAGTATTGTTCCCACACCTGCCTAAAATCGTTGCACAGCACTGTAATTGATCACATCATATAGAAATTATTGTTATATTACATAACCATAAAATGAGGCTCTGTGCTATACCATCTTTGATACATATATTATTTTTTACATATTTAAATGTTTTATAGTCATGACTCCTTATTTTTGATGCTCATGCCACAGGTTGAGAACATAGGGGGATATTTATCAAGACTAAAACAAACACAATGCAACCGCGCTCTTCAAACACAAATAAAGTAAATACAATAGTGCCATACTCACTATAGAAAATGTATTAATGCTAATTCTACATTATAAATGCGAGATTCTTGGCAAATACATTTTGTACAAAATCATTTTTGCTTGTCCGCCAATGACCAGGCGATCTCTTTAAGACAGGAACCTTAACTATACTCTGCTGGTGCCATACTGGCCTCCATTATATTCAGGGAATGTAGGTTTCACATACAGTACATGCTGAGCCCACACTATATTACATATATCTCTTTTGGTGCCACAATGGCTTCCATTAATTTGCAAAACCTGCACAATGCTTTCAAAGCAGACCCAATTTAGGGAACTAGATAAATGTGCCAGCCCTGTTGGCCCGCCCGCTTCGCACTCATACCATGATCCCTTTTCTTGCCATTTTAGAAAAGTGACGTAAAAGGGCCAAAAGTAGCAAATTATGGCAAAAATTTTATTTTTATTTTTTATATGCCACTATTGTAGCATAAAATGCTTGATAAATGCCCCCCCACCCTATAGTATATATCAATAAATCTTTTCGAAAAAATTAAAAACAGAATTCCAATGTTATAAGCACAACTAGATTATGAAGCGTAATAAAACCCAGACATATACACACACAAACTCCCACACACTCTACTCGACATCATTTCTTTTCCTTCCATTTGTTTCATAGTATAGGTTCCCCCATACGCGGCAGGATTTCTCACTTAAGGCTCTTTTAATTACAACATCAGCAGCAGCAGCACATGTTCATTAATAAACGTGAAAGTTTTATATGGGTTATGCTGCAAGAAAAAGTCAGAAAATTATAGATTAGATCAAGCGGCTGCAGGAAATAAAAGTCACTGTGAAATGTTGTTATTAACAATGTCATCTTATATGGATTTCATAAATAGAGAAAAACTGAAAACCGAGTAACCATTTTAAGCACTCTGGAGGGGATTCTATAACATAATTTATAAGCATTGCAGTTCAAATGATTTGATTGGATTATAAAATATTGAAACTGTTCTTTGTGCGAGTCATTTGATGTCTGCCATATCAGGATTTTAGGTTGCGAGTCTAAACAATACACCATGTCATTGATCTTTAAATGTTTACATTTATATTGGTTTTTGCTTGTATCTACAACTGTGATCCTTATTAATCAAATATTTTATTATTAGATCATCTATCAAGATTTAAAGAATATTGAGCTGTCATATTTTAACACACATATTGCACAGCTGTTTCGGTGTATCGGAGCGGTGAAGAAGAGGATAACAATAAAAATTGGAAGATAAGCTTTCTCCTAATCAGGCAGGGAGTTGAAATCTAAGAGGATAATGTATTGTTCCCCCTACACCAGTTGTTTGGCATAAAAAAGTCACAAAACCCATGTTTGCGACTTTTTAAATTGGCACTTTTTTAAAATTTGCAACTGGCATTTTTACGCTGTCCTTGCCAGGTTTCCAAAAAGGGGGCGTGATGAGGGTGGGGAGTGGGCTGGAATCGGCATGTTTATTATCATATATTTTATTAAATCAGATTTAAAGTTTTTATGTGACTTCCCAAATAAAACATTTTCAGAAATATTCCAGTTTTCACACTGACCACTGGAGCATATTAGCCAGAATTTTTTTTTTTGGCAGCTCATTTCTCAGCCGCTTCTAACTCTTTGTTCTCGCGATCAGTGGGGGTATCGGCACTCGGATCCACATTGATCAAAACCTTTATATCTCACTATCAAATATCAAAAGTTTTTGGAAAGTGTAGTTACTCTGTAAATACATGGTAGATTTCCATAAATTTAGCCTGCTCTGGGTGTATCTGTATCAATTCTCTCTATTCCTCAGGCCTGATTTTACTTCTGACCATACATACATGCGCCCATGGGAGCAGGATCTGGCATTGAACAGGGACCCCTTCAGATTGGGCTAAAATGTGGTCAACTGTATCAAAATTCTCACTTAATACTACCTTGATTAGTAATACTAAATATCGCTAATATTGGCACTTCGAGAATTCGCGAATATCTAGAATATAGTGCTATATCTTCGTAATCGTGAATATTCTAGATTTTTTTTCATCAGTACCCATGATCCCTCACTGCTTCTTGCTTGTGAGCCAATGAGAAGGCTGCAATATCTTTGACTTTAGGAGTAGTGTTGATCACGAATTTTCGCAGCGTGAATTTTTATTGCAAATTTTCCGAATGCAAATTTTCACAATCAAGAAAATAATGACTGGAGATCACGAACTCTCGAATATATGACGAATATTCGTGAAATATCGCAAATTCGAATATTGCCCCTGCCGCTCATCACTGCTTATGATGGTGCACAGTAAGCCAACTGTAAAATTAGTGTAAAATTAGACAAAAGTGTAACAAATGTAACATCCAGCATTAGCCAGTTTGATAAATTTGATGCGTCTTAGACCATCTAGTCTAAGTGTACATTGTTTAGACAGGACTAATAAATCTGCTGCCATGAGCCTGGCTACCCCCCTTCGTGTTTCAGGATGCACAGACCTTGGGGATATCCTACATATTCGGTGGACTTGTCCAGAATTATGGTATAACACAGCCTCTTCAATGTTATTAACTGTTGCAGTAGCCGAGTCACTCTTTCATACCAGGAATCCTTGGTACTCACACAAATGTAAGTTCATTTCCTGAATTTCTAGAAAAATTATTGCCCAGTCATGAACAAAAAGAAAAGTTACCCTGCAAGAGGGTAAAAACTCCCTACCATGCTACTAAACAAGCTTGACCAATTCCTTAAAGAGGGTTTGTCACCATGATCAACCCTATTAAGCCAGACATACTGGCTGGTAGGGCTCATAATGCTGATTAAAACTATACCTTTCTTTTGTCTGTATGCTAAACAGCTGCAAAGATATATGTGTTTTTATTCATATGCTAATGAGCAATTGGAGCACCAGGAGGCGGGGCTGAATCCTTTGAGCACTGCTTTGTAACACCCCCTGTGCTCTGCACACTCTGCCCTCCAATTGATTGACAGGGCTAGACAGCAGATTAGGGGAAGAGCTGTGTCCAAGAGCTGTGTGCTAGCACGTAAATATCAAATACTCTATGTTCTATGGTTTTACCATATTGAGATCTGCTCAGAAAGCTAATATACATGTTTCTGCTTTATTCACAGGCACAATATAGGAATATAAAGACACCAGTAATATGTGTTAACTTATAAACATAGAAAAATATGCTTTACTATGTGGCAATGCTATAGCTTGCTGGAAAGTGCTTGCTTTTGCATGTAGAGATCCTAGGTTTCAATCCTGGGAGAAACTTCCAGGTTTTTTTCTTCAGATATTTTTTTTTCTTTATTCTTCCACATTTAACCCCTAATAAAAGTCTATATCCTTATTATATCGAGAATAATGTTTTTTTTAGAAACCTAATAAACATTATTACCGCTTTATTTATAATCATATACTGTCTGCAAATAAACCAGTAATAGATTTCAGGTTTCTAAGTAAAAAACACTATTCTCAATGTAGGAAAGCTTATTATTATTATTATTATTATTATTATTATTATTATTATTATTATTATTATTATTATTATATGATTATATATTATTTATTATTTATTATAGTATAGCCTTTTATTATGGGTTAAATAAAAGAGAAAAAAAATAAACAGAAAAAAAGTTTATATAAATCTCTCCAGGTTCTTCAACTATAAGCTATCACCTATTACACTTGTCTTTATAATTATATATTGTGCTTGTGAATAAAGTAGTAATATTAAGATAGCTTTTTGAGCATATGTCAGGGTGGTGAAGCTATAGCACATAAAGTACATGATATTTACATGCTAGCACACAGATCTTCTCTCAGCATGTCTATCACTGTCGATCAAAGAGAGGGGGAGTGTGCAGAGCACAGGGGGTTTTACAAGGCAGTGCTCAAATGATTCATCCCCGCCTCCTGGTGCTCCAATGGCTCATTTTCACATGAATAAAATGCAGATATCTCTGCAGCTGTTTAGCATACAGATACAGAAAATGTGTAGTTTTAATAAGCATGATGAGCCCTACCAGGCAGTATGTCTAGTTTAATAGGGTTGAGCCAGGTGACAAAGCCGCTTGACCACAATCACTCCCATGTCCTCTTATTATATTGCCCCGCCCTTATTAACTACTGTACATATACCTCTGTACTTAAATATTGATGGCCTGTCTTCAGAATAGGTCTATCAGATCAGCTGGTTGGGGCGGCTGCCTGCATTGTAAATAATACAGAGCTGGAGCCAGAAGCAGAAGGTTCTGTCCACCGTGTAGTGGTCGTGCCTGGGTACTGCAGCTGAGCTTCCATTGAAGTTAATGGTAGCTGAGCTGCAGTATGCTGGTGCCAGAAACTACACAGTGGACAGAGCCTTCCAACCACTGTATAGGATCCAGCGTTGTCAGCTGCCAGAAACAGTCGATTTGTGGGTAATGGATGTCAGATCCCCACCAATCTAATCTTGATGACCTATCAAGAGGATAGACCATCAATGTCTAAGTAACGAAAAAAACCTGTTTACAATAATATTAATGTTGTCGTCAATGTCACCTTGGTTTCAATATATTCTGACTGTATTGACATTTTGGATCACCCAGGATCATTCAGGATTCTTGTCTTCCATGACACTTTACGATGAAAATGCAATGTCTATTGATGACACTATTACTTTGAATGTTGTAATTTTTTTGGTTTTTGAATGGCATTAGTTGCATGATGATTCACTGTACTAGAACACATTTTTTCCCCGCCAGCCTAAAAAGAGCTAAGCTAATGTTTTTGTCAGCTAATTATAATTAAGAACATATTTTGATGAAAAATGACAATACATTATGTAACTGACCAGTTTCCATATGGTCCTGTTATATAAATAAAAGGAAGTATTGTTATAGCTCCCACCTGGCCTTTTACCAGTGGCGTAGTGTGGGGGGCGTTGCCCTGGGCGTCAAATTTCAGGGGCGCCAGGCAGTAGGCATTTCAAGGAGGGCCACGGCAGTCTATGGCTTCCGTCCCCTCCATTCTGCCTCATAGGCTTCAGGCCAGGCCTGAAGCTAGGTAAAGCCTAGAATGTATTGGCTTCTTTGAGGGCATGACGTCATGAGATCATGTGACTGCTTCTTCCCGCCCCTTACAGACTGTGCCAGATGCAGGAAAAGGGCTGTAAGGAGAAGCAGAGCAGCGTCCAGAGTAGGGAGAGTGCAGGCACTTATGGTGTGGTCAGTGATTTCTGGTGAGGGGTCTGGGGGCTGTATTTTTATGTAGTTTGTAGTGGAGTATATGACTGGTGTGAGAGCTGCTAGAAGCATACAGTACATCCCCTTACAAGGTATTTTAACTCCATAAGGTGGTTTTGTCTCGTCTGTGCCCCCTCTACAAGGTGGTTTTGACTCCTCTGTGCGCCCTCCACACTGTGGGTTTTGTCTCCTTAGTACCCCCTCCAGACGGTGGGTTGTGTCTTCTCTGTGCCCCCTCCACACAGTGGTAGAGATGAGCGAATTTCATATTTTGAAATTCGTTTGCGCTTCGTTTGGTGGTAAAAGCAGAATTGCGTTATTGATTCCGTTACCACGGACCATAACGCAATTCTATGACGGAATGCCTTTAGAGGCATTCCGTTATTCATTCCATCATAATAGAAATCTATGGGGAGTTCTCTCCTGCATAACGAAAACGGGACGGATCCGTTATGTTATAACGTTATGTTGCGTGTTCTGAATTTTGGGTCCTCATACCCATCTATAACATTTAAACCTACAATGTTGTTAATGAACAAATAACAACAAAAAAAGCCCAAAGTAATCAAAAAATATTATTCAATTTTATTGTAATAAACATATCATAATATACATAAGGATAGAGATAAAAGGGAAAAGAACCAGCAGAAAGGCAAATGCCGTAATCCACTGGCCTTTACCGCTGTCATCCACCAAAAGATGTAAAACATGTCAGGTATACAGATCATATATGTAAAGATAATTCAGTCCCTAAAAAGCAACACTGATAATGCTGCTATAGCTCAATATGGGACATTCGATCATCACCTAAATGTAACTATCAAATGGGACACAGGTCTAAAGTATAATCTCCAAAAAGAAAAATAGAGATAATAAATACATTAGCCAGAAACAGAAGTTAGGAAAAGGCTAAATCTCGAGACAAGAGGGAAGATTTAGTCCCTCAAAAAATCGCTATACAAGACCCTATAATGAAGGGTAAACTGAGCCCAGCAGAAAATCATAATCAAAATCAATATATACCACAAGACATGATGGGGGATGAAGACAGCAGCACAGGTCAGGATAGAAACCTCGACGCGCGTTTCGCCTCAGCTTCGTCGGGAGGTAAATGACATGTAGCCATAAGACCCTATTTATATCTCCCATGAGTTTCAGGTGCATATGATGTCAATGAAAATCGCAACAGCTGATGCCTAATACCGAGCGCTTCATACCTGGTGATGCACGCAGAGCCAGTAATGGCGACGTCGCACTCGTCAGGAGGAGGGGTGGAACGCACGCCATGCGTTCCAGCCCGCCTCCCAAAGAAAAGTAGCAGCGTCACCACGTGACCCGGCGCACAGCGCACCATGGCAGAGCGCTGCATCAGCTGATCTGGTAACCAGGATACCCGAGTAAACGGAGTATGCCCAGCACATCCGTCCCAACAATGAGGAGTCCGGCACATGGGAGATATAAACCATCCAGAAATTAGAGTACATATATAAATAAGTATAAACATAGATATCGACAGAGGGATAGACTTTTTTAGACGATCACTGCATAACATGGGATAAATAAGTAAATAAAGTAACCATACATAAAAAAGGATTTTTGCCTCAATGAAATAATTACATAAGTTGCATGATTAGGCCATAATATAAACAATAAATTATCCAATCAAAACCATCCGTATATAAATGAAAAATACAATGAAAAATACATGATCAACAATATATAGTGTATAACATGAATTACATGATTAGACCATAGTGTAACAAAAACGACATTATCTGTACACAGAGAGTTATCACTGTGTTATCTGTGGTGTTACATAGGACTGCAGGTGACATCTACTACATTATCTGTAAAAAGCGGGGTGTACACAGGTTGGGGGGGCCCAATACATGGCTTGCCCCGGGTGCTGGCAACCCACGCTACGCCACTGGCCTCTACATATATTAAATATCCGTATTTTCATTTTATGTATGAAAACTATCATGCATGGTTTGCATAACATAGAATAGTGGTTTAGTTAAAGGGAATTAGTGGTAAAACTGTTAATCTATTAATCTGTTTTAAACCCCTCAAAATGAACAAAATACATTCTCTGTTTCCCGTAGAAACAGGATCATATGCATCTTAAAAGGGGGCCATTATCTCCATGGGTTTCTTCACTTGAAGTTAAAAATCTAAAAATGGTTTTCCTTCATTTCTCATTAATATGCAAAATAATTCAAATTAGATTGTAATTAACCATCTACTCAGTAGAAAACCTTTTCATGATAATTTATGATAAACTCAGTTGCAGCTTTGATTGAGATTGATTCTTGGTGTTGAGAAGCTGTCATGAATATAAAAAAGCACCTGAAAAAAAATTGATTTTTAAACACCTTACTTGCTTGGCCAAATATTAATTGCATTCACAGGGCAATGCATTTTGAACTTACGGGTTATAAATGCACACAGCAAAGAAATTAGAACTGATACAGATCTGTTTGTCATGTTAATATTATACACTGAACAAAAATATAGACGCAACACTTTCGGTTTTGCTCCCATTTTGCATGAGCTGAACTCAAGGATCTGAAACATTTTCTACATACACAAAAGACCCATTACTCTCAAATATTGTTCACAAATCTGTCTAAATCTGTGTTAGTGAGCACTTCTCCGTTGACGAGATAATCCATCCCACCTCACAGGTGTGGCATATCAAGGTGCTAATTAGACAGCATGAATATTGCAGAGGTGTGCCTTAGACTGCCCACAATAAAAGGCCACTCTGAAATGTGCAGTTTGATCAGACAGCACAATGCCACAGATGTCGCAACGTATGAGGGAGCATGCAATTGGCATGCTGACTGCAGGAATGTCTACCAGAGCTGTTGCCCATGCAATGAATCTTCATTTCTCTACCATAAGCCGTCTCCAAAGGCGTTTCAGAGAATTTGGCAGTACATCCAACCGGCCTCACAACCACAGACCATGTGTAACCACACCAGCCCAGGACCTCCACATCTAGCATGATCTCCTCCATGATCGTCTGAGACCAGCCACCCGGACAGCTGCAGCAACAATCGGTTTGCATAACCAAAGAATTTCTGCGCAAACTGTCAGAAACCGTCTCAGGGAAGCTCATCTGCATGCTAGTCGTCATCTTTGGGGTCTGGACCTGACTGCAGTTCATCGTCGTAACCGACTTGAGTGGGCAAATGCTCACATTCGATGGCGTCTGGCATGTTGGAGAGGCGTTCTGTTCACGGATGAGTCCCAGATTTCACTGTTTAGGGCAGATGGCAGACAGCGTGTGTGGTGTCGTGTGGGTGAGCGGTTTGCTGATGTCAATGTTGTGGATCGAGTGGCCCATGGTGGCGGTGGGGTTATGGTATGGGCAGGCGTATGTTATGGGCAATGAACACAGGTGCATTTTATTGATGGCATTTTGAATGCACAGAGATACTGTGACGAGATCCTGAGGCCCATTGTTGTGCCATTCATTCACAACCATCACCTCATGTTGCAGCATGATAATGCACGGCCCCATATTGCAAGGATCTGTACACAATTCCTGGAAGCTGAAAACATCCCAGGTCTTGCATGGCCAGCATACTCACCGGACATGTCACCCATTGAGCATGTTTGGGATGCTCTGGATCGGCATATACGACAGAGTGTTCCAGTTCCTGCCAATATTCTGCAACTTCACACAGCTATTGAAGAGGAGTGAACCAACATTCCACAGGCCACAATTAACAACCTGATCAACTCTGAGCGACGGAGATGTGTTGCACTGCATGAGGTAAATAGTGGCCACATCAGATACTGACTGGTTTTATGACCTCCCCCCTCCAGTAAGGCAAAACTGTGCACATTTCAAAGTGGGCTTTTATTGTGGGCAGTCTAAGGCACAATATTCATGCTGTCTAATCAGCACCTTGATATGCCACACCTGTGAGGTGGGATGGATTATCTCTGCAAAGAAAAGGGCTCACTAACACAGATTTAGACAGATTTATGAACAATACCACCCCTATTTTTGTTAGCCATTAAAAGGTATCAAACCTGCAATACTCTTATTTTGTTTCTCTTAATGAGAACACTAAACCAATATTTGAGAGTAATGGGTCTTTTGTGTATGTAGAAAATGTTTCAGATCTTTGAGTTCAGCTCATGCAAAATGGGAGCAAAACTGAAAGTGTTGTGTTTAAATTTTTGTTCAGTGTATATTGCCTTCTCTTTATACTACCAACCGGGAGGGTGTGTGATATTGTGTTGTGTTGTTTAAAAAGATAGTTGAAAGGGACACTAAGGCATAAATATCAATATATAAATATATTTATAAATGTATATATATATATATATATATATATATATATACCTGCTAATTGATCATTTCTGTACACACTATGGTGTTATGCTGGCAGCCTGTACCTGCCACCATCCCATTTCCCTGGGTACAGGTCTAACTCCTACAACTGTTTCTGTTTCGGTAACCCAGACCCGCTGGCCTACTTTTGCCCACCAGCAGTGGGCCTAGCCATAGGCATCCCAAGTTCTGCCAGCTAGGCCTCTCCAGTCTGCCCATGGGGCACGCACTCCCCAGCTCTTAAAGGGCCAGAGCAAGAGCACCCTAATCACCAGCTTATGGCTGGCAAGCTTTATACAAACTTCCCTGTGGGTCCATATACATTATAATGAGCAGAGCAGACACCTGCTACTGGTGCATTTTAGGTGGGACATGATTGGCAGGATTATTTTTAAAAATCTACAATTTTAGACGGGAGTGTTAAAAAGTAAGGGAAATATGTGAACACAGAAGGAATGGCATGGGTCTGTAAAATGCTGCGGATTTGCACATATTTTACACATATTTTATTTCTATAATTATATGTTTATTATTTGACAATTATATTTCTATAATAAAGACACCCTCAGCCCACTCACACCAAAAAAATAGGGCAGTGATTTCAAGAATAGACCATATTTTTTCTACAAAATCAAACAAATAATAGTTTTTTTTTACATTTAGAAATAAATAACACTCTATTTTAATATGTACCGAATCCTTATTTTTCCATATAATGCTTATGTTTATTTAACCTCATGTTTTTTATATACAAAAACTGTTTCTTGCCATTGTATTTTTTTTTTGTGGAGTTGTAAGCAATCTTTCTTTTTCATCTAAAAATAGACCTCGTACCTGACTAGTTCAGGTCAAATAACAAACATGATCGCACACAAGTGCTTTTTGGAAAATAACAAAGGTTCAGCTTTTACAACTACAGAATTCCAGGTGTTAAGAAAGGCAGAAACGCTTGACATGAAGAAAACCTTTGGATCAGAAATTTCAGAGATTTCGGGTGGCCTACTTCCTGATGACTGTCTTTAATAAGCTGCAGTTATAACTGCAGTGAGACTTAGTAAATCTAATGGCAATATAAATAGCTACAAATTTATATTTTTTTCAAGCTTCAACAGTTTACAAAATTAGAAAAAAAAGTTGAGATTAGGGTTCACTTGGACATTTCAGCAAAGCTTTGTGACAGTTGGTCACCTCAAAGCTAAAACAATGTGTGAAATTTATCATAGATGTGTTCTACACCGGTCTGTGACATCCCCTGCGCTGCCAGATATGCTTAATTTATGAAGAGGCGCCTAAACAACAGAAATCTATGACAGATTTTTCTGTCTTTATTTACTCCAGAAAACTGACATAAATAGCAAGTGCTGACAGTGGCATAGAAACACCACTAGGGACAAAATTTTTGCCACAGTGGCATGTAAACAATCAAAAACACAAGTTTAGCAACTTTTTTACACCAGAAAATCTAACTCTGTGTATGAATTTTTTGTTACTATTATTATCATTTTTAGTAATATATAGCACCATTAACTTCCAAAGCACTACAATACATATGAAATACTGAGAGGCTTAAAGGGAATGTGTCAACAAAATTTTTAGCTGTCAGTTAAAACCAGATAGTAACACATATCCTTTTTAACTAATCTGTTTCTAGTTTCTGATTGGAGATTTTTTAATTGTATTTCCCGAACATTATTATGGGGGCATCTATCTTTCCTGAGCTGTTCTAAACAGCATTTACACAGCATAAAAAAAATAGCTTTACAGCAGCCACATGGTCCATAGACATAATGGTTAGGAGGGGACCTCTGACTTATGTAGGAGATAGGCAGAGGTCATTGTATGAGGAAAGAATAGATAAGCTCTGACAATCACCTACTGTGAATGGTGTATCCTGTCTTATCTATACACAGAGGTGATATCTCCTTATCATTACAGACAGATTTAAAATGGTATGTAACTGCAGTAAAATGATCTGTATAGACCAAGAAGTGGCACCAATTATTAGACTTAGTGGCCAGTGCGAAAACTGCAGGAATTTATGTTTTTTTGTTTAAATATAGATAGTTAAATAGAACATTAAAAATAATATCGCCAAAAATTCTTTAAAAATACATTAAACATAAATATGTGATTTAAATAGGTAATTTTTTTTATGCCACATTCCCTTTAAGTATATAACATGTTAACAAACAAGTACAGTAAACATGAGGTTACCAAGAGATAGACTGGTACAGAAGGATAGAGTGCTCGGCCTCTGAGTGCTTACAATATACATGGGAAAGGAGAACAAAAGAGGGCATAAGAAAACAAAACCAACTGACAACAACCTTCTACACCGTCATGCTTTTACAGTCCTCTACCAAGTAGGGGCGATACACAGGATTTATAGGGCCCCATAGCAAAATTTAGAATGCCCCCCCCCCAAATCAATGTCCATTAATGGAGCATAGTGGATCTGACATTGTTTCCTGACACTTTTCTAAGGCTTCCTTCGCACATAGTTTTTTCTTTTTTTTTTGTGTGTGTGTGGCATTATTATTTAGGGCCACACTTAGAGCATGCTGCGTTTCAAGGAGAAAAAATGCCAGTAATAAAAAAAAAAAGCATGTGACGAAGAAAAACACCTAAAAAAAACACTACTGGTAGTCAATTTTATATTTCCTTTTTTTACTTTAAGCTTATATCTGGCTACAGCAGAGTTTACAAAAAAAACGAGGCAAAAAGAAATTTACAGAATTTTTTTTTTAAACATGCTAACACTCTGGGCAACACATTTGCACACCAAAAAAAATATGGCATATATTTTATATACTATAAAACAGCCAATGAGCCCCCATATCCCACTGATAAAGCTCTAGTTGCCTACAGCCACCACTAATAGCTGATCTGTACATATATGAATTTGTGAAGTTACGATAAAACTGAATAGGAGTTATATAATTCTTTGTGCAGTCAGCTCCCCCTAGTGGTGGCTGCAAGAAATTCACTCGACTATTGTACGACTGTATGTACTGTACTGAGTTCCCTATGCACCTATATCATGAATGGGGAAAGTTCTTTTAAAGCACGTGGCAGAGGTTTTAGAATGATACCCCAACGCTTTGTCCAAAAGTTTGGTATCTATTGTTCACCCAAAAGGTGATGCTGTCTTAGTTTGTACACCTTTAGGCTCCTCTACACAAGCCAATAATTTGGTCAATTATCAGGAAGAACTATTCATAGGAGTGCTCATTCCCGATAATTTTCCTAAATGCATCTCTCACTTTCACAGAAGGGCAAGCAATTATGGGGAACAGGTAAATTTTCGATAAGACCTCCACAGATATACAGAATGCAGTAAATGTGCACAAATGCTACTATTGACCCCTTTTAAAAATGGCCCTTCAAGTGCCTGACAGTATTTTGGGGAAGTGAAACTGAGAGAGGTCGATGATAGCACAGAAAGGCATGTTGCTTAGTCTGCTATGTGTATAAATACACTATATACAGATGTGTCCTTCTTTACCGTTCTTCTGATTTCAACATATCCCGAGATGTGTGGAGCAAGATAATCTGCTTATTAAATCAACATGAATTTGAGACACTGTGTCACAAGATGCCTATCCCCTCTGTCTGGGTGTAGCCACCTAGTAGTTGTGTTATAGTTACAGCCTGTTAAGGCTCATTGTGAGCATGTTGAGATAATGTAGAGCGTAGAGTGCTTAACCAAGAGGACACATCTGTACATAGATCATTATAATATATTATAATCTATAACTTACATTCCGTTTAAGAAATCCACAAAATTTTTCATTTAGCAACAAACTAATGTAAACTTATCCACATCTGACCTTTGCATTCAAAGCTAGCAAATTTGACTCAGACGGATAAAAACTATAAGGTTATTACTATGCATTTATGCTTATGAGGAAAGTTAATAAATAATCACCACTATGCCAAAATTTGTTTTGAAGCAATAGCTCCTGAATTATTGTCATATGCAGCTTAAGCAAAAAGTAATCATAAATCAGAGATGTCACTCCAAGGTTTTCCATATAAGCCAGCCTATCCACTAAATCAGATTTCTAATACATGGCATCATATATTTCAAAAGCAGGAGACCAATATATCACAAAATTTACTGCAATTGGGCTAGGGGACTTAGCAGCAATAAGACGTACTTAGCACAAGAGGTTGTCTCTGAGTAAGATGTGATCCAATCACAAAACCACACATATCATAAACTTATCTGTGACCATACCCAATAAAGGGATTTTCTGGTAATAAAATATTGACAACATTCTTAGGATAGGTCATCAAAATCTGATTGATAGGGGTATAACATCTGGCACCCCTGTGATCCGCTGTTTGAAGAGGTCACTGTGCTTCGGTGAGCACGGCAGCAGTGGCGCAGGGATCGCCATAGCAACGGCTATGGGGCCCTACGCCACTGGGGGCCCGTCCGGACCACATTTATTTTTTTTATTTTTATTAACACACAGTCACTACACACAGGCAGCGGCGTAACTACCGGGGAAGCAGCTGCTTCGGGGCCCGACAGTTTATTTTCAAGTTAGTTAAATATCGATTCTTGTCTTAATGTTCAGGGCCCCTTCACAGCAGCAGTCTTAATGCTCAGGCCCCCTCGCTAATGTGATCTAATCTTACTGTATTCTAAAGTCTCCTGATGTGTCTGGGATTCGAACCCATAACCTCCAATGTATCAGTGTATCAGAGGCAAAGCATTTACCCTCACAGCCATAAAGGAGGCATTGCAACTGATTGAAAAAATATGAGACTTCTACTGTTATAGCTGGCTAAGTGTACATTTATACACATGACAGCTGCCCCAACACACCCAACACTGCTATATCTCTATATGACAGCTGCCCCAGCACACTCAGCTCTGCTATATCTCTATATATGAGCAGCTGTCATGTGTATAGATGTACACTTAGCCAGCTATAACAGTAGAAGTCTCATATTTTTTCAGTCAGCAGCAAGGCATCTCTTATGGTCTTGTGGTTAGATGCTTTGCCTCTGATACAGAAGGTCGTGGGTTTGAATCCCAGCAGAAACTTTTCTGAAATACAAGCACTGACTCCATATATGGACATACAGGGCGGGACACAGGAAGAGGCTGCATCGCATCGCTGACATGGAGGTAAGTAGAAGTGTTTATTTTTTTTTTTTAATACCCGACTGTTACTGCCATAGAGGGAGGGGGGGCACTTGATACTGGCACATGGGGGGAGGGGGGTTGGCACCGGATACTGGCACCTGGGGGGGGGTTTGGCACCTGATACTGGCACATGGGGGGGGAGAGGCACCTGATCTGTGGATGGCACTGTTTAGGGGAGGGGGATCTGTGGATGGCACTGTTTAGGGGAGGGGATCTGTGGATGGCACTGTTTAGGGGAGGGGGATCTGTTGATGGCACTGATTAGGGGAGGGGGGATCTGTGGATGGCACTGTTTAGGGGAGAGGGATCTGTGGATGGCACTATTTAGGGGAGGGGGATCTGTGGATGGCACTATTTAGGGGAGGGGGATCTGTGGATGGCACTGTTTAGGGGAGAGGGATCTGTGGATGGCACTATTTAGGGGAGGGGGATCTGTGGATGGCACTATTTAGGGGAGGGGGATCTGTGGATGGCACTGTTTAGGGGAGAGGGATCTGTGGATGGCACTATTTAGGGGAGGGGGATCTGTGGATGGCACTATTTAGGGGAGGGGGATCTGTGGATGGCACTGTTTAGGGGAGGGGGGTCTGTGGATGGCACTATTTAGGGGAGGGGGATCTGTTGATGGCACTGTTTAGGGGAGGGGGATCTGTGGATGGCACTATTTAGGGGAGGGGGATCTGTGGATGGCACTATTTAGGGGAGGGGGATCTGTGGATGGCACTATTTAGGGGAAGGGGATCTGTTGATGGCACTAGTTAGGGGAGGGGGATCTGTGGATGGCACTATT
The DNA here is from genome assembly GCF_905171765.1 of Bufo bufo. Lineage (NCBI taxonomy): Eukaryota > Metazoa > Chordata > Amphibia > Anura > Bufonidae > Bufo > Bufo bufo. Next base: position 518,450,143 of record NC_053392.1, read on the forward strand.
TAGGGGAGGGGGATCTGTGGATGGCACTATTTAGGGGAGGGGGATCTGTGGATGGCACTATTTAGGGGAGGGGGATCTGTGGATGGCAGTATTTAGGGGAGGGGGATCTGTGGATGGCACTAGTTAGGGGAGGGGGATCTGTGGATGGCACTATTTAGGGGAGGGGGATCTGTGGATGGCACTATTTAGGGGAGGGGGATCTGTGGATGGCACTATTTAGGGGAGGGGGATCTGTGGATGGCACTATTTAGGGGAGGGGGATCTGTGGATGGCACTATTTAGGGGAGGGGGATCTGTGGATGGCACTATTTAGGGGAGGGGGATCTGTTGATGGCACTATTTAGGGGAGGGGGATCTGTGGATGGCACTATTTAGGGGAGGGGGATCTGTTGATGGCACTATTTAGGGGAGGGGGATCTGTGGATGGCACGGGGGGGGGGCATACATTTATTTTGCTATGGGGCCCATGCATTTCTAGCTACGCCCCTGCACGGAAGCCTCTTCACAGCATACCAAGCACAGTGCCATACTTTGAATTGTGGATGTGCTTAGTATTGTAGTCCAAGCCCATTCACTTAAAGGGGTATTCTCATCTTGCTACTTCATCCTCACCTGCTGCCAGCTAGCTGTTCACTTCCTGGTTTTCTGCAGCTAAGGCGGGGCGGGCTTAGGCAGCTAGAGTGAAGGCCGGCCACGCCTCCTTATGACATCACACTGAGAGCTGAGTCCTGCGTGCTAGTTCATGTGAAGAGTATGACTCATCAGTCTGGCAGCCTGCAGTGTCTGTGAGGCCCCTCCCCCTGCTGGGGAATCATCAGAGAGCCATGTGAAATGAGCTCAGTGTACAGTAACACGTGGCTCTTCTGCAGTTTTACACACCCATTCTGTGCATCAAAAACTATAATTCCATATTATACATTAGCTCAAAAGCTTGACCAACCCCCACCCACCAGCACTGATGCAGATTTGTTTCCATTACAGCTGTACTGCAGTTGTGTATAAACCTTACACTATGTATCTTTATAGATGCATATACAGCTCAGCTACATGTGTCTTCTCCAGTCCCCTAACATCACTTTGGCTGAATGGCTTCCTATACAGCCCTGCTACATCTTTATTCTACTCCCCCACTAGCACTGTGTCTGAAAAGCTTCATATACAGCTCTGCTACATTTGTCTGTTTATCTCTTCAACCAGCACTGTGTCAGAACAGCCGCATATACAGCTCTGCTACATCTGTTTCTCTCTTCCACCAGCATTGATGCTGACCTGCCACATATACAGCCCTGCTACATCTGTTTTTCTCTTCAACCAGCACTGTGTCAGAACACCCGCATATTCAGCTCTGCTGCATCTGTTTCTCTCTTTCACCAGCATTGATGCTGACCTGCCACATATACAGCACTGCTACATCTGTTTCTCTCTTTCACCAGCATTGAAATCTGTCTATTCCCTTCCTACATCCATCAGCCCCCAAAGTGCCTCCATCAGCCCCTAAGTGCCTCCATCAGCCCCCATCTGTCCCAAGTGTCTCCATCTGCCCCATCTGTCCCAAGTGCCTCCATCTGTCCCAAGTGCCTCCATCTGCCCCATCTGTCCCAAGTGCCTCCATCTGCCCCATCTGTCCCCAAGTGCCTCCATCTGCCCCATCTGTTTCCAAGTGCCTCTATCTGTCCCCATCTGTCCCCAAGTGCCCCCATCTGCCCCCAAGTGCCCCCATCTGCCCCCAAGTACCTCCATCTGCCCCCAAGTGCCTCCATCTGCCCCCAAATGCCTCCATCTGCCCCCAAGTGCCTCCATCTGCCCCATCTGTTTCCAAGTGCCTCTATCTGTCCCCATCTGTCCCCAAGTGCCCCCATCTGCCCCCAAGTGCCCCCATCTGCCCCCAAGTACCTCCATCTGCCCCCAAGTGCCTCCATCTGCCCCCAAATGCCTCCATCTGCCCCCAAGTGCCTCCATCTGCCCCATCTGTCCCAAGTGCCTCCATCTGCCCCATCTGTCCCAAGTGCCTCCATCTGCCCCCATCTGTCCCAAGTGCCTCCATCTGCCCCGTCTGTCCCAAGTGCCTCCATCTGCCCCCAAGTGCCTCCATCTGCCCCAAGTGCCTCCATCTGCCCCAAGTGCCTCCATCTGCCCCAAGTGCCTCTATCTGCCCCATCTGTCCCCAAGTGCCTCCATCTTCCGCCAAGTGCCTCCCTCTGCCCCCTCAAGTGCCTCCATCTGCCCCCTCAAGTGCCTCCATCTGCCCCCTCAAGTGCCTCCATCTGCCCCCAATTGCATATATCACGATTGCGATTGCGCGATCTCGAGGAGAATGGAGGCCGGCACTAGATCACCAGGGAATAATGTGCACAAGCGCGGCTCATGGATGCGGCCGGCGAGCGGTGGCCGTATCCATGGGCAGCGCTGATCAACAACAAATTTGGATTTTTAATTATAAGAAGAATAGTAGTTTTTTTTTAAATATATATATTTAGTAAAAAGTTTATTGGGGGACATTTAATAGAATAAACTATGATTAATCAAATGAGAATACCCCTTTAAAGGGGTTCTCCAGGAATTAAGAAAATAAAAATACTTAAATATTACTTTATTATAAATATATTCCCAAATACCTTTCATTAGTTATAATGGTTCGTTTGTCTGTGGAGCGATCATCAGGGGCAAACAAAATGGCCGCTGTCCTATTAGTACACACAAAACCTGTCCTAATCACACAAGAGGACAAGTTACTTCACAGCTCTGAGATAAAGAGCTGTCTCATCCTCCTCTCTGATTGACAGGGATTATGATCCTGAATACAGATGATAAGATCTTTAGCTGAATCTCTGTTGGAGATGAGTTCATGAGCAGATGTGGCTAATGAGAAACAGCACTTGTATACAGTCTCCATTACCACAGCCCCACATCACCACAGTCTGTCCTGTCCCTCCTTTCTGTACTTCATGTCTTCTCATGAACTGCATCCCTACAAATATTCAGCTAAATATCATATTAAACTGAATTCAGGATCATAATCCCTGACAAGCAGAGCCGAGAGGAGGATGAGGCAGCTCTTTACCTCAGTGTTGTGAAGTAACTTGTCCTCCTGTGTGATTAGGACAGGTTTTGTGTGTACTAATTGGACAGCAGCCATTTTGTTTCTCCTAATCATTGCTACCTGGACAAAACGAGCCATTATAACTAATGAAAGGTATTTGGGAATATATTTATTTATAATAAAGTCATATTTGTATTTTTATTTTCTTAATTTCCAGAGAACCCGTTTAAATGGGACTGAGCAGCCCATAGAGCATGTGACTGATGGATGTGATGTCACTGGATCTAGGGGGAGGCCGCAGCACCCACCAGAGCACATCAGCCTTTTGAAATATTTGATCAGTGGTAGTACAGGGAGTCGAATGCTCACCGATCAGATATTGATGACCTGTCCTGAGGATGTCATTAATATTGTGCATCTGGAAGAACCCTTTAAGGTTATTTTATACAAGCAGATGTATTGCTGTAACAAGCACCAATTTACTGTATAGGCAGTCAATCGGAACTCGTTTCCTTTGATTTTCACCAGGCAATTATTGGGAAGCGTTTGATCAACTTATGTTGATTGTTCGATCATTGTTTGATCGTTCATTCAAACCCCCACTGCTTGTTAGATGATTTCTGAGCAATGGTCAGGAACAAACATTCATAAAAAGATGTTCAAATGCCCTCTGTAAAAAGGTTCTCCCATTACATTGCAATTTATAAACTGTGCAACTACTGTGTGTAATGTTTGCATAGTTTCCATAAACAATTTGAATTGACATTATATAAAAGCAACACCTTAAAGAGGACCTTTCATCAGTTTTGCAAAAGTCTAATTAGGATGTTACCTTATAGGGCGGCCCCCACTGATGCCATTGCAGTATTTTTTTTTTTCAAAAGACCCCCTTGTTTGTCCGCTGTGGCTCCCCATTGATTTTTGCGCCTTGTGTTATAATGAGGAGTATCGGAACAATAAGGAGGAGACTGAGTCTTTCTCAGTGGTTGTCTCCTTCTCCCTGGCTGTGATGCTCTGCGTTGCAATTGGACAGCGCTACAGCCAGGGAGAAAGAGACGCCCATTGAGAAACCCTGGCGTCTCCTCCTCCCTGTTCCGATGCTAGTAATTAGCATACTAAGAGGGGAAAATACCAGCGAATGGAGCTGCGCCCGGGAATAATAGTAAGCACTACAGGATCCCTGCTTTATGCCCTACCTAACGTGCTACTTATCTTATAAAGTCTGGACCCATGAAAGATATTGTTAAAAATAATCAATTAAATCAATAATTCCATACAAGACAAATAGATGGGGTCCAGTTGCTGGAATTCTTACAGATTCTGAATTAATATCCCACATTGGAAAGAAGTCGTAAAGAGGTTCTCTGGGAATTTTACTTTTGTGGCCTATCCTCAGGATGGATCACCAATATGAGATCGGCAGGTGTCCAACTCTTGGCACCCTCACCGATCTGCTGTACAAAAAGTCTGCGGCGATCCATGAGTGCTTAGGCCACCTCCTAGTCCATGTGACATCACTTATATGGTGCACATGGCATAGCTGCAGCTCAGTCCCATTCAAGTGACTATCCAATGATGAACCCCATGGTTTCCTTAAACAGCTGATCAGCGGAGTTGCCGGAAATCAGACTCCCGCCAGCCTCATATTGATGAGAATAGGACATTAATATGAAAATCTGCTAGCAGCTGTACATCAACCACTACATGTGGCCTCACACTAAGGATATGTTCACATGTGGGAAATTCATTGCAGAAATTAGACCACAACATCTAAGAGGTTGAATGGCCAGGATCTCCTATCCTGCGCACTGCAGCCAGGTACCAACTGTTAAATACAGCCCACTCTGGCTCATGGGGGGGCGTCAAGTTCATGTACCATAATAAGGCATACGGACAAGAGTGGGACAAACCTGCTAAGTAAATCATTTGAGTCCTAATCTGTCAGTCTCTCTCTCTCGCAGGTTTCTTTTTGTCTGTATATATAGTAAATCTATCTTACGGCTTCTTGCCTAATTAATCTTCTTTGTTTCATCTTGACAACTTTTAGCTCAGTAGATTTTGCTTCATTAGTCCTTTAAATCTGCTAAAACTAGGCTGCAAAATCTTTGCCTATTAGAAAAAAAACATAAGACCCATCAGAACGTTGTATTAGCCAATGTCTGGGGAACAATTAATAGATGATTCTCCAACAAAACTGTTTTTAAGTGGACATAGCATATTTAACTGTATAGTTTGTGGCACACAAAATGGAAATGCAATAAAACCTACTGGGAATACGCATTTAACCTAGCACTGAGCAGATTCTTAATAACTCACTTGAGGGATAATCGCTAGTGAATTATCATTTATTTAACTCATGGGGATACTCAGTGTGTTCTCTCTAAATGTTGCTAATGAAATTCTTTCAGTTTCTAACAATGCGAAAAGTAGGCTATAACAAGCTACAGGGCAGTTTTACAACACCCATAATGTACATTTAATATGTATACTCTTATTGATCTCAATAGCAGAGTTATTCTCACTGTTCAGTGAGTATAATACTATTATGTCCTCTTAAAATAACAAAATTCTAATAAACAAGCCATGTAAAGCAAAGCATGAAAATCAGCATGCACGGATAGAGCATCATGCGGCATTGTAGCAATTAAACACATTAGATAGCTGAAGCAAAAGATTGCTCGACCTTATTATTGCCCTGCTTAAGTAGGACAATCTAACAGCACTTACGGGTTTCTGTTTGATACAAGGTTCAGGTTATTTTAACTGTAATTAACCTCAATTGTCTTTTTCTACCATAGACATTATTTTGCTACGTATCCACAATTGGAAACCTTCCCATCCACACTGGTTTCCACCACAGGCTGCAAAAGTGAAAGGCCTCCAGGACTCAGGAGTAAAATCCAATATTTTTTTTGGGACACATAGAAAATTTAAGATCCAATTTTCCACTCTATCTCATTTGAGATTAAGGCTGCCGCACATGTCGTGCGACAGCAAGTGTCAGAAAAGTTTAGCGGCCAAAAACATTGTGCGACTTGCCTTCACTATTGCGTGACTATTTTAGGAATTGGCTGTAAAAACACAACCAAGTCACAAAGAAGTTGCTGGCAATTTGCATGTCCCACATGGTTTGCATTGTCATCTATGCTTGCAAAGTCAAAATGCGACTTTTGACCAAAAATCCAAAAGTATTGGATTTTCTACAATTGTCGCATTGGACCCAGGACTCTATTTAAATCCTCTCCTATCCATTCACCATTGCCAGTGATAGTCTTTGTTAGCTCAGTTTTTTAATAGTTGTAATTTTTTTCGAATCTGAACTTCAGATGAGAAAAAAATTACAACTATTAGACAAAGAAGATTATAGCACTATATTAGCTAAATTGCTCTATATTAGTTTTTTTATATTCGCTATATTGCTATATATTCTTGTTTTAGAATATTACAAATATTCGAAAAAATGAATATATTCGATATACTGCTATATATTAGTTTTTTTGAATATTCGTCATTTTTCCCATCTAAAGTCTAGATTCCTCCCTGCTTAAGTTGCTTGTTGTCCAATGACTCATTGGCCCACAAGCAAGAAGCAGGGAGGAATCATTTTTATACTCGGCAATTTAAAAATTTGCGATAAAAATTTGCATTACGAAAATTTGCAATCGACACTACTCCTAAAGTCAAAGATACTGCAGCCTTCTCATTGGCCCACAAGCTAGAAGCAGGGAGGGATCATGTGTACTGAAAAAATCTTGAATATTCAAAATTACGAATATATATCACTATATTCTAAATATTAATGAATTCTTGAAGTGCCTATATTCGTGATAAAAATTTGCAATTCAAATATTCGGGATCAACACTACTGCCATTTTTCTACTTCCCAGGTCCTGTGTTTTTGTGCATAGTTTTGTTGCTTTGTTTCCACATTGAAGGTATGGCTTTTTGGCTGAAATTCTTCCATGAAGACCACTTCTGGCCAGACCTCGATGAACATTAGATGGCTATACCTGGGTTCCATTGGTTTCTATAAGTTCTGACATGGTGGCACTACTTGACATCTTCTGATTTTGAAGGGATATTTCTTTCATCTGCTTTCATCTGTTTCCTTCGGCCAGTCACTGGTTTCACCTGCTTTCTTGCTCCCCATCTGTGCCATGGTTCCTCTTATGTGGCATGCATTTACTGCCCTAGCTGGGAGTGAGCACTAGAAAGGCCTGCGGCAACAGCTACAGAGTGAAGAGCAGTCTGCACAGAAGAGTGGCTGCTGCATTAGGGCAGATGAACTAGCGTTAATTAACATTGTCACCTGTGGACAAGGAGCGGTGGTCACCTCACCATGGCTTGGAGCTGTGGTTGCCGTGGCTTCAGTGACCTGAATATGGCTGAATATGCCAAAAAGGGCTAACTGAGCATGGAAGATTAGCTTCCCTTCTTCCCTTCACGCCTGAATTAAGATGGGTTGAAGCGGCTGGGCAGTCTGTGATGTCATGATTCTGCTGGAGTGCAGAGTGACCATCAAGAGAAGTAGTCTCTCTGCAGGTGAGAAGGCTTTTGAAGTTGAATTGGCCTGCAGATGAGGTGGCTGCCGATGACACAGCTGCTGGAGCAACCAAGTACCTGATGCAGGGATTAGGAGGAATGGATGCTTCCCTCCCTGCCAAAGTACTAGGTAAAGAGAATCTTGATCTGCTTAAGGGTTAGTCTCAGTTCCTAGGAACACTGACCAGTGGGGGGTGAGTAATGTGTGATAAGCTACAAGAAAAAAGAGACACTAAGCTAAGGCACTTGAGGCCTGGAAAACTGTCGCTGGATCAGGGAGGTCCTTCTTGGCACTGATGGAAAGCATATAATTGAAGGACTTTAAGAGACTGTAGAGAGTTCTCTGTGGTCAGTCAATAAGTATAAGGTATAAGAGTGTTACTAAGGCAAGACACTACTCCTACTGTTTATGTAACAGTGAGGAGGATCAGTGGTTGAAGTTGGGCCTGCTGAGAGGGGTAAAGAACCTAGGATTAAACGTGGTGGCTGCAGTCCACCACCTAAAGGATGGATCTTCTCTGTACTGCTGCTCTGAGTGGAAACCATCATGAATAACACAAGTAGTTCTGGACCACTTCTAGTCTAGAGATTGTAGTAGGGAGGCCAAACCTGATTATTTTTAGTGAGTAGTGACCAGACATTGTGATCCGGCAAGTCAGCTAGGCCCTACAGCTGCCTGCTGTGAGTGTACTGAGGAACGTGAATAGTGGTGTTGTTAATGTGTACCATGGGACACACTGGAGCTTAAGTAGGGAATTTGCACTCTGGCTAGTGGTGACTACCTTTTAATCCTGCTGTAATTACACTGCAAGTGTGGAAACAGTTTGCCCTGTCGCTAGAGGCAACTGCCTGGTAGAAGTACCCTGTGTCTGAAGAATAGAGACTGTTTTGTTGTCAGTGGTAATGCCTGAAGAGTATAGAAACTATCCTGCAACAAATTGCAGCTGTGTATGCAGGTGATCAGAGTGCGTGTTCAATTGTATGTGGGTTTGCAGAGGGTGTGTGGAGTGTATGCAGAGAGCAGAGTTGTAGCTAGGCATAGTGCACTGTGGCAGTTTTTTTTTAAACTAAGCCACTCCTCTAACTCCACCTAATGCAAAACTATACTCAGCCAGTCCCACTTGCCCAACTGGTCCTACCTCATCCAGGGTGTCACTAGTGTGCCTCCTTCACAGTAGTTATGCTCACCTTTTTGCCCATTCACAATAGTTATGCCCACCTTTGTGCCCCTTCCCAGCAGTTATGCCCACCTTTGTGCCCCTTCACAGTAGCTATGCCCACCCTTTGGCCCCTTCACAGTAGTTATGCACGGCTTTCACCACTCCTCCCATACAGCCAGCAGCGCGATGTGTAGCTGCTGGGAAGCGCCGGAGACCAGCAGAAAGGTGAAGTAGGGAGCGAAAGGCTCCCTGCTTCACCATCTAAATGAACTGCCTGACGGTGCGTTCCCCCCAGCCTCTTTGCTCGGGGCACGTGCCCCAGCTGCACCCCCTCGCTATGCCCCTGGCAGAGTGTGTATTTTTGTAGAGTATATACACGGGTGCAGTGTGTTTGCTAGGCCTGTCACAATATCCTGCCTTATGTAATTCTTTTGGCTTGTTAGATGAACATTAATTGTGTGTCATCAGTGTAACCTAATGTATTAAATGTACACTAAACAGCTATTATACTAAACTTGAGGGGTGTGGCTATAGTTTGAAACCTTTGTCCCAGCACTGTCATCAAGTTCTGCCCCCCTTTATGTATAAGCCAAACTAGACCCTGAACTCTGGGGATGCTTCTGTGGCAATGTACACGCAAACAATTCAGCAATGGGTACTGCTAAGATAGCTGAGGTTAACCCAAAATCAGAATACACTACACTATTTAAATCCCATGGGTGCCTTATAATTAATATATAACTTTTATTATAAATTGACTAAAATTGCCCTGTTAATAGGTGTCTATAATAAAATTGTGCAAAACCACATTAATCCGCAACGTCACTAGAGACTATGATGCTGGGTCTCTTACATCTATTTTGCCCTGCCAACCTAATGTCCCATGCTAGCTAACTGTCCCTCCTTGTTCCTGCGCTGCGAGAGTGGCTGCCCAGCTTCGTCAATTATTAAGGAAAGGACCTTAAAGGGAACCTGTCACCGGGATTTTGTTTATAGAGCTGAGGACATGGGTTGCTAGATGGCCGCTAGCACATCCGCAATACCCAGTTCCCTTAGCTCTCTATGCTTTTATTGTGCAAAAAACCGATTTGATAAATATGCAAATTAACCTGAGATGAGTCCTGTCCCTGAGATGAGTCAGGGACAGGACTCATCTCAGGTTAATTTGCATATTTATCAAATCGTTTTTTTGCACAATAAAAGCACACAGAGCTATGGGGACTGCGTATTGCAGATGTGCTAGCGGCCATCTAGCAACACATGTCCTCAGCTCTATATACAAAATCCAGGTGACAGGTTCCCTTTAATGCTAATCAATGATAAAAGGTACGCAATAAGTCCCTAGTACATAAATAAGTAAGGGACACAAATATCAATACAAATAATTATCCACAAATTGTCCCAGCTACATAGATAGGTAGGGGACACAAATGTCAATGCAAATTGTCCCAAATTAAATGATGACGCTGGTACAAAGGAGAGGCCCCTACTAAGCAGCTTCATTTCTGCTGCCTGTAAGGATTTAGTTGATAGATGTAATATCTGGCTAGATTGATTGGGGGATGTCGATGGGTGGGGAGGGGACTTGGGTGGATTGCGTGTTCTCAACTGGTATGAGTTTCCTTCCAAAAAACGCTGTCCTATGTTCTCCTGTCCACTTCATGGACCTCTTCCCCTCTGGCATCCTCTCCCTCTTCCTATACTCCTATGTCCCCCCTCGCTCTCTTTCTCCCATTCTGAGAAATCCGTATCACTTGAAGTCATGTCTGAGTCTTTTTTCTTAAGGAGTGTACTCCGATCTATGGTCGTATAAACCCGGTTCTCCCTAAAGTCCTGCAAATCACTGTTGAACTGACGGTGTTTACGCTCTTTCAGGTGGTACTGATACTTCTCTAGGGTATTTTTGAATTGTGCCTCCTTATTATCAAACTCAGGTTCCTGTGCAAATCTTTGAATAAGCTCTATCTGTTCCTTCAATGTATTATCCAAAGAGGCCAGGGCAACCCTCTCCTCTTCCAAAAGTAGGTGTATGAGGCGGAGGGAGCTATTAGTAACCTCCTCCTCCCATTTGCTCATTAGTGCAGGACTCCAACACCTACTTGCTGGAGTGAGGGTAATCCTGAGCCCCCTAGGGACTATTTTATGCTTAATGTAATTTTCTAAAGACTGCACTTCCCACCACAATTAGATTTGCTCCCTATAGGTTTTTGTCAGTTCCTTAAATGCTGCCTTGAAAGATGGTATATACTTTTTTTTAATCAATGTTTTTTCCGAGAACACATCACTTCCTGGAGCCATTGATTTTTGTCCAAACCAGTCATGAAAACCCTGCCATGCCCTACTCAATCAAAAATCTATGTACACACAACCAATTCAGCAATGGTCACTGCTAAGATAGCTGAGGGTAACCCAAATTTAGAATACACTACACTATTTAAATCCGACGGGTGCCTTATAATTAATATATAACTTTTATTATAAATTGACTAAAATTGCCCTATAAATAGGTGTCTATATTAAAATTGTGCAAAACCACATTAATCCGCAACACTACTAGAGACTAGAGATGGGGGACTATGATACTGGGTCTCTTACATCTATTTTGCCCTGCCAACCTAATGTCCCATGCGGGCTAACTGTTCCTTCTTGTCTGTGACTGCCCAGCTTCGACAATTGCTATGGGAAGGACCTTAATGCTAATCAATGATAAAATTTACACAATAAGTCCCTAGTACATAAATAAGTAAAGGACACAAAAGTCAATACAAATAATTATCCACAAATTGTCCCAGCTACATAGATAGGTAAAGGACACAAATGTAAATGCAAGAAATTGTCCACAAATTGTCCAAACGCGTTTCGTTAATTACAAACCAACTCATCAGGGGACTCATCAATTAATAAGTGCCTCATTGTAAAGACACAAAGTATCACATTTGATTGCTCCCACCCAGATTGCCGATGGTCAGTCGCCCCAATCCTGGAATTATATTGTTTTCAGTACATAGTCATGCAAACCCAAATGAGGATAGAGTACATTAGCATTAGCTCAATGATAATTCAAACATCAAAAAAGCTGCAAGATACTTAGCTCTCCTCCTCATATGTGGGTGAACAAAGAGTGGAATCAGCCTTCTGCGTGTGGCAGCAGTACATTGAAGTGTATACTTTGATGTTACATGCCCCATTAGGTTGTATTGTTTCATCATTGTTTCACATATATCCATCCATCTATATACACTGCTCAAAAAAATAATGGGAACACTTAAACAACACAATGTAACTCCAAGTCAATCACACTTCTGTGAAATCAAACTGTCCACTTAGGAAGCAACACTGAGTGACATTAAATTTCACATGCTGTTGTGCAAATGGGATAGACAACAGGTGGAAATTATAGGCAATTAGCAAGACATCCCCAATAAAGGAGTGGTTCTGCAGGTGGTAACCACAGACCACTTCTCAGTTCCTATGCTTCCTGGCTGATGTTTTGGTCACTTTTGAATGCTGGCGGTGCTTTCACATTAGTGGTAGCATGAGACGGAGTCTACAACCCACACAAGTGGCTCAGGTAGTGAAGCTTATCCAGGATGGCACATCAATGCGAGCTGTGGCAAGAAGGTTTGCTGTGTCTGTCAGCGTAGTGTCCAGAGCATGGAGGCGCTACCAGGAGACAGGCCAGTACATCAGGAGACGTGGAGGAGGCCGTAGGAGGGCAACAACCCAGCAGCAGGACCGCTACCTCCGCCTTTGTGCAAGGAGGAACAGGAGGAGCACTGCCAGAGCCCTGCAAAATGACCTCCAGCAGGCCACAAATGTGCATGTGTCTGCTCAAACGGTCAGAAACAGACTCCATGAGGGTGATATGAGGGCCCGACGTCCACAGGTGGGGGTTGTGCTTACAGCCCAACACCGTGCAGGACGTTTGGCATTTGCCAGAGAACACCAAGATTGGCAAATTCGCCACTGGCGCCCTGTGCTCTTCACAGATGAAAGCAGGTTCACACTGAGCACATGTGACAGATGTGACAGAGTCTGGAGACGCCGTGGAGAACGTTCTGCTGCCTGCAACATCCTCCAGCATGACCGGTTTGGCATTGGGTCAGTAATGGTGTGGGGTGGCATTTCTTTGGAGGGCCGCACAGCCCTCCATGTGCTCGCCAGAGGAAGCCTGACTGCCATTAGGTACCGAGATGAGATCCTCAGACCCTTGTGAGACCATATGCTGGTGCGGTTGGCCCTGGGTTCCTCCTAATTCAGACAATGCTAGACCTCATGTGGCTGAGTGTTGTCAGCAGTTCCTGCAAGACGAAGGCATTGATGCTATGGACTGGCCCGCCCGTTCCCCAGACCTAATTCCAATTGAGCACATCTGGGACATCATGTCTCGCTCTATCCACCAATGTCACGTTGCACCACAGACTGTCCAGGAGTTGGCAGATGCTTTAGTCCAGGTCTGGGAGGAGATCCCTCAGGAGACCGTCCGCCACCTCATAAGGAGCATGCACAGGCATTGTAGGGAGGTCATACAGGCACGTGGAGGCCACACACACTACTGAGCCTCATTTTGACTTGTTTTAAGGACATTACATCAAGTTGGATCAGCCTGTAGTGTGTTTTTCCACTTTAATTTTGAGTGTGACTCCAAATCCAGACCTCCATGGGTTAAAAAAATTTGATTTCCATTTTCTTATTTTTGTGTGATTTTGTTGTCAGCACATTCAACTATGTAAAGAACAAAGTATTTCAGAAAAATATTTAATTAATTCAGATCTAGGATGTGTTATTTTTGTGTTCCCTTTATTTTTTTGAGCAGTGTATGTAGCTAGGGTAAAGAAATATGAAACAATGCTGAGAATAAAACATGAATAACTTAACAATGTGATACTGTGAATATGGTATAGAGAATAATGTGAAATGTCCTATTATATCAGACTAATTAGGATATAAGATATTCATCCTGGAAAATAATGAGAGATGTCCCATCAGTTAGACTTTTTTACCCTTGCCAACCTAAGTCCTAGTGCTCCGTGGATTGCCACCATACGGACAGGGAGCCCTTTACTATATTTCAAAGTTCAATGGGTGTGGAGGTGAAGGAGGATGATTTGCCCTAATCACCTCCCCCCCCCCCGCCCTTTTACCGCCCCATCGCACTGTGACTTGTGGAGATACGCATAGAGATCACTTACGCATATCACTCCGGTCATGTGACTTGCACGTCATACGGCCAAAGCACCTGACCGGCCACGTGACAAGTCATGTGATGCAGGGAGCGGGAGCGCGTCCCGGGCGGCTGTTTGAAAAAATCGCCATTGTGGATGCCGTCTGTACTGCTGCCACATGCAGGAGGCTGATTCCACTCTACGTTCACCCACATATGAGGAGGAGAGCTAAGTATCTCACGGCTTTTTTGATGTTTGAATTATCATTGAGCTAATGCTAATGTATTCTAGCCTTGTTTGGGTTTGCATGACTTTGTACTGAATACAATATAAATTCAGGCTTGGGGCGACTGACCATCGCAAACCTGGGTGGGAGCAATCAAATGCGATACTTTGTGTCTTTACAATGAGGCACTTATGAATTGATGAGTCCCCTGATGAGTTGGTTTGTAACCAACGAAACGTGTTGGAACAATATTTGGACAATTTCTTGCATTGACATTTGTGTCCCCTGGCACAATTTGTGGATAATTTGTATTGACATTTGTGTCCCTTATTTATGTACTAGAGACTTATTGCGTACATTTTATCATTGATTAGCATTAAGGTCCTTCCCTTAGCAATTGACAAAGCTGGGCAGTCACTCTCGCAGCGCAGGGACAAGGAGGGACAGTTAGCTAGCATGGAACATTAGGTAGGCTGGGCAAAATAGATGTAAGAGACCCAGAATCATATCCCCCCATTCCTAGTCTCTAGTGGATTAATGTGGTTTTGCAGAATTTTAATATAGACACTTATTAATAGGGCAATTTTAGTCAAATTATAATAAAATTATATATTGATTATAAGGCACCCGTTGGATTTAAATAGTGTAGTGTATACTTCTGTGGCAGCCTAGATATACTCCAGAGCATAGACTGGTCTCCCTGACCTACAGTACATCGAGAGAAGGTTGTTTGTCCCTGACTCTTGAAGGACCTTCTGACTTGGAGGGTTGGCTAGTTTCACACTAGTGTTAAGAGAACCAGCAGATTCAGTGGTTTTTGTCTGGTTAATTCTCTGCATATTTGCCAGGTTGTGGCTGGGTCTCGCTGGACACCATTACAGTTAACGCTAGTGTGAAACTACAGTAGCCTAAAGGAATAAAAGGAGGACTATTTTCAATACAGCCTGCGATACACCATGTGCACTTTGTTGTGAAGCACGTTTGAAAAATACAGTACATATTACACGATCAAGTAAATTGCTTTTGCATGGACAGATTTGCTCCCTCATACTTAAAAAGTCCAGTAATGTCCAAGTTTTGCTGGCAGTCAATGTTAAAAATCCTCTTTTTGTTCTTAAATCATTTTTTGTGTTAATTGTATGTGACTTATGCTTTCTATACACCTTACTTTAATTGATATGCACCCCTTTCTTTACTGTGCATAGATTTCACCACACATGGTTAAACATAGATACAAATTTGCCTTTCTAAAATAAATGATCCCTTCGCACATTACAAGTTTTCCTGAAAAAATGTCGATTTGAAATGCATTATTCTTATCCTGGATTTTTTTTGTACCCCATGGAATGCACAAATGTATGTACATGCAAAGAAAAGCCTTGTGGAATTTGATAGTTGAAAAATTATAGTGGATAGAGACAAAAGAAAGAGACAGAACAAAGGTTTTTAAAGATTCTAAATCACACACAAAACATTTGTTCTGCTCCAGCTCTTTGTGAACTAATTGGCTCTCCTGGAGGGACAGGTAATTGTACTAGCCTACATAAGCTGTCCTGAAGCTCCCTTGGAAAGCTCCGTAAGCTCCCAGTGTTAGCAGCCATCAAGGATTTCACAGGTCAGTCATTGGCTCGATACAGCTAAAAGCAGCAGGGACTGTAATGTCGACAGCAGGTTAAAAAAAAAAAAACACTGCAAGTGCAGGTTTTGTCCTTCTTCTACAGCCACTGAAGACAGCTTAATTAAACCCTTGGAAAATACACATTCATCCAAAGGCTCAGAGGGTCTGTTTTAGGCCTTATTGGTGAACAGAGATAGTTGGCAGCTCCATATTCCATCTTCCCATTATTGCTCCCGCACAATGAAAGAAATGTTATTAAAGGTGGATGGGTTTAGAAGTACAGAGTGCATGTGACAGCAAGAACCCTGAGCAAGGTGTTAGGAATTTCACCTGTGATTTCAGCAGGAGCTTGGCCCAGCAAGAACACTGATCTCTTACACAGAACACTAGATGTCTCGAGGGCAATAGCACTGCACACAAACTCGACTGGCCTGGTTTTCTCTGTGCCCGTACATTAACCATCACATGCTGACTTTTTCACTTGTTGTAGTATAAATGTGTTAAATGCACATCTTCAATAAGGCTCGGAAGAATACATTCACGTTTATTATCTTAATTAGATTTTTTATTTATTTTTATACTAAATATGTAGTTTATTACATTATGTTATACATTTTTTTCTTTACTGCTATTTTTTAATGCAAGAAATCCCATTTGGGTCTTGTAACTACTGAATATCCCTTATGTCTCAATTCTTCTTTTTTTTTTCTTTTCAACATCTCAGCTGGGAATGGAAATGTTCATGGTTATATTCAGGAGCTAAATCTTAAAAGTACCCATTTGACATAGGTTGGTTTCAGATTGCCGTTTGTATGGCTTTTTGTAGGAAATGTACAGATGTGTCCTTCCTTACTTTCTTCTCAATATATTCCAAGTTGCGTGGCACAAGAAGACCAGCTTTTTAAAAAAACAAACAAACATAATTTCAAGATATTGTAACCGAGATATATGTGCCCAGGGGTGTAGCTAACGGCTCATGGGCCCTGGTGCACAGTTCAGCTTGGGCCCCTTTCCCTCAGTGCTTTGTGGCAAGTGGCATGGCCAAATTGAAACAGCACCCCTTCACCATGCCAAATTGTTGACCTAACCCTTCCCTCCAGCTTGAGGTTTAACTTGAAGATTCTGGGCCCCAGCTCAAAATTTATGACAGAGCTGTACTTTTGCACCCCTATTGCTACTCCCTGTCTGTGCCATATGTGTCTACAGTTGGTGTGACCATCCAGTGTGTTGTGAGTAGCAGTTTGTCAAGGGTTTTGCTAGCATGGCATGATAGTGTGTTGAATTTATTTTATCAGTTTTAACAAACTAAATTTAAGCCAAGGTAAGGTTCACACATTTGTATATTTTTTTTCCAAGCATAGGGGTTGATCCCTTCAAAACAAAAAACTTTTTTTATTATAATCCATAATGATGATAATGACATGACTACTGAAAAAACGATCTCTTCAAAACAAGTGTGCCCCAATTATGAAGCTCTATAGTCAAAGTGAAAACTCCTAATTACAGATTGTTATGATATCGACAGTGACATGGCCAATTAAAAAACAAACACCTATTGTTTAAATATACACATTATTTAACATAAAAGGTTAAGAAACTGTACCCTATAAAGTACAGGGTGGGCCATTTATATGGATACACCTTAATAAAATGGGAATGGTTCGTGATATTAACTTCCTGTTTGTGGCACATTAGTATATGTGAGGGGGGAAACTATTCAAAATGGCGGCATTTTGAAGTCGGCCATTTTTAATCAACTTTTGTTTTTTCAATAGGAAGAGGGTCATGTGACACATCAAACTTATTGGGAATTTTACAAGAAAAACAATGGTGTTGGCTTGGTTTAAACGTAACTTTATTCTTTCATGAGTAATTAACAAGTTCTGACCAATTATAAATGTGTTCAATGTGCTGCCATTGTGTTGGATTGTCAATGCAACCCTCTTCTCCCACTCTTCACACACTGATAGCAACACCGCAGGAGAAATGCTAGCACAGGATTCCAGTATCCGTAGTTTCAGGTGCTGCAATTCTCGTATCTTCACAGCATAGACAATTGCCTTCAGATGACCCCAAAGATAAAAGTCTAAGGGGGTCAGATCGGGAGACTTGGGGGCCATTCAACTGGCCCACGACGACCAATCACTTTCCAAGGAACTGTTCATCTAGGAATGCTCGGACCTGACACCCATAATGTGGTGGTGCACCATCTTGCTGGAAAACTCAGGGAACGTGCCAGCTTCAGGGCATAAAGAGGGAAACACATCATCATGTAGCAATTTCGCATATCCAGTGGCCTTGAGGTTTCCATTGATGAAAGAATGGCCCCACTATCTTTGTATCCCATATACCACACCATACCATCAATTTTTTTGTTCCAACAGTCTTGGAGGGATCTATCCAATGTGGGTTAGTGTCAGACAATAGCGGTGGTTTTGTTTGTTAACTTCACCATTCACATAAAAGTTTGCCTCATCACTGAACAAAATCTTCTGCGTAAACTGAGGGTCCTGTTCCAATTTTTGTTTTTGCCCATTCTGCAAATTCAGTGCGCCGATCTGGGTCATCCTTGTTGAGATGCTGCAGTAGCTGGAGTTTGTAAGGGTGCATTTGTGAGTAGCTAATATCCGCTGAAGGGATGTTCGACTAATGCCACTCTCCAGTGACATGCGGCGAGTGCTACGCTGTGGGTTCTTGCTGAATTGGAAGTAGGAAGCACTGATGTTTCTTCATTAGAGACAGATTTCATGCGTCAATTTTGCAAATCCAACACTGAACCAGTTTCACGAAACTTAGCAAGCAGTTTGCTAACTGTAGCATGGGAGATGGGTGGTCTCGTAGGGTTCTTGCATTGAATCTGCTGCAATGACAAGTTACTGCATTCACCAGACATCAACACAATTTCTCTCCGTCTCACGTGTTAACCTCGGCGACATGTCAATGGCTGGTAAACAAGAGAAACTTGTAAAATAACTCAGAAAGAATAAAGTTACGTTAAAACCAAGCACACCATTGTTTTTCGTGTGAAATTCCCAATAAGTTTGATGTGTCACATGACCCTCTTCTATTGAAAAAACAAAAGTTGGATTCAAAATGTCGACTTCAAAATGGCGCCATGGTCTCACCCATCTTGAAAAGTTTCCCCCCTCACATATACTAATGTGCCACAAACAGGAAGTTAATATCACGAACCATTCCCCCATTCTCTTAAGGTGTATCATATAAATGGCCCACCCTGTATATTAAAAATACCATTGTGTTTTATTATAAATAGTAATTTACTACGATCAACTCAGAAATTGATATTTCCTATGGTTTACTCCTAGTATAGCTGTTTTTAGTATACATATTTTATATTTAATTGTAATAATTTCTGCTTTAAGATAAAAATATATAATAACTAATCACATATATACAGACATATGACATTACCCTAATAAAGCTACTGGGTACACCTGCACCCTTTTAAATGCCCCCATAGTGCCAGCAAGGGGATTGAAGTGTAGCAGGTGCTACAGTTACAGGTTATAAAAAGCATGAAGGCTCTTATTGACTTTCTAACTAGAACAAGTCTAAGAGTTGAAGAAATGTGGACATGTGAAGCCTGTCATAGCTTTCTATCGGCTGACCTCACAACCACCACAATCAGTGATTAGCCTGAGCTGGGTTTGTTCAAAAAGAACAGGACAATACTGTTATGCCTGAGTCCAGCACAGGCCTGTGTGGCTATAGTGTGAGGGGGGAAGGGGTACTTCTAAGAGCTTCTTTTTAGGCTAGAGTTTCTCTACAGCTGATTTAAAGTTAAAATCTTTAGTCGCCATCTAGCCTGAATTAGAGTAGGTTTGAAGTGCTAGCTACATATACTGTACTTTCAGCTCGAAATAATTTAAGTCACTAAGGAGTTAAAATGAACTTATGCATCTGGATTCTGTGCCAACTATATTAATATGAACACAAAATCAAAATCTACATAAGAAAGCAACATTTTGCGAGGTTTTTTCCCAATTCGGCCGAACTTCACAAAAAAAGTTCGAGTTCGGGACCCCGAAACTTGACCCAAACTTGACCCCCGAACCCGAACCCCATGAAGTCAATGGGGACCCAAACTTTTGAGCACTAAATGGCTGTAAAAATGTCATAAAAAAGGGCTAGAGGGCTGCAAATGCCAGCAAAATGTGGTTAAGAGCATGGATAGGGAAAATGACTTTAAATAACATAAAATACATAAAAAATAATAATAATCTTGATCTAGGAGGACGAGGTCCATATGGAGTAGGAGGTTGAGGAAGCGGTGGATGTGGTGGAGGAGGAGGAGGTAGCCTACACTACTTTTTGGTTTTAAATTTATTTTTATTTTTTTTAATTAGGTTACACGCCAAAACATTGGGAAATATGACCTGTGATAACCCCCTCCAGTCATGCTAAACACACGTTCAGACAATACACTGGCTGCAGAGCAGGCCAGCACCTCCAAGGGGTAAAGGGAAAGCTCAGACCATGTGCCCAATTTGGAGACCCAGAAGTTGCAGGGGCTGACCCCTGTCAGTCAGTTCGTGTAGGCGTGTGCACACTTACCATGTCGCACGTCCCCGTGATGTTCACAATCCAATTTGATATCTGCTCTATCAACTTTCGATGTTCTTTTCTGTGCCTACCATGGTGATCACGGGTGGCGGGGAATTAGGGTTCCAGGCCGGAGAGGGAGCCTGAGAAAAGGATACCACATGCAAGGGAGGTCAATGGATGAAATTTGGAGCTCTATTCCCCTGAAGACGCCGCTTTTGCGGTGAAACATGTTGGGGGAGCTGTGTCTTCAATACTTTTTTTAAAAATTGTGGTAGGGCTAATAATGGACTAAGGGAAGGCGACCTGCAGACGCCGAACCCTCATGTGGGTTAATCTAGATAGAAGCACATAAGTAGTACAACTACTGAGAGACTCTCAGTGAGGGACAGTATATAACCAAGGCATGTGTCTTGGATAGAGCGTTCAGCTAACAAAGTGCGGCTTAGATGATTAAAAGTCTAGACATTAAAGTGTAATCACACAGGTTAGATACTAATAGCCTGCATGTAGCTTTCAGCGATACAGTGTTCCCCTGATCTACTATAATAGTAGAGATACTGTACCCACAGGTCCTAGCCCTCCGTAGTATTTTTAACAATTTACTGTGTGTTTTTCGTGGGGACATTTTTGTTTAATAAAGGAAAATAAAGGTTATATTTTATATTATTAGACCAGAAACAGGAAATTATACGTCAGCGACTATTGAAATATTTAATTTGACCTCCTGGGTTAGCGGGTCATCTGAAATGTTACCAGTGACATCCACCATCCATTTTGATATCTTCTCTATCAACTTTCAATGTTCTTTTCTGAGCCTACCATGTTGATCATGGTTATCGGCGAATAAGGGTTCCTCGCCTTAGAGGGAGGATGAGAAGAGAAGGAGACCCAACAATCCAAGGGAGATAAATGGCTGCAATGGTATGAAGCGGAATGTGGGAGAAGCTATTGAGGGCGCAAATGTGGACAAATTACTGAAGCGCAAATGTGGGAAAGTTATTGAGTCGCAAATGTGGTAAAAGTTATTGAAGCGCAAATGTGGTAAAACGTGTTAAAGTTTATGCATTGAATGAAAAGAGGTGGCGCGCATCAATTAAAGAATAATTCAGAAATTTTATTCCCTGTCAGTGTCACCTATGCAGAGCACGGGGTTTATTCACCGTCCAAATTGTAAAATGTCAACCCAAGATGTAACAGAAAATTACAGAAATTTATTAACCCTGTTTACCTTGGTAGAGCAGGGGTCTATGACAAAACAAAATTGTTTACTGTCACCCCGAAAATGTAAAAGAAAATTAATGAAATTTATTAAGCTGTCAACTAGGTATAGCAGTGTTAATCACACCCAAAAATGTTGAATTTCAACACCCTGAAAATGTAACTGACATTATTTTTTTTTTTTACCTGTCTAGTAGGTATAGCAGTGGTACATCACACCCAAAAATAGTTGAATTTCAACCGAAAATATAACAGACCATTTTTTTTTTAACCTGTCTAGTAGGTATAGCAGTGGTACATCACACCCAAAAATTGGTGAATTTCACCCGAAAATATAACAGACCAATTATTTTATTTTTTTACCCTGTCTACTAGGTATAGCAGTGGTACATCACACCCAAAAATTGTTGAATTTCACCAGAAAATGTAACTGACATTATTATTTTTTTTTTTTACCTGTCTAGTAGGTATAGCAGTGGTACATCACACCCAAAAATTGGTGAATTTCACCAGAAATTGTAACTGACAATTTTATTTAATTTTTTACCTGTCTAGTAGGTATAGCAGTGGTACATCACACCCAAAAATTGGTGAATTTCACCAGAAAATGTAACTGACAATGTTATTTTATTTTTTACCTGTCTAGCAGGTATAGCAGTGGTACATCACACCCAAAAATTGGTGAATTTCACCAGAAAATGTAACTGACAAAGTAGTGAAATGACATAAAATTAAAAAAAATACGTACAAATAAAAAAAATATTGATTTATGAGGTAAAGTTCCATATGACGTAGCGGTGTAGGTGGAAGCGGCAGTGGAGGAGGACGAGGTAGCCAACACAGGTTTTTGGTTTTAATTTTAATATTTTTTTTAAATTAGGGCACACTCCAAAAGAGTGTGAAATATCCAAAATACAAGAATGAGCAATTGCGCTGCAGTATAACAATGGCTGGTTAAGGCTGATATAACAATGGCTGGTTAAGGCTGGTATTCTGCACAAGGTACGGACAAGTCCTGTGGGATACATGCCTGGTTCATTTTAATGAACGTGAGCTTGTCCACATTTGCTGTGGACAGGCGGCTGCACTTGTCTGTGATGACGCCCCCTACCCCCTAAACACACGTTCAGATAATACACTGGCTGCAGGGCAGGCCAGCACCTCCAAGCCGTAAAGGGCAAGCTCAGGCCATGTGCCCAATTTGGAGACCCAGAAGTTGAAGGGGGCAGACCAGTCATTCAGTACATGTAGGCGTGTGCACACATACTGCTGGTCAACCAATATTAACCGGACAGATTAATATCAAAAACATCGGACCCCCAAGGAGTCATAATAATCACCAAAAAAATGAATGAAAATAACTTACATATGTATGAAGATCCAGACAACTTTATTGTAAGTATATATAAACATATAAACAATACATACATACTGTATATAGTAAAACAGGCAGCACAAGGCGGGACACAGTGATTAGCAGGACCCAAGGAGAGGCCGGGAGATCGATGCACGAAATAACAGGGAAAAAGAATGCTAGCTGAAAGAGCATACCTCAAAACCTCATAGCAGCAACGCCCCAAACAAAGTGCAAAGGAGGCGATTGTAGAGATTGAGGTTGAAATAAAAAGGACAAAGTATGAACATACCCTGAATGGTGCAGAGATCTCTCGGCCAACTCCTGACCCAACGCCGTTTCGCCAGCAGATCTGGCTTCTTCCGGGGATGCTCCACCATGTTGGTGAAATGCTGCCTCCTGCTAAGACGTTCCATATGAGCTGGTGGTGCTGGTTGTTGTGGCGTACTGACAAAGCTTTTCCACATTTCGGCCATGCTAACCCTGCCTTCTGAGGTGCTGGCGGTGCCCCAGCTGCGTTGGCGACCTCTTCCTCCTCCTCTGCCTTGGCCTTGTGCTTCCACTGTGCCCCCGCTGTAGGTGGGAATGCAAACAGCAGCGCATCTACCAGCGTGCACTTGTACTCGCGCATCTTACGATCATGCTCCAGTGAGGAAATTAAGGACAGTACGTTGTCCTTGTAACGGGGATCCAGCAGCGTGCCCACCCAGTAATCAGCACAAGTTAGAATGTGGGCAACTCGGCGGTCGTTGCGGAGACATTGCAGCATGTAATCTCTCATGTGTGCCAGGCTGCCCAGAGGCAACGAAAAGCTGTCCTCTGTGGGAGGTGTATCGTCTGTGTCCACTGTATCCCTTCAGCGACGCACCAGTGATGGCCATGAGCTGGTCTGGGTGCCATCTTGCTGTGAACATGGTTGCTCCTCCTCCATCTCCTCCTCCTCATCCTCCACCTCATCATCCTCCAGAACTGTGCCCTGGCTGGACAATTGTGGACCTGGCGTTTGTGGGTGCAGGAACCCACCCTCTGAGCCACTTGTGAATGACTGACCGGAAACCCTATGAAATGATCCCTCTTCCTCCTCCTCCTCCTGTGCCACATCCTCTTCCATCAACGCCAATAGCGTTTTTTCAAGGAGGCATAGAAGTGGGATATTTATGCTGAGAACAGCGTTATCGGCACTGGCCATGTTGGTGGAGTACTCGAAACAGCGCAACAAGGAACACAAGTCTCGCATGGAGGCCCAGTCATTGGTGGTGAAGTAGTGCTGTTCCGCAGAGCGACTCACCCATGCGTGCTGCAGCTGAAACTCCACTATCGCCTGCTTCTGCTCGCACAGTCTGGCCAGCATGTGCAAGGTGGAGTTCCACCTTGTGGGCACGTTGCATATGAGGCAGTGAGCGGCAATGCCGAAGTTACGCTGCAGTGCTGACAGGCGAGCAGCAGCAGGGTGAGAACGCCGAAAGCGCTGACAGACGGCCCGCACTTTATACAGCAGCTCTGACATATCGGGGCAATTTTTAAGGAATCTCTGCACCACCAAATTCAGCACATGCGCCAGGCAAGGGATGTGCGTCAAACCGGCTAGTCACAGAGCTGCTACGAGATTTCGCCCATTATCGCACACCACCAGGCCGGGCTTGAGGCTCACTGGCAACAACCACTCCTCAGTCGGTTGTTCAAAGCCTGTCCACAGCTCCTGCTGTCACGAGGGTGTCAAGAGCCACACCTGACTCCGTTATACCCGGGGTCAGGAAGTCGCAGCGGGTGGCTGCGCACTCTATGTCTAAAGACAGTACTGTTTATTAATGGTAGCTTTCTGGGTTTGCCTTGCAATCCTTTTTGGCTCACTCAGGGATCCGTACCTTCTCCTCCTCAGCTGTTTCTTGTCCAGCAATCCCAACCTCCTTATATTCCCATCTCTCACTTCTCTGGTTGGCAGATGTAGAGCTTCCTGCCTGGACTTCTATACTGACTCACTGGAGCTGTTTAGCTGTGTTCCCTGGTTGTTGTTCCAGAACGTTACCCTCCGGATCCCTGTTGGGCCTTGGTGGTCTGCTGTTGTCGCCCACCTGGGATTATATGTTTGTCTGTATTGTCTGTCCTCTCCTTGGTGTTTTCCTTTTAGTGTCAGTGGTGCGGACTAGTGATCCCACAGCCCCGTTCACTACATAGGGCTCATCTTAGGGAAAGCCAGGGTTTAGGCACGTGATCGGCGTACGGGTGAGGAACCCGTCTAGGGACGTCAGGGCAGTCAGGTGCCAGCCGCAAGGTGAGTCAGGGGTCACCATCTTTCTCTCTTCATTGGACAGGGCCTTCCCATTTCCCTCCCTTTGCGTGACGCCGGTCATTACACCTGCGCAGTGTGGGGTTTGTCCCCCAAACAGATAAGTTTTAAAACTGCCTGGTGTCCTTTACCCCTGGCTGTGCTGAAGTTGGTGGTGAAGGTGTTACACTGACCGGATGAGGAGCCGGTAGAGGACGAGGAAGCGGAGTAGGAGGAGGAAGCAACAGAAGGCAAACTAAAGCTACCTGCAATCCTCGGTGGTGGAAGGACATGCGCCAAACTGCTATCCGCCTCAGGCCCAGCCGCCACTGCATTTACCCAGTGTGCTGTTATGGAGATATAACGTCCCTGACCATGCTTGCTGGTCCATGTATCCGTAGTGAGGTGCACCTTGCAACAGATGGCGTTGCTCAGTGCACACCTGATTTTGTCCCCTACTTGGTTGTGCAGGGAAGGGGTGCTCGCCTGGAAAAGTAGTGGCGGCTGGGCACGACGTACTGTGGGACAGCCACCGCCATAAGACAATTTAGAAATGCTGGCATTCAGGGCTAGGAAGCGCAGGTGGGTAGGGGGGTACTTCCTCTTCCTCTCCAGTGTTTGGGAGATGGAGAGCTGAACGCTTCCGTGGGACATTGTGGAGATGCTTGGTGACCCAGGTGTTGGTGTTGCTGGCAGATCCTCTGTTTAAGGGGTGGCAGGTGGCACTGTCACTCCAGAGAAGGATGAAGAGGCCGAGACTGCAGCAGAAGAGGAAGCAGGAGGAGCCAGAGACCTTTCTTTGTTTTTGAGGTGTCTATCCACTGCAGCTCGTGCTTAGCACTCAAATGCCTGGTCATGCAGGTTGAGAACGTTTATGCCTCTCTTCAGACTCTAATTGCACAGCGTGCAAACAACTTGTGTCTTGTCGTCAGCACATTGTCTGAAGAACTGCCACGCCAGGGAACTCCTTGGAGCTGGCTTTGGTGTTCTCGGTCCCTTGCTGCGGTGGGCAGTAGCAGGCGTACTGTCTAGGGGACGGCCGCTCTGCTTTTGCACCCTGCTCCCTCTTCTGCTGTGCTGGTGGCTCTGTGCGAGCACCGCCTCTTTCTCCGAACTACATAGGTCACTCGCATGACCTTGATTCCATGTGGGGTCGAGGACCTCATCGTCCTCCACATCATCTTCCACCCAGTCTTCACCCCTGCCCTCCTTGTCGGTCTGCACACTTTCGAAAGCCCCAGCAGTTGGCACCTGTGTTTTGTCATCATCCGTGACGTGCTGCGATGGTCCTCCCATGTACTCATCTTGAAGCATAAGTGGTGGGCATTGGTGCACTCAATCTCTTCCACTTCTGGGGCAGGACTAGGTGGATGGCCCTGGGAAACCCTGCTAACAGAGTCATCAAAAAGCAGAAGAGACTACTGCATGACTTGGGGCTCAGACTGGTTTGCTGATTTGCAAGGGGTTGAGGTGAAAGACTGATGGACATCGGCTGCAGGGGCCAACTCTGATCTTTCAGCAGGAGACTGGTGGGAGACAATGTGAAGGACCTGGAGGCACTTTCAGCAAACCAATCTACTATTGCCTGTACTTGTTCAGGCCTCACCATCCGTAGAGCCGCATTAGGCCCGACCAAATACCGCTGCAGGTTCTGTCACCTACTCGCACCTGAGGAAGGGGTTTCACTTGTGCGTGTAGCTGGCACAGATCGACCACGTCCTCTCCCTGCAACAGGAGCTCCACCAGCAGCACCACCACCTGGGCCACGTCCCTTATTTGACGCTCTCATCATATTTCTCAAATTTAGCATCTTGCCCTAAATGGGTGTTTAATTAATAGCAGAATAGAACCACAGTATTTAAAGGGTGTATCTCCCACACGCCCTGATCCAGACTAGGCCCATATTATAGATTTGTGCCCAAAATGATGTTTTTTTCCAAATAATTGCATAGAAATACAGTAGTAAAAGCTGTATCTCACACGCCCTGATCCAGACTAGGCCGCAAATTAAAGATTTGTGCCCAAATGGGTGTTTGTTTAATAACTGTAAAGAACCACACTATGTAAGGCTGTATCTCACAATGACATATGCAGCAAGGGCTGCAAATCAACCTTTTTTTGCCCCAAAACGGGTGTTTGTTTAATAACTGAATATGACAGCAGTATAACCCCTTGAATTTCCCCACGTGCTGATGCTGCAAGGGCTGTAAAATAGTGTATTTTGCCCAAAAAGGTGTGTTTTATTAATAGAAGACTATAACCACGGTATATAAATGGTGTATCTCACATGCCCTGATCCACACTAGGCTTCAATTATAGATTTGTGCCCAGAATGACTGTTTTTCAAATAACTGAATATAAACACAGTATGTAAAAGCTGTATCTCACATGCCCTGATCCACACTAGGCTTCAATTATAGATTTGTGCCCAGAATGGCTGTTTTTCTAATAACTGAATAGAACCACACTATGTAAAGGCTGTATCTCACAATTACATATGCAGCAAATGCTGCAAAATCAACTTTTTTGCCCAAAACGGGTGTTTGTTTAATAACTGAATATGACAGCAGTATACACTCACCTAAAGAATTATTAGGAACACCTGTTCTATTTCTCATTAATGCAATTATCTAGTCAACCAATCACATGGCAGTTGCTTCAATGCATTTAGGGGTGTGGTCCTGGTCAAGACAATCTCCTGAACTCCAAACTGAATGTCAGAATGGGAAAGAAACGTGATTTAAGCAATTTTGAGCATGGCATGGTTGTTGGTGCCAGACGGGCCGGTCTGAGTATTTCACAATCTGCTCAGTTACTGGGATTTTCACGCACAACCATTTCTAGGGTTTACAAAGAATGGTGTGAAAAGGGAAAAACATCCAGTATGCGGCAGTCCTGTGGGCAAAAATGCCTTGTGGATGCTAGAGGTCAGAGGAGAATGGGCCGACTGATTCAAGCTGATAGAAGTGCAACGTTGACTGAAATAACCACTCGTTACAACCGAGGTATGCAGCAAAGCATTTGTGAAGCCACAACACGCACAACCTTGAGGCGAATGGGCTACAACAGCAGAAGACCCCACCGGGTACCACTCATCTCCACTACAAATAGGAAAAAGAGGCTACAATTCGCACGAGCTCACCAAAATTGGACTGTTGAAGACTGGAAAAATGTTGCCTGGTCTGTTGAGTCTCGATTTCTGTTGAGACATTCAAATGGTAGAGTCCGAATTTGGCGTAAACAGAATGAGAACATGTATCCATCATCTGATGGCTACTTCCAGCAGGATAATGCACCATGTCACAAAGCTCGAATCATTTCAAATTGGGTTTCTTGAACATGACAATGAGTTCACTGTACTAAAATGGCCCCCACAGTCACCAGATCTCAACCTAAATAGAGCATCTTTGGGATGTGGTGGAACGGGAGCTTCGTGCGCTGGATGTGCATCCCTCAAATCTCATCACTGCAAGATGCTATCCTATCAATATGGGCCAACATTTCTAAAGAATGCTATCAGGACCTTGTGTGAATCAATGCCACGTAGAATTAAGGCAGTTCTGAAGGCAAAAGGGGGTCCAACACAGTATTAGTATGGTGTTCCGAATAATTCTTTAGGTGAGTGTATAACCCTTGAATTTCACACGTGCTGATGCTGCAACGGCTGTAAAATAGTGGATTTTGCCCAAAAAGTTTTTTTTTAAAAATCCAGAAATGATAGCTGTATTTCTAGCTTTAATTGCACACTGACTAATCCAGATGTGGTATATTGCCAAAAAAGTGTGTTTTTTAGTAACAGAATATGAAAGCTGTTAATATTAAAAGTGGATTTTGTAAAAAAAAAGGGTTTTTTTTAAAAACCCAGAAAATTATGGCTGTATTTCTAGCTTAAATTGCACATTGACTAATCCAGATGTTGGATATTGCCAAAAAAGTGTGTTTTTTTTACTAAAAGAATATGAAAGCTGTATATAAACGTGCTGATGCTGCAAGGGTTGTAAAATTGGGTATTTTTGGCAAAAAAGTGTGTTTTTAAAAACCCAGAAAATTATGGCTGTATTTCTAGCTTAAATTGCACACTGACTAATGCTGCAAATGCATCAGATGTTATATATTGCCAAAAAAGGGTGATTTTTTAAATTCAGATTATTAGTGCAGTTTTTCAAGCTTGGATTTCAATGTCACAAAAGCTCAGATGCAGTGCTGGTGCACTGAGCTTGCATAAATGGCCGCCGCCGCCGCCCACCTAACTAACACTGGGGCTCAGGGCAGGGGTAAAAAGATTGTGCCCTTCACCCACACAACTAAATCTATGTAGATCGCTGAGTTAGATTCCAGTTCTGAACAAAGATTCTGTCCTAGTCTCTCCCTGAAATCACCAGAAGCATCCTCTCCCTACACTAGTAACAGCAGAGTGACGTGCAGCGCTACGTGACTCAAGCTTATTTAGAGGCTGGGTCACATGCTGCACTGGCCATTCACAGCCATG
The DNA here is from genome assembly GCF_905171765.1 of Bufo bufo. Lineage (NCBI taxonomy): Eukaryota > Metazoa > Chordata > Amphibia > Anura > Bufonidae > Bufo > Bufo bufo. Next base: position 518,479,787 of record NC_053392.1, read on the forward strand.
CCATTAGTAGGCATGGCTGTGATGGGCTTCTAAGGGCACAGAGTTAAACGCTTGTTGATTACCTTTCAAAAAGCGGTCGAACACCGAACCCGAACTTTTACTGAAATGTTCAGGTTCGGGGTCAAAAAATCTTAAAGTTTTGGTACGAACCCGAACTTTACAGTCGGTTCGCTCAACCCCTATTATTGAGTTATAGTTTTTCAGAGATCCGGCAGGCTGTTCTGAATGCTGCCTGAATGCCCAGCTCCCCCCCCCCCCCCCCATTAACTATATAAAAATATTGCAGAGCCTGCAGGATCTCTTAACGCTAGTGTGAAACTAGCCTTACAATCAACTATTAGCTATAATTGACTCAGTCATCAGTTATTACAAAACCATACCAGGAAATAATTTCACAAAAAACCTTCTGGTTGATCAGATCTATAATTTTATAATTGTTCGGTAAGGTTTTAACAACTAGACCACTCTTCCTAAATAGCAGAGCCAGTATCTCTAATAGGAACCCAATAATAGCTCTGGACCAGATATGAAATAATATCCTTTTGGTTGGTACCTTACCAATTTTTGCTAGCTCCATTCCTAGTTTAAACATATTAATTTGCATGTGAGAATGATTATACACATTATTATGACCACTTCCTACTTTCGACGTTGGCAGCTGTAGCTCAGAAAGAAGCCACATGTCGTGGTGGGTATACAAGGTGTGCAATAAAATGTCTGCACACATATTCCTTTTCGCAGCCATGGGTAAAAGGGGCGATTTATCATAGTTGCAAAAAGGGATTATTATTAGCTTTCGGGCCAAGGGTGGCAGCATTCTGAAACTGTGCAGTTTGTGATCTGTTCACGTGCTGTGGTGGTAAAAGTGAGTGAACAAATGGCACCATTATGAATAAGCGGTATGGAAACTACAAAGCACCATGTTCCATTGATGTGAGAGGTGATCATCGGCTACGAAGGTGCACAAGGGCGGATTGACACACTACAGTTGAGCAGCTCACCACCAAAATGAACCAGAGGGCTACTAGACATGTCTAAAACAACAGTTCGGTTGAACCCTACTACTTATGGAGTTTCGAAGCAGATGGATGGTCACTGCACCTCTGTTAACAAAGTTAATCAGCAGAAGAGGCTTCAATTTTCATGGCAGTATCAGAATTAGACCTCCGCTGATTGCTGTTGCCATCTCTGATGAGTCATGTTTTCTCCTTCATCAAATGGATGGACATTGGCATGTCAGGTGAGAAACATCATTAATCAAATTTCCTGCAACCATTTCTGCTAGAACACAAGTTGGTGGTGGCAGCATTATGGACTGGGTAAAGCTTTTGTGGTATTGTCTGGACCCAGTCATCCATGTGGGAGGCCAATTTGGGTGTGAATCCATCCTTGTGGATCATGTACAGCCATACATGCTGATTGTCTTCTTGGGGCAGATGGGAATTTCCAGCGAGACAATGCGACGTCACATAGCTAGAAATGTCCACATTGGTTGGAAGAGCATGACCAAGACTTCAGGGAACTATACTGGCCCCCTAATTCTCCAGATTAAGCATCTGTGGAACCACCGCAATTGTTCTGTTCGTCCTATGGATCCTAACCCTCGCACCTTCCCAGCAGCTGTGGGATGCACTGCAGTCAGCATGGCACCCAGATACCTGTGACAACCTACCAGGACCTTGACGAGTCACTCCAAGCCTGTCTAGCTACTGTCCGTGCTGGACACGGCGGTCACTCTAGATATTACTGTATATGGTGGTTATAATAATGGGACTCAACTGTGTAGTTCTCTACTGCTGTAGTTAAACTGACATTGATTTATGTGTCCCCGGGCTTGAATAAATATAAGACTGAACCACATGCATGCATATGTGGGTATTAATGGAAAGTGGGTGTGGCTTCACTGGAAAGGGGCATGGTTTTAATGTGTCTCCTTTTGCCAATCACTTTGGTAAATGTGACACAGTTTAAGACTGTCAAGTCTAAGGGGGTCATTTACTATGCTGAAATACGCCTGAATTAGGTGTATTTCAGGCGCAGATAGCGGCGCAACAGCTAGGTCTAAATTCGTGGGCGTGGAGTGGGTGGGAAGGGAACGGGCTGGCACGCCCGTACTCATTCACCATTTTCTACTTCTGTTTTAGGTGTAGCAAAAGGTCTAAATGTAAGACAGCAAGGAAGCTGTGTTACATTTAGAACTGGCGCTGGATGCACTAAAGTTATGGAGAGGCCAAAATTTGCGCTAAATTTTGGTGCATGGACAGAATTCTGGAGCACAAACAAAATTCTAGGGTACAGACAAATTTTTGGTGCACAAACTAATTTTTGCCTCACAGACAGAAATCTGGTGTAAATCTGGCACACAATTTACGATATGCAAAATGTATAAAGTTATGTGCATCTAAATCATAAATGTATCTAATATTAAGACTAGGATTCATATTCTTAGACAGTGCAAAGTTACAGTGACAGCATTAGGAAATATGCCCCATTATATATACAGTAGCTTATGCAAGCATTAAAATAAAAGGTACACAAATTATTCATTCTACAAATGGAGAGTGAAAAAAAAATATTCATCTAAGTAGATACGGTACATGCTAATTACATTAAGTCATGTTTCTCAGTCAATATATTGAAAATGGAAAGTGATTATAAATAGTGGGATACCTAATCTGCATCTAGGGAATTATTGAAAATGGAAGCAATAATGGAGAGAAGGCTAATTACATAATTCTAGCTCCTTATTAAGACCAACTGGGAAACTACAGATGGATCCGGATATGTTCTTGTTGGCAGGGTTTACTGAACATCTCATTGGGGTATAGATTTCGGAATGTTCTACATCCTTCTCACTTTTAAATAGATAGGCCGACCTTCATGTTTTATCTTTAAAGACTTTAACTTTTATGTATTTTCATTTAAAGTATTGCTTATTCCTAATGCTAAAACCACAATGTGATCTCTGTTTTTGCATAGGTGGGTTAACCTTTTTGATACCAGCTCCGTACATGTACGGTGCTGAAGCGATAGGAAAACATGGTGACCACTTGCACCTGAAGCAGCAGAGACCCGCGGCTAATTAAAGCCTTTAGATGCCATGATCAAGTGAGATCACAGCATCTTAAGGTTGAAACACCCGCTTTTTACCGGCATCCTCATCGGCTGCACAGTGTATTTCAATACACTCAGCCTCGCTGAAGAGGCTGAGGGCATAGAAGCTGCAGTTCTTGTTTTGGCCACCAGGTGGCAGGCCAACATAAGAAGTGTGCAATCCTGAGCAATAACTGGAGTTTTAAAATCCATAATTATTCAGAATTTGAAAAAAAAATTGGTTTTGTATGCTGAAATACGAGCTTCAAAATCATTACAAAAAAAGTGAAAAAAACTGTTAAAAAATATATACAATAATAAAAAATAAAAGTTTAAATCACCCTATTCCATATAATAAAAAATAAATACATAAATAAAAAATATAAACATGGGTATCACCATGACCAAAAACGATCGTACTATTAAAATATAAAAATATTTTTCCAAAACGTCAAATGGCGAAGCAGAAAAAAAGGTCAAAATGGCCAATTTTCCATTTTTTCATTGCTTCTCTTACCCAGAAAATTTAATAATATGTGATCAAAAAGTCACACGCACTCCATAAAAGTTATGGGGGTTAGTATATGGTGATGTAAAAAAACTATATTTTTTTCAAATTTTAAATTTATTTTTACACTATTTAGACATAAAAAACCTACACATATGGGGCATCGTAATTGTACTGACCCAGAGATGGAAGGGCATGGGTCAGTTTTACTGCAAATGGAACGCGGTGGGAACAAAACCCATAAAACGTTTTCCTTCCCGCATTGACTTTCAATGGTGTTCAAGACTGATCCGTCATGGCTATAGAAGACATAATACAACCGGATCCGTTCATGACGGATGCATGCGGTTGTATTATTGTAATGGAAGCGTCTTTGCAGATCCATGATGGATCCGCAAAAAACGCTAGTGTGAAAGTAGCCATACTGACTACACAAACCAGATATGTCAGTGTGCACTGCAACATTGCTGTTCAAGTGAATGATGGTCCATAGAGATCAATTGTGTGTCACTGCCACCATGACAATATAATCTTTTTTCACCCCATTAGCACAAACACTAGTCTTAAAAGTAATATTTAAATGACTCATCATTTCTCCTGACATGTCTGTTTTAGGGTACTTTCACACTTGCAGCAGAGAATTCCAGCAGGCAGTTCTGTCGCTGGAACTGCCTGCCGGATCCGGCAATCCGGACGCAAACGGATGGCATTTGTCAGACGGATCAGGATGTGGATCCGTCTGACGAATGCATTGAAATACCGAATCCGTCTCTCCGGTGTCATATGAAAAAACGGATCCGGTATTTATATTTTTCACAGATTTAAAGGTCTGCGCATGAGCGGACCGGAAGGACAGATCCGTCAATGTGGCAATTTTAAAGTCGGTACTAATACATTTCAATGGAAATGAATCTGGCATTCCGACAAGTGTTCAGGATTTTTGGTCGGAGAGGAAAATGCAGCATGCTGCGGTATTTTCTCCAGCCAAAAAACGTGAGAGGGACTGAACTGATGCATCCTGATGCATACTGAATGGAATGCTTTCCATTCAGAATGCATAAGGATAAAACTGATTAGTAGTGTTGAGCGAGCATGCTCGGCCGAATACCAGTTTGGCTCGAGCATCGCTATGCTGGGCACCTGGGGGTACTCGGCCGAGTACCGCATGTGCTCGAGCGCCATGCTCAAGTCTCCTCTCCGCACGGTTCGCGGTTGCTAAGCAGCCAATAAATGTGCATGTAAGTACTGCTTTCACTGTAATGCCAGTAGCCATGTTGGGTACTGGCATTACAGTGATTGGCTGGCCGTAACGCATCATCGGGAGCTGAGCATAGGAAGGGACAGACAGTGTAGTGAGTGTAATTGAATATTATTTCTGTACAAAAACGTTTCAGAGACCCAAAAGTCCTTCTAAGGACTATTGTGTGTGACAGCAGCAATATATGTTTGTAGTGCAACCTGCGCTAAATTGCGCAGTGTTAGGGAGAGCGGTGCATAGGAAGGGACAGACAGAGTAGGGAGTGTAATAGGAAGATTTTTATACAAAAAACTTTTCAGAGACCGAAAAGTCCTTTTAAGGACTATTGTGTGTGACAGCAGCAATATATATTTTTAGCACATCCTGCGCAAAATACCGTGTAATAGGCCGCTGCGGACAGTTAAATTATTCGCGCCACATCTCCTGTGTAAATTGTGCGCATCCCTAAAATATCAGTGACATCCAGTGCACTTTTTCCATAGACGGTGTCCCCTGCGGACAGTAAAATTATTCGCGCCACATCTCCTTTTTAAAGTGTGACCATCCCTAAAATATCAGTGACATCCAGTGTACTTTTTCCGTAGACACTGCGAACAGTGACATTACCTATGGTACCTGTCCTGTATAACATGTCCTCATCACAAATACCTTTGTAAAAATTTTTGCGCATACACTTCCAAATCCTACGCTACTGTACGTGTGACATACTTTCAAGCAGTTTTGTCGCAGGGTCCTTCTCCTGGGAAATGTCGCCCTTGTGCTTTTTTTTTTAAAAAACTCTCTTCTGCCAAAAGAAATTATGATGTTGGTAATAGAGAGTTGCTGGCCATTAAATTGGCCTTTAAAGAATGACGTCATTGGTTAGGAGTGATTCATCCCATTACGGTAATTACTGATCATAAGAATCTGGCTTACCTGCAATCGGCAAACGTCTGAACCCAAGGCAGGCCAGATGGTCATTGCTTTTTACAGGATTAAATTTTGTGGTCACTTATCGCCCTGGGGTCAAAAATGTCAAGGCGGATGCTTTGTCGTGTAGCTTTCCTGGTGGGGGGGGGGGATTTGGAGGATCCTGCTCCGATTTTGGCTGATGGGGTGGTTGTATCCGCCCTTTATCCCGAACTTGAGGTGGAGGTGTTGGAAGCTCAAGGAGAGGCACCTGATTCCTGTCCTCCAGGGAGGTTGTTAGTTCCTCCTGAACTTCGGCAAAAGGTGTTAAAGGAACATCATGATACTTTCCTTGCGGGACACCCTGGGAGCATATCCACTGTGGATCTTATTTTCCGGAGATTCTGGTGGCCAGGTTTACGTAAAGGTGTGGAGGGCTATGTGGTAGCCTGTGAGACCTGTGCACGTGCCAAGGTGACTCATACTCAGCCTTCAGGATCTCTTTTTCCTTTGTCCATCCCATCCCGTCCCTGGACGCATTTGTCCATGGACTTCATGACTAATTTGCCTAGTTCCTCTGAGAAGACGGTAATTTTGGTGGTGGTGGACCGCTTCAGTAAGATGGCACAGTTTATATCATTATCAGGTTTGCCCAATGCCAAAGATTTCGCTCAAGTGTTTATTGATAGAGATGGTCTTGTGGTTCGCCCGGCGGTTGTTTCGCGGCGAACTTTGCTCATTCGCAGTTTGCTGAACAGGCGAACAAATGGCGATGCCCGCCGGCGCCATATTCTTTTACATTGTGAAGAATTTTGACCCATGACACATCCATCAGGTGGTACAGGACAGCCAATTGAGACGTTTCAGCCCCTACCTTATAAATAAACCTGATCTGGCTGCCATTTTACATTCAGTCTTTTGCCTGTGTAGGGAGAGGTTGCTGTGTGGAGCAGGGACAGACTGTTAGGGACACCAAACACTAGATAATAGGGCCACAAAAGTCCTTTTAACCCCTTAAGGAATGGGCTCATTTTCACCTTCAGGACCAGGCAATTTTTTGCAAATCTGACCAGTGTCACTTTATGTGGTGATAACTTTAAAACGCTTTGACTTATCCAGGCGATTCTGAGATCGTTTTTTCGTCACATATTGTACTTCATGACACTGGTAAAATGGAGTCAAAAAAATGCATTTTTATTTATAAAAAAATACCAAATTTGCCCAAAATTTTGAAAAATTTGCAAATTTCCAAGTTTCAATTTCTCTACTTCTATAATACATATTAATACCTACAAAAATAGTTATTACTTTACAATTCCCATATGTCTTCTTCATGTTAGGATCATTTTGGGAATGACATTTTATTTTTGGGGGACGTTACAAGGCTTAGAAGTTTAGAAGTAAATCTTGAAATTTCTCAGAAATTTTCAAAAACCAACTTTTTATGGACCAGTTCAGATCTGAAGTCACTTTGTGAAGCTTACATGATAGAAACCACCCAAAAATGACCCCACTCTAGAAACTACACAGGTATTCAAAACTGATTTTACAAACGTTGTTAACCCTTTAGGTGTTCCACAAGAATTAATGGAAAATAGAGATACAATTTAAAAATTTCACTTTTTGGGCAAATTTTCCATTAATATTTTTTTTCCAGTTACAAAGCAAGGGTTAACAGCCAAACAAAACTCATTATTTATGGCCCTGATTCTGTAGTTTACAGAAACACCCCATATGTGGTCGTAAACTGCTGTACAGGCACACGGCAGGCCACAGAAGGAAAGGAATGCCATACGGTTTTTGGAGGGCAGATTTTGCAAGACTGTTTTTTTGGACACCATGTCCCATTTGAAGCCCCCCTGATGCACCCCTAGAGTAGAAACTCCATAAAAGTTACCCCATTTAAGAAACTACACCCCTCAAGGTATTCAAAACTGATTTTTACAAACGTCATTAACCCCTTAGGTGTTCCACAAGAGTTAATGGAAAATAGAGATACAGTTTAAAAATTTCACTTTTTTGGCAGATTTTCCATTTTAATATTTTTTTTCCAGTTACAAAGCAAGGGTTAAGAGCCAAACAAAACTCATTATTTATGGCCCTGATTCTGTAGTTTACAGAAACACCCCATATGTGGTCATAAACGGCTGTACGGGCACACGGCAGGGCGCAGAAGGAAAGGAATGCCAAAAGGTTTTTGGAAGGCAGATTTTGCTAGACTGTTTTTTTGGACACCATGTCCCATTTGAAGCCTCCCTGATGCACCCCTAGAGTAGAAACTCCATAAAAGTGACCCCATCTAAGAAACTACACCCCTCAAGGTATTCAAAACTGATTTTACAAACGTTGTTAACCCTTTAGGTTTTCTACAAGAGTTATTGGCAAATAGAGATGAAATTTCAGAATTTCAATTTTTGGGCAAATTTTCCATTTTAATATTTTTTTTTCCAGTTACAAAGCAAGGGTTAACAGCCAAACAAAACTCATTATTTATGGCCCTGATTCTGTAGTTTACAGAAACACCCCATATGTGGTTGTAAACTGCTGTACGGGCACACGGCAGGCCACAGAAGGAAAGGAATGCCATACGGTTTTTGGAGGGCAGATTTTGCTAGACAGTTTTTTTGGACACCATGTCCCATTTGAAGCCCCCCTGATGTACCCCTAGAGTAGAAACTCCAAAAAAGTGACCCCATTTTAGAAACTACGGGATAGGGTGGAAGTTTTGTTGGTACTAGCTTAGGGTACATATGATTTTTGGTTGCTCTATATTACACTTTTTGTGAGGCAAGGCAACAAGAAATAGCTTTTCTGGCACAGTTTTTTATTTTATTTACAACATTCATATGAGGGGTTAATCCACCGGCATCGGCGTTATCGCCGATGCTGGTGGATGCAGCAGGGATCCGGCTGTCAGTAACCGTCGGATTTCTGCTGCTGATCGGGGGGACCACACGTGGGGGGAGGAATGACTGCAGGACGAGAGCGCTCGTCCTTGAGCAATAAATGTCGGCGTTTGAGGACGAGCATTCTCGTCCTGGGTCGTCAAGGGATTAAGGACTGTTATAGGTGTGCTATTGATAGGTGTGACTTACTGAGGGGTGTAATATACTTATAATATACTTTCTAACATAGAAAGTATATTATAGTGCATTTGTATTGTGCAGCAGTTGTGTGCGGTTCTGCTGCGATACTGCAGCTACACAGAGTGCCAAATGCTATTGGAACAAATAATTTCTACCAGTTGCCCCCCCAAAAAAACTGATTGAAGCAGGGGTGTTATATACCAATTATATACTTTCTATATAGTGCAGTTGGGTAGTGCAGCATTTGTTTGCGGTTTTGCTGCGTTACCGCAGCTACAGATAGTGACAAACGCTATTGGAACAAATAATTTCTACTGGTGTGAAATACCAGTTGCCCCCCAAAAAATGTATTTAAGCAGGGGTGTTATATACCAATAATATACTTTCTATATAGTGTATTTAGGTAGTGCACCATTTGTTTGCGGTTTTGCTGCGTTACCGCAGCTACAGATAGTGACAAACGCCATTGGAACAAATAATTTCTACTGGTGTGATATACCAGTTGCCCCTCCAAAAAAGTGATTGAAGCAGGGGTGTTTTATACCAATTATATACTTTCTATATAGTGCATTTGGGTAGTGCAGCATTTGTTTGCGGTTTTGCTGCGTTACCTCAGCTCACAGAGTGACAAACGCTATTGGAACAAATAATTTCTACTGGTGTGAAATACCATTTGCCCCCAAAAAATCTGATTGAAGCAGGGGTGTGATATACCAATAATATACTTTCCTCATAGTGCATTTGGGTAGTGCAACATTTGTTTGCAGTTTTGCTGGGTTACCTCAGCTACAGATAACGACATTTGAACAAATAATTTCTACTGGTGTGATATACCAGTTGCTCCCCCAAAAAAGTAAAAAAAAAGTGGACCACAGTAAAATTGCTATTAAGTGACCGCATAATGTACCTCGAGCCACATAATCACAATTTCTTTTATGTCAGGTGAATGCCAAATTTTTAAGGCCCGTACTCCTGTGGCCTAAAATAAAAATTTTCTAGGCTCCAAAAGGGCACATTTCAGAGATGCATAAAAATGTCCCATGATTAAGATATATATTTTTTGTTGGAATTTTTGTCATTGATCCCTCTCTAGTATGTCACTGTCCATGTTGTGGGACTATTTGTACACTTCGATTTAGTAAAAGATGGATATCATTGACAATCCAATAAATTAATCACAGCAATGATAATTTCCTTTTCTCTGGATGTGGGCTGGAGAAATAGTCTAAGTTCTTTAAATATTTGCACGGTTCCCGTTCCTGTGTGTAGAGGGGTGTGAAGAGAGGCAAGAACTTCACTGCTCACCTGCTAGCATTCACACTGCTCCGGCCGGTAGCTGCGTGGTGCGAGGGAGCAGACTATGGTTTCGGCGTCCAGGATTTTCTGTGCGTGTGACGTCACCGCGAAGTACTACTGGTGCTCCCAGAGATCAAAGTTCATCCGACGCGTTTCTGAGCCGTCGGGCTCCTTCATCAGGAGCCCCTGATGAAGGAGCCCGACGGCTCAGAAACGCGTCGGATGAACTTTGATCTCTGGGAGCACCAGTAGTACTTCGCGGTGACGTCACACGCACAGAAAATCCTGGACGCCGAAACCATAGTCTGCTCCCTTGCACCACGCAGCTACCGGCCGGAGCAGTGTGAATGCTAGCAGGTGAGCAGTGAAGTTCTTGCCTCTCTTCACACCCCTCTACACACAGGAACGGGAACCGTGCAAATATTTAAAGAACTTAGACTATTTCTCCAGCCCACATCCAGAGAAAAGGTAATTATCATTGCGGTGATTAATTCATTGGATTGTCAATGATATCCATCTTTTACTAAATCGGAATATTCATCCAGCCACTGTATTTTATGTGTCAGATTTCTACCTACCAGCGCCAGTGTAAGCTTTTACCGTAAGGTAAATCAACATTTAATCAATTTTGTACCCTGGGCGTCAGCAGCAAAGCCCATTATATACACTGTGCAGCGGACCTTCAACTATAGGTTGGTAGATTTTTTTGTATGGGAGCGCAGGAGTGTTTTTGATTTTCTCTAATATTTGTACACTTCTGCTAAGTAAAGTGAATGGGGCCCGCTGCGAACTTGCGGTTTGCGAACATTTGATCGCGAACCATCCCGGCCGATGTTCGTCCATCACTAGTTATTGATATCATCGTGAAATTACACGGCATTCCCTCTGATGTGGTGTCTGATAGGGGGGTGCAATTTGTTTCCAGGTTCTGGAGGGCATTCTGTACTCGCCTGGGGGTTCAGTTGTCCTTCTCTTTGGCTTTCCACCCTCAGTCGAGCGGACAAACTGAGCGCACTAACCAGAATCTGGAAACTTATTTGAGGTGTCCACTGATAAGTCACCATTTTTTGATGCATATGGGTTTCACCCTCAGTTTGGTACTTTTTCTGGGACTGAGTCATTTGGTATAGCTGAAGAGGAAAGATTCTCTTCTTCATTGTCATCTACAGTATCTGGCGGTAGATTCAAATCAATTTGGAAAAAATGGGCGAAATAAATAAACAAACGTATGGCTGACAAGAAACGTATGACTGGTCCGGACCTGTGTGTGGGTGATTTGGTGTGGTTGTCCACTAAGAACATTAAGTTGAAGGTACCCTCTTGGAAGCTGGGCCCAAGATTTATTGGTCCTTACAAGATCTCTGCCATTATTAATCCGGTTGCGTTTCGTCTCGAACTTCCGCAGGCTTGGAAGATCCATTATGTGTTTCACAGGTCTTTGTTGATAAATTATGTGGAACCTGCTAAACCATCTCCCTTGCACCTCCTCTTGTCATGGTAGATGGTAATCTTGAGTTTCAGATCTCCAGAATAATTAACTTGCGTATTCTTCGTGGTTCTCTTCAGTACCTCGTACACTGGAAGGGTTACGGTCCAGAAGAAAGAATGTGGGTTTTGGCGACTGATGTCAGTGCTAGTCGCCTTTTGAAGGCCTTTCACAGGGCACACCCTGATAAGGTCGGTCCTGGGTGCCCCGAGTTCACCCGTAGAAGGGGGGTACTGTCACTGCCTCCCCTGTGAGAGATCTGAGAAGATCGGATAGACTTCTGGCACGTGAGTCTATCTGACAGGTCTTTCTTTGTTTCCTTTCTGCTTGTTGTTGCTGGCAGGATACCACCTCTCCACAAATTCTGCTTTTTATCTGTGAAGAGGCTCTATTTAACTCCGCCTCTTACTGCTGACTTTGCGGTTGATATTTTCCTTCTGGAGTTCTATGCTGGTTGTTTGTGGATCATCTGCTTCCCTCTCGTCTCAAGCTAAGTTCTCCTGTGTGTGCTGTTTTTAGGTCTCAGGGAGATTCTGGTCCCTTCACGTTGGAAGGTACCGGCTGTCTCATTCCCTGCTCCCTAAGTTAGGGTTTGCGACAGTATCAGCAGGGCATAGGTTCTAGCGTATGAGTTCATTCACCATCAGGACTTGCTCATACTGTCAGCAGTCAGGGAGAGGCTCAGGGATTGTTAGGAGGTTACCATTCCCTCTTCCCTAGCTTTGAGGCCTAGTCTGTTTTCCTGTCACTGTTTGTTTATTTGGTGTTTCTCTTATCCCCACTTACCATGACAACATGAGATCTTGTGACCTGATTCCCAACCTCTTGAGCATCCACAGTCACAAAAACATGACAGTGGGGAATGGCAATTAGTGTTTAATGAGGTGTATGATGATGAGACACAGTTGCCAATGAATCAACCGCAATTACTGTCTCAAGAGGTTGATGAAGAGGATGAGACAGTTGTCAATCACTGAGGTTGTGGTTAGGTCAATAAATCAGAAGGATGATCAGAGTGAGGAAGTGGAAGAGGAGGTGGTGGACGATGAGGTCACTGACCCAACCTGGGAAGGTGGAAAGCCGAGCCAGGACAGCAGTACAGAGGGGGAGGGATCTGCAGCACCGCAACAGGCTAGAAGAGGCAGTGGGGTGCCAAAAGGGAGAAGGCGGGCCACACCAAACAGGCCCGCAACTGTTCAACGGAGCACCCCCTTGCGGAAATCTCCCTTGCCAAGGGGTAGATGTTCCACAGTATGGCGCAGTATGGAAAGTGCGGACGACAAAAGAATAGTAGTTTGCAACCTGTGCCATACGAAAATGAGCAGGAGCTTGAACACTAGCAACCTCACCACCATTAGCATGATCTGCCAAATGGCATCCAAGCACTGTAATAAGTGGGACGAATGCCTGGGTCCACAATCTGTGTCTGCGGATTACATCACTGCCTCCTCTTCCCCTATGTTATGTGCTGGTCAATGCCCTGTCGAAGGCACAGGACCGGATGCCTCCTGCCCTGCACCTGGACCTGCGCAAGCACCATCAGCGACCACATCCACGTCTGTGTCCCAGCGCAGCGTACAAATGTCCTTAACACAGGCCTTTGAACGCAAGTGAAAATACCCAGCCACAGGCTATAGCACTACATGCGCACCTTTCCAAATTACTGGCCCTGGAAATGTTGCCATTTAGGCTTGTGGACAGCCTGATGTCAGCGGCCGTCCCGCTCTACGCAGTCCCCAGCCGTCACTATTTTGCAAGGTGTGTTGTGCCCGCCTTACACCAACATTTGTCCCGTAACATCACACGTGCCCTGATCAACGCAGTTACTGGGAAGGTCCACTTAACCACAGACACATGGACAAGTTCATTCGGCCAGGGACGCTACATTTCCCTGACGGCACACTGGGTGAATGTTGTGGAGGCCAGGAGTGAGTCGTACCCTGGGATGGGACAGGTGCTACCGACGCCAAGGATGGCAGGCACTATGTCAATCAGGGTTTCCACCAGCACCTACGTTAGTCGCTCTAAACCCCACTTCTCCTCCTCCGCCTCCACTTCCACCTCCAAATTATCCGCGTGCAGCACCAGTCAGTCATCAGTCGGTAGCTGGAAGCAGTGTAGCACTGCAGTGGGGAAGCGGCAACAGGCCGCGCTGAAGCTGATATGCTTAGGGGACAAACAGCACACCATCGCAGAGCTGTGGCAGGCGATAAGAGACCAGACTGAGCAATAGCTCTCCCCACTCAACCTACATACATGCATGGTTGTGTCTGATAATGGCCGTAACTTGGCGGCGGCTTTGGAGCTCAGCAAGATCAGACACATCCCATGCCTAGCCCACGTGTTCAACCTTGTGGTTAAGTGGTTTCTCAAAACCTACCCCAATTTGCCTGAGCTACTGGTGAGGGTGCGCCGCGTGTGTGTAAATGTCTGCAAGTCATCTACAGCTTCAGCCAGCCTGTCAACGCTGCAGCAGCGCTTGAAATTCCCAGCTCACCAGCTGTTGTGCGACGTAAGCACATGCTGGAACTCCATGTTCCACATGTTGGCCAGGCTTTGTGAGCAGCAGAGGGCAGTAGTGGAATACTAGCTGCAACATGGTCGTCGTCTTTCCAGTCAGCTTCCACTCTTCACAAGCTAGGAGTGGGCACAGATGTTTGACCTCTGTGAGGTTTTAAGAAACTTTGAGGAATCAACACAGATGGTGAGCTATTATCAGCATAACCATCCCACTTCTGTGTCTACTCAAACGCTTGCTGCTCACAATTAAGGCAGACGCTCTGCATGTGGAAGAGGTGTATATGGGAGAAGACATTACACAGGGTGATAGCCAGACCACCCTCAGTTCGTCTACTCAGCGCAAATTGGACAATGAAGAGGAGGAGCAGGAGATGGTTGCCTTCGCTACAGAGGGTAGTACCGATGGAAGTTTAATTCCATCTGTTCAGCGTGGGTGGGCAGTAGAGGAGGAAGAGGATAATGAGATTGAGAGCGATCCTCCTGATGACAACTGCGAAGTCTTGCCTGTTGGTACTCTGGCACACATGACTGACTTCATGTTAGGCTGCCTTTCCCGTGACCCGCGCGTTATACGCATTTTAGACAACACGGATTACTGGTTGTTCACCCTTCTCAACCCCCACTACAAATATAACTTCTCATCTCTCATTCCTCTGGTGGAGAGGACAAGCAAAACAGTGCTATACCAGAAGGTCCTTGTTGAAAAATTGCTCCAAAGTTGATAGGGCAGACATCCAAATGGATCGTCGCTGACGTGCAATCTCCTAAAGTTATATAGAGTCAGCAAAGCGGCAGCAGGCCCTCACCTACAAATTTCCATCTGACAACACTGGCGGCAGAGTCCGTAGTTCCTTGGCCAACCAAGGAGGGGAGACAAGGCGAACACACAGCAGTTCAAACAGAGGCAGGGCAACACTCTCCCAAAGCCTGGGACAGTTTCATGAAACCCCGCCAGCACCCTCATCCTGATGAGCGGCCTAGTGTCACAAGGAGGGAAAAAATTTGGAAGATGGTGAAGGAGTACATAGCAGACCTTGTCAGTGTCCTCAATGATCCCTCAGTGCCTTACAACTACTGGGTGTCCAAGCTGGCACAAACTGGCGCTCTATGCTTTGGAGGTGCTGGCCTGCCCTGCCGCCAGCGTTTTATGTTTGAGCGGGTATTTAGTGCTGCTGGTGGCATTTTTTACAGGGTCAGCTCACCAGCAAGCCCTCACCTACAACCTTTTAGAGGGTCAGCTCACCAGCAGGCCCGTACCTAAAATCTTTTACAGGGTCAGCTCACCAGCAGGCCTGTACCTCAAATCTTTTACAGGGTCAGCTCACCTGAAGGCCCTTGGATAAAATGTTTGAGGGTCAGCTCACCTGCAGGCCCTTACCTACAACCTTTTAGAGGGTCAGCTCACCAGCAGGCCCACACCTAAAATATTTTACAGGGTCAGCTCACCAGCAGGCCCGCACCATAAATATTTTACAGGGTCAGCTCACCAGCAGGCCCTCGCATATAATTTTTTACAGGGTTAGCTCACCAGCAGGCCTTCACCTACAATTTTTTATAGGGTCAGCTCACCAGCAGGCCCGCACCTAAAATCTTTTACAGGGTCAGCTCACCTGCAGGCCCGCACCTAAAATCTTTTACATGGTCAGCTCACCTGCAGGACCTCACCAAATTATACCTAATAGGTAATTTGCACGCATGCTGTCTTGCTTGGATGTGGTAGCCGTAGCTGTTTCTCAGGCTCTCTCTCCGGAATCGAACCATGATTCCCCCATTATCCGTGGTCACCATGGTTTGCGCTGAAAATAACATTGAAAGTTCATAGGGCAGACATCCGAATAGATTGTCGCTGTCACGGGGACATGCAATCGGCCCCAGGTTATCTAGAGTCACCAAAGCGGCAGCAGACCCTCGCCCATAATGTTTTAGATGGTCAGATCAGCAGGCCCTTCAGAGCAGGGGGTGCCTGGTTTAATGCTTGGGTTCTCCCATTGCCTTCCATTATACTCGGGTGTTCGGTAGAGCAACCGAGCATCCCAATGTGTTCGGCCAGAGCACCCGAGCACTTTGGTGCTCGATCAACACTAATTATATGATATCTGATTTTAATTTCTTACATTAATCATGGGATAACCCCTTTAACTCATTAAGTAAACTTTTTTCATTGACTTTTTCAATGGCTTTTGTGCCATGATGTCACTGTCAAATTTATAACTGCTACATCTGTATATTGTCACCATTACTGACATGTCTGCTTTACTAAATAATTTTATTTCCCATACAATAACAATTCTGGAGTGTCCTTTCATATAACTATCTGTTGTTTCGTTCTTCACTTATTGCTACTATTATTTTATTAATGAATGTGAAACTGAGTAATACCAGTGGGGTGTGTACCAGGACAATCTGACACAGTCCAATCAGTAAAGAAAAGCCAAAAAAGGGGGTCAGTCAGCACATACCAAACTGCAGTAGCACATTGCTATGGCAGGGAACAACATTAAAAGACAGAAACATGCAATGCGACAATAAACTGCAATATAAAGTACAAAATTGCGTAATAATAACAAGTGCTACACTATAAGTGCGAGATACTTGGCAAATCGTTTTGTACAAAATTATTTGAGCCCGTCTGCCGAGCGTCAAGGCGATCTCTGTTAGACGGGTTCCTACGCTAAATTCTACCTGTTAGGTGCCATGACGGCTACCATACACTTCAGGGAGTGTAGGTTCCACGTACCTGCATTGAATACTACCTGTTAGGTGCCATGACGGCTACCATACACTTCAGGGAGTGCAGGTTACACAGCAGGCCCACTCCACGACACCACCGGCAACAAACGGCTACCAAGGATTGCAGTGAGAGTCCACAAACTATCTCACTCCTGGTGCCATGGCTTCAGTGAGTGGGGGGGAGCAGGCCTGAATATGTACTAACACTAATTAAAATCAGCCTATAGGGCAAACAGGATGGTCAGGAGTGCATGACTGAGGAGGCAGCCACACCTCCAGTACAAACTGCAAAGAAAAGCCAAAAAAGGGGGTCAGTCAGCACATACCAAACCGCAGTAGCACATTGCTATGGCAGGGAACAACATTAAAAGACAGAAACATGCAATGCGACAATAAACTGCAATATAAAGTACAAAATTGCGTAATAATAACAAGTGCTACACTATAAGTGCGAGATACTTGGCAAATCGTTTTGTACAAAATTATTTGAGCCCGTCTGCCGAGCGTCAAGGCGATCTCTGTTAGACGGGTTCCTACGCTAAATTCTACCTGTTAGGTGCCATGACGGCTACCATACACTTCAGGGAGTGTAGGTTCCACGTACCTGCATTGAATACTACCTGTTAGGTGCCATGACGGCTACCATACACTTCAGGGAGTGCAGGTTACACAGCAGGCCCACTCCACGACACCACCGGCGGTTTGTACTGGAGGTGTGGCTGCCTCCTCAGTCATGCACTCCTGACCATCCTGTTTGCCCTATAGGCTGATTTTAATTAGTGTTAGTACATAGTCAGGCCTGCTCCCCCTCACTCACTGAAGCCATGGCACCAGGAGTGAGATAGTTTGTGGACTCTCACTGCAATCCTTGGTAGCCGTTTGGCGCCGGTGGTGTCGTGGAGTGGGCCTGCTGTGTAACCTGCACTCCCTGAAGTGTATGGTAGCCGTCATGGCACCTAACAGGTAGTATTCAATGCAGGTACGTGGAACCTACACTCCCTGAAGTGTATGGTAGCCGTCATGGCACCTAACAGGTAGAATTTAGCGTAGGAACCCGTCTAACAGAGATCGCCTTGACGCTCGGCAGACGGGCTCAAATAATTTTGTACAAAACGATTTGCCAAGTATCTCGCACTTATAGTGTAGCACTTGTTATTATTACGCAATTTTGTACTTTATATTGCAGTTTATTGTCGCATTGCATGTTTCTGTCTTTTACAGTCCAATCAGTGCTGACAGTATCATACTGCGCAGGTACACATCCCTATCTGGTAACACCAAGTTACCAAGTTTACTTCAATGGGCTGCAAAAGATGCGGACAGCACACGGGCACCGTGTGTCTGTTCTGTTGCACCCGCAAAAAAATAGAATGTGTCCTATTCTTGTCCATTTTACTGCCAAGGATAGGACAGTTCTATTATGGGCCACGCATTCCATTTCCGCAAAATGTGGAATGCGCATTGCCGGTATCTGTGTTTTGCGGATCCACAATGTGCGGACCGCAAAAATGGCTACAACCATGTGCATGAGCCCTCAAAGGGGTTTGACCACTTTTTGGCTACTTGTGAGGAATGTATAGGTAATACAACTATATGTCACTTACTAATATAGTCTTTGCTGATATCCTGTGCTGTTAGCTACAATTAACAAACCATGCGTCCTTATTAAGCAAATCTTCTGTGCTGTCCACATAGACATTCTGTCCATAAGATAGCTGCTGATGGAGGGTCAAGGAACCAGACACATCACTCATTCGCCTTCATTCAAACACACTCCACCTGCACTAAACTCCCAACAGTGCAAGTGCAGATGCAGTGCATGTAAATATAGGGGATGTCACATGGAGGTGATCTGCCTGGTCAGGTGACCCTCCATCAGCAGCCATTTTATGGATAATATCTATATGCAGACAGCACAAAAGACTTGGCAAACAAGACATGAAATATAGAAAATGGTGCAGAATTTCCACAAAGGCTATACTAGTAAGTGCCATACAAACACATCCGTTAACAGTAGCCACAAAGTGGCCAGCCCTTTTAAAAGTGAATGTGCATATGTTCTGAGGGGGTCCTTCTGAACTTCAGTTCGATGCTGGTAACATTAACACTTACATAAATTTGTATAATTCTGGATTTTCACTCCCCTAATTTTTAATTCCCATACCCTCCCCTTCTTTGTTTGAACTTGATGGACATATGTGTTTTCAAGCTTACTAACTACAGTATGTAAGAACGTCAGCAAGCATGGAGGGGAATCAGGACAGCATAAGATGAGTGGCCTGGAATACATAAGCAAAGTATATTGCACAGTTTATTATTTTTCAGTTTTTTGTCCATAGGTACAGTAGAGGTTTTTAAATACGAGAAAAGCCCTATAAAGGGCATCTTCACTGAAAGGTATCTCTTAGTGGAAGTTTTAGGTTAGTAGATATCAGTGATCTTTTAATTTTAGGCGTTTAATCTGAAAATTAAATTAGAATTATACTTAATATTACCTAAATAATCAATATCCCGGCTAAAGAAAAATGTCATGACGTCCATACAAAATGTCAGTACTCGCGGTTAAGCCAGATGGCACTGCAGTATAACATCTTAAATGCTGTCAAAAACAGAAAACAAACTTCTATAAAGGAAAAAAATAATAAAAGAAACATCAGATATAAAGACAAAGTCACAAATGACCACAGGGTCATGACTCAATCATGTTGTATAAACAAAATGCTCTCACTGAGGAAAGAACTAAAACCTGACTGCAGAGATCTGAATAATTTATTACTAAGGTTGAAGCTATTTTCAAACATTTAGGTTGGAATAAATTTGTCGATTTGAAGTCCTCAATGGAAATATGGGGATTTTACATCTACTGTGTAAAAATACGTCATAATTAACGCTGTTAGAAAACACAAACGGGAAAATGAAATACAGAAATGTTTTATATCTACAGTATGTAATGCGGTCAATGGTCACTTTGTGATCCTTTTTACAATATGGTCCTAATGCACTTTAGTCTAATTTAAAGGGGTTCTACAGCTTTCTTGCTGACCTGTGGAGGGAAGATAGTCTGCTCTGTACTTACCTATCCGTCGCGCTGCCAGGTCCGCCATCTCTGCTGTGCTCATGTGACCACTGGGACTAAATGTGGGCTCTACTGCTAAGGTCCCGACACAGCAATATTTTCCGCAAAGCCAGAAGAACCTCTGTAATGGAAATTTCTGAATAAGCTTTTTTTATTTAATTTAACAGATTACCTCAATTTATATACAAGATGTCCATTTCAATTGCATACAGAACATGTCATCAATAATGTTTAACAGGTTATTGATAAATCAGACCAAAAGTAATAGACCCTGGCAGCAAGTAATTGGTTCTCAAGTCAGCTCTAAATAACATTGTCTTCTGCAGTCAATTGGAGTCCATTGTTGTGTCAAAGCCTGGGTCCTATCAGAAGGTCCTGTGGTACTTTGGCGGATCAGTTCGACCTTGTCAGTGTACCAGTTTCTCTAGTTCTGGTGTATCACAATTGGAGCCATGTGAGTCGTGCAAAATTAAGGTCCTTTTAAATTGTCTTTCGGAAAGTTTTTCGGGAAGAACCAAGAGTTCCAGATATTTGCCTGATAATCAGCAGAGATGAGGGCATTTATATGCAGCAATCACTTTCAAAATCTGTCGCTGGATAAAGGGGTGGCCTTCCCCTATAGGACTCTTTTGGAGAAGTTTGACGGTAGTTACAAAAACAAATGTTTATAATGTAGAGATGAGCAAACTGATTCAAAAACTCATTTTCAAAAAATTCTGATATGTCAAAATAAGAATTTAGGCCTCATGCACACGACCGTTGTGGGGTTCCGTTGTTCCGTGTGTCTTCCTTTATTTTTGGAGGATCACCAGACATGAAGGAAAGTAAAAAAAAGTCTAAGTCAAGTTTGCCATGCAAATAATAGGAAAAAAACGGACGCGGACGCGCGGACAATCTTGTGTGCCTCCGCATTTTTTCACGGTCCCATTGACTTGAATGGGTCCACGAACCGTTTTCCGTGAAAAAAATAGGACAGGTTATATTTTTTTGACGGACTGGAACCACAGATCACGGACGCGGATGACAAACGGTGCATTAGCCGAGTTTTCAACGGACCAATTGAAAGTCAATGAGTCCACAGAAAATCACAAAAAACGGAACAACGGACACAGAATAAAACAACGGTCGTGTGCATGAGGCTTAGTGTTATTTAATTCAGGAGAATCAAGGAAAGAGAGAAAGAGAGGCTTTTCCAGACAATCAGAGCAATTTCGATTCGGGTTGAATTTATTTTGAGTGTTTGTTACAATTATCAACTACTTTACAACTATTCAAATCTGAAATTTCTACACATTCACATAAAAATTTGACATGGGAATGTTACTAGTGCCATCACATTTCTCTGAGCACTAGGTTTCTTAAGATTTATTAGGTTTGCAATAGAACTAGATTTTCAGGCCTGTAATTATATACTGTATGTGCAGAGCTGCTATACTTATTTAGGCTGGGAGAACCCAGAAATTATGACCACAACACATGTCGTATATCCAAAGATTACAATGTAGATACATGACAAATTCACAAAGTGTCATGGCTGCCACAGTCACCAGAAACCGAGCATTCTATGTTTCTTACGTGTCCCGGTAACTTGCAGGTTTCAACGTGACCCCATTCCCTTACATTAGTTGCTATCGCTGAACATGTGATGAATGTCGTAGTCAAATTAGCTATGTAGCCCTAGTCTTAGGCTACTTTCACATCTGCGTTTTTGCTGGATCTGTCATGGATCAGCATAAACGCTTCCGCCATGATAAAACAACAGGCTGCATCCGTTATGAACGGATCCGGTTGTATTATCTCTAAATTAGCCATGACGGATCCGTCACTAACACCATTGTAAGGGCTCTTTCACACCTGCGTTCTTGTCTTCCGACATAGAGTTCCGTCGTCGGGGCTCTATGCCGGAAGAAACCTGATCAGTTTTATCCTAATGCATTCTGAATGGAGAGAAATCCGTTCAGGATGCATCAGGATGTCTTCAGTTCCGGACCGGAACGTTTTTTGGCCGGAGAAAATACCGCAGCATGCTGCGCTTTTTGCTCCGGCCAAAAATCCTGAACACTTGCCGCAAGGCCGGATCCGGAATTAATGCCCATTGAAAGGCATTAATCCGGATCCGGCCTTAAGCTAAACGTCGTTTCGGCGCATTGCCGGATCCGACGTTTAGCTTTTTCTGAATGGTTACCATGGCTGCCAAGACGCTAAAGTCCTGGCAGCCATGGTAAAGTGTAGTGGGGAGCAGTATACTTACCGTCCATGCGGCTCACCGGGCGCTCCAGAGTGACGTCAGGGCGCCCCACACTCATGGATGACGTGTCGCATGGATCACGTCATCCATGCGCATGGGGCGCTCTGACGTCATTCTGGAGCGCCCGGTGAGCCGCATGGACGGTAAGTATACTGCTCCCCCGCTCCCCACTACTACTATGGCAGCCAGGACTTTAATAGCGTCCTGGGTGCCATAGTAACACTGAACGCATTTTGAAGACGGATCCGACAATGCAACTGTGAAAGGGCCCTAAGTCGATGGGCGCCGGATCAGTTTTCTTTTGTGTCCGGGAAGACCATTGACTTACATTGTGAGTCATGCTGGATCCGTCTTGCTCCTCATCCAAGGACGCACAAAAAAAACGCTGCAGCGCTTTTGTGTGCGTTATGGGAATGCAATGAATCTGAACAGAATGCATTCTGGTGCACTCCGTTCCCTTCAGTTCAGTTTTGCCCTTATTGGCAATAAATGGGGACAAAACTGAAGAGTTTTCCCCCGCTATTGAGATCCTATGACAGAGGGGGAATGGAAGATGTAAAAGTAGCCTTATCTGTATGCATCGGCTGTGATCAGTAAATATATCTCTCATTTAGCCTTCATGTTTCTTGGTTCTAAATTTGTAAAATAAATACTTTGTAGGTTAGATGCACAAATTCTATATTTTTTCTCAATAAGAGGACACGGATTTTTCTTTTTTCTTTTTAATTTGCAAGCTAACCAAATTATTCTCATTACAGGGGTTTAACTTCCCAATCTCGCATATGTTTTTCCGCACATTATGGCCGTGTTATGAATCCCAGCCAGTGTAGCGTATAAACCATAGAAACAAGACTTTATTAGCATCTCAGTGGTTGTTTCAAATAACGACAAAACAGTTGCTCATTATTGCTCATTAGATTCATATTAGATTCATTTGCTGTAGCAATACATCCTGTATCCATTCTCCACTGCAAAATAACTGATATGATATGACACCTGCGATATTTTAGTATTCATTAGATGTTAATAATACCAAAAGGAGTTCAGACTCTCGCACAAGGTACGTGGTTGTAAAATGCTTTCAGTTTGGTTTGTTTGTGCTCATTTTTCATTACAACGCAGTGAGAAATGCACTTTTAGAAAACACGCTGAAAAAAAAAAAATATATATACATTTTAATCAAGAAAGAATTGTTTTAACAATGGCACAATTGCCTTCATAAGACATCAGGGAAATTAACGTAGTATTTACAGATCCGTGTTCATCCTTGGAAAAAAGAAACAAAACAGAATTATGTTATCTTATATTACAATAACTTCATTACCCTTGATTGCCATTAAATTGGTAATGAAATGAAGAGAGAGAAAAAAAAAAAAACAATATGGGAATCGTACCTTATAATTTCCTAACATGTTTTGAAGACTGTATGGTGAATTTATCAATAATAATACTCGTTGTTTTTCTTGAGTCTATCCACTGCCAACTCAATTTATAATGTATAACTAGTGCAGGAAGACTCAAGCTCAATCATGCTCACTGATGTAAAATGTATATCAATTATACATATCCACATGACATCTGTCATGCCCAATAATGTGGCGTGTTGTTGCTCAACCTGGTTTTGCACAAATTTAAATGCCTAAAATATTACTGCGTATTATTTATAATTGCACAATAAAAAAATAAATGTAGAAAACATTATAGAAGCAGTGACCTTATGCAGAAAAAAGAAAATCAAGCTTCGGAAATACATATGTTTCTCCATAAATTGTATTTACATCTTTAGGCTTAACCGAGACCGTACAGGACTCGATAAAATAAAAATCATAATTTTCTCTTAGTTGACCCCTGCAGGACTACAGGAGGCAACTTTTTTTTTTCTTTTCTTTTTTTGCCTCCTAAAGCTGTGATGCTGCTTTCTGAGATCTTTTGGGTGTAGGTTTAACATTATTTTTCAATACGTATAAAATAGCATTTAAATTGTATAATTTTGAATTCACTCTAAACCATCTCAATTACTTTTTATGTACATTTATTATACAAGATGCAGCAATTAAGATGATTTTCCAGTTTAAAAAAAACCCCGATATTTGAATGTTACAAACAAGTTATAGAATATATATTTATTGTATATAGAGTATAGAATATAATGATATGCTTCAACTGTCCCCAAACAATTCAGGTATTCCCTCCATTTCTCTCTCTCTCCCTCTCTCTCTCTCTCTCTCTCTCTCTCTGTATATATATATATATATATATATATATATATATATATATATATATATATTACTGATGTAACATTTCTGGAGAATCTTTTCATAAACTCACACACCCCCAACTGGTAACACCCAGATGGTAGTTATTCATACATTTGCAATAAAAATAACAGAGGAAAGGGATAACACTCTATTCTTAGAAAAGATGCTGCAGAATTATTATATAGTATGGTAGAAAAAAACATGTTCCAAGCAGGGCATGGGAGGGGAATGATGGGTAGTGGGAAATTCTACACTTACACTGTCCTTGGTGTGGCCATGTCCTGAAGTAGACTATTCCACACAAATACCCTGTCTTTGAAGGGATTTTACAAGGAGCAGCCTATTTTTTATATGGGCCATTTATATAGGGGAATCATATCCCCCAGACGCCTCTTCTGAAGACTAATTAAATTAAATTATTTTAATGTTTCCTTCCGTAGTTAGGAAGGTTAGTGTGGTCAGTCTGAGACCTTGGCTTTACTGTATGTTTGAATCTACTCTGCTTTTTGGTTAGTGACAGATATTGTCTCTTCATTCTAGTGTACCTGTTAGTTTGGCTTCTGACACTCTGACCTGGCTTGTATTAGTATTCATCTGGATAAGCCCCTGTAGTTCAGACCTGAATTTGATGCTGAAAGGGAGTCTGTAACCCAAAACAGTACATTTAATCCATATCTTACCCTGGGACCTTTTTGGTCCTACTCTATGTTATGGACAGTGGGTGTGGAACCACTGCGTCAACCAAAAGGTTTGACTCTGGGCCACAATCAAGGAATCAGGCAGATGTTGGTACACAAGCAGATTAACAAAGGGGGCACACCTTTGAAGGATCTTGAAAGCTAGTCAATTCATAGGGGAAGGTGCCTTAAGTACCCAGAGATAGCCAGCTAGATACTGGGGAGGGATTAAGGTGTGCAGGGTTGCCCTTTAAGAGCCAGAGAAAGCTCATTCACTCCCTATAGACAGACTTGGAGGCTTGCCAGGAAGTGTAGGCCATGGCCTGTAGCAGACTAAAGAGAGGGGCACACAGAACTGCGGTGTCCATGCCCACTGCTGGATGAAAGAGGAGAGCCAGCAGATCTGGACCACTGGGCGGCAGGAGCTGGGTAAGTGGAGTGCTATCCATGCCCGCCTGGAAGTGCTGGACGGCGCCGATATGACAATCTACCTCTCCCTGTTATTTAACCTATATCCTGCCTCTCCCTATTCCTCTCACTTTTGCTCTCTGCTTTCATGATGTTTCCTCCACTTGACTTTTCTTTCCAACCTTTTAGTAAAAAAATAAATGGTCATGGTAGGTGCACAGACCCATCATCCAAATCTCAAATACATCTTATATTTGTCGTATTTTTTTCTGTATTTTATACACCCACATTTACTACTGCTACCTAACATTAAAATAGTGTTAAACAAGCAGTCTGAAAATATGCCAAATTTATCATAGTGGCTCATGCTGTATGACAATCTTTACACAGCTTATTTGTTCACTTAGCTTATGACAAATACTGTATGTGCACCAAAAGGTTGGTGCTTTTTTGCTGCATGGCACATTTTAAACCACACCCGCTTTCCACTAAACCATGGCTAGACCCTGTTAAAAAAATGTTGAGTGTGTGGGAAACATCAGGGGTTTTTTTTGGCAAAAATGTTTGCTAAATGTGTCTAAGAACAGATACGCCAAAATTAAGTTACAAAAGTGCTGTACCTCCAATAGTAAATCTGGGTCATCTTTTTTTCCTAACCCTTCTCGAGTGGCCATGTGCCCTTAAATAAAATAATAAAAGCCATATTGTATAATACTGTACCCTCGGACATAAAAATGTTCATAAAAATTGCAAAAATGTGTGTAAAAATATGACAATAAGAATAAAAAAAAGTGCCAATATTTCACAAGAAAATGAGTAACATTTTTCAGTATAATATTTCTAAATGCCAACTATATAAAGTTAGATGCAATGAGTATACAGTATTATAAAGCAATACATTTACTAACTCTATTATGCAATATTTGCTTTTGTCTGTTGTATAAGATGGGAATTATGAAGACAGCCTTTATCTCTATTCTATGTGGCAAAGTGTTTTAATTAGATAAGAACTAGAGACTACAGGTGATGTCTTCTAGTATATTCTCCTGGGGAAAGAATGGACTGGAGGCCAGGATACTTCCTCGAACCAAAGTAAATCTGGGAAGCAATACCAATCTATTAATAGTGCATGGTCAGGACTGTCTCCCATTAGTATGCCATTAATGTAATGACCCTTGTACTACATTTAAAGATCATCATGATCAATTTTTATTCTGAGGTCAGACATATTGATTGTGCCATAAAATGAGTCACATTTAATATATCCCATCATGATAATTAGGTTTATACTGAAATGTAGCACTAACATGCGAATAATGAACATTATTGCGGATGAGGTATATAAAATCCAAAGGGCATGTGTTCACTTGGTAAAAACAAGGTATAGGGCTAAAGTAATTATGTTATTATTGCTAAGGTGTAATGCTTGTAATGTGCTCTCTTTAACTGCATTTAGTACATTGTGACTCATTTATGGTCACAGGAAAGAGCATCACATTACAACAGCTAACAAACTAGTTATCCAGTCAAATCAATGGTGAAAGAGTGTTTGCGGAGAGGTTTGAAAGTTAATTTGTAGGACTCCTATTCGCCAACAACTCTTAACCCCCCCAAGCAAGAACAGATCTCACTCACCAAATGTTCATCCCTGTCTTGAAGGAAGTTCAGAGGAGTATATGCACATTAAAAGGTCTTCACTGTGCAGTATGCATGTACAGTAACTTCAGACCTCAGGAACGTGGACTGATACCACTAACCAACTACATTACAATGAAACAAAGGGAAAGAACCACTAAAAATAAACCTTGCCACACAGGGTTCCAACTGGTCTTTACTTCTTGATCCCATCCTAACACACAGAAAATACCTGCAGATGTCTGCTCAGACAATCACTGGCCACAACAGTGACCTGCCTTAGCCAGTAAATGGCTGAGCAGGTGTATCCAGGAATTTTCTGCATGTCGAGAGCGGACCAAGAAGCAAAGTCCAGCCAGGACCCACTGAGTTATGAGTATCCCTTTCATATTTTTATCCTATCTTGAGTGCTTTCTGAAGAATTTCCGCAACCCCCAGAAACCACTTTAATCCCTTCTAACCCTGCACCATAAAAGTAGATAGTGGGAAGTACATGCTTCATGCGAGCCCACATACTTCAGGAGAAGTGCCCATGTCCTCACTTGGGAGTGCTGGCTGTATTATACAGCTGGCACCACACTCTCACTGCTAGGATCAGCTATAACTCTGATCCTGCTAGTTTAACTCCCAAGATGCATTTGTCAATGCTGATTGTGGCATCTGAGTGGCTATAGAGAGGGAGAGGGCTCAGTCTACGATTTCATTGACAGTCCATGACGCATTGTGGGGTGATAAGGGGTTGCCCTGCCAGCCATGGGCCTAACAATGACTTACAAGGTTGCCATGTATGGATACCTATTAGAACCAGCCTTTAACAGGGCCTAATAGGAATTCTGTCAGTTTTACTGTAACTGATATAATACACTGCAATGCTGTTTTATTATTGAGTTTGCCCCATAATATTATAATGCAATACCCACATGGAGTACCTTCGGTATCATATTATAGAGCAGTGGGCACTGTATATGACACCATATTCCTCCTGTGAGGCAGTGCTCCTAAGAGACAATACCTCTATAATACCGCATGAAACAAACATGCCAATATGTCATTAGAGCAAAAAAAACTCTGCATCCATATGAAATGTGAGGCAAAGGAAGGTATAGTCGAGCCATATGAATGAGGCCTAGCACAAATGAAAACTGGTCACTTTGAAACAGTTACAAATAATTTTTTCAAACAATCTCATGATAATTTCACTTGCAACGTCCAATTCAAAATTGTACAGTGGGCAAAATAACACTGTATTAATCATAATAATAGAAATAATCCTACTAATAAAACACGTTAAATGTTATAATTAGAGATGAGCGAATTTCTCAAAAATTCGATTCGGCCAGTTCGTCGAATTTTCCGAAAAGATTAGATCCGAATTTATTTGTGGCGAATCACGTTAAAAAACAGCTATTTCCTGGCTACAGAGAGCCTGTATAGTGGTGTAGAACACTGTGCCTTGCAGTTTCACGCATAGGGAGTCTGCTGTGGTAGTAAAACAATACTGTGAGTCAGCATGACACGCACATGATCGCTCTTCACTGATTTGGACAGTTACGGGGCAAAAACTGACCAAATAACTCAAGTGTGAACTCAGCCTGACAGGTCAATGTTAGCGTCAGGTACAAAGAACCGTGCAGAGCCCCAAGATCCTACTGTAGCGTGAAAGAGCGCAATCCTTTTACTCCGTTGTAAGCTGATTCCACATAGATGTCTACAGAACCTGTTCTATTAAACGCTTATAAAAGTAGAGGTCCCTGACAGAGTGGAGAGGGTGTCAGCAGTAAGTTTGTGTTGAAGTCACTGATTATTTTGCCCTTCCTCTGATCCGTCAGAAAAGATCCATTGTGCGTCTCATTTTTCCTTCCTTCTGACCGATCAGAAGGGTCAAATAAATGATGTCAACCAGACCAAAAAGGCTAAATAGTGGCCCAGTCATGGAGTGGGGAGGGTGGGAGAACAGATCAAGAAGTCCACAGAGTGGCCCAGTGACCCGGTGGGGAGGTCGCAGCAGCAGCATGAGGAGACCACAGAGTGCCCCATTTACATAGTGTTGAGGTGGCAGCAGCATAAGGAAGCCACAAAGTGGCCCAGTGACATAGTGTTGAGTTAGCAGCAGCAAGAGGAGGCCACAGAGTGGCCCAGTGACATAGTGTTGATTTAGCAGCAGCATGAGGAGACCACAGAGTGGCAAGGTGACATAGTGTGGAGGTGGCAGCAGCAACATGAGGAGGCCACAGAGTGGCCCAGTGACATAGTGTTGATTTAGCAGCAGCATGAGGAGACCACAGAGTGGCAAGGTGACATAGTGTGGAGGTGGCAGCAGCATGAAAAGGCCACAGACTGAGGAGGAGGCCACAGACTGGCAAGGTGACATAGTGTGGAGGTGGCAATTTTTCCATAAAAGATGGCGGAGACAGCACACCAAATGAAGTTGCTATTGAAGTTTTATTCGTGCAGTAGTACACACATTACATTTACGGCTAGTGCAACGTTTCGGGTCCTAATGCAGTACTCTTTGTCAAGCTATAAATGTAAAAAAATAATATTATAAATAAATATCTCAATACATAATTATCTCAAAAAAATTCATCATAAAGAACAGTACACATAATTATCTCATATTACGACAAATTCATCATGAGACTAGTACACAAGGTACTAGGGTAAAGTAGCAAGAAAGTATATACATAGGACAAAAAATATAGATAGAAAAAGGGGGGTTAGATCAAGTCAGATAAACTAAGTCAGGATACATTGATACGCCTCTTTTACTCTCTGGGTGCTTATTCATTGGAGGAACCCTGCGCTGTAGACGCCCTACTATGACGCACTTCATCTAGCCAATAGCGCACCACTCCAGGGCTCTGTCATGCCCATGGAGCTCAGATAGCGCGCATTATAAATTCACGATCTTACAGTGTCCAAATCGCACCACGCCATTCCTGTCACAACCCAAGCTTAAGGTATATCTTTTACATTTGGCACTTTACACTGTATCTAGCCTTTGGTTAACAGTGCACATGTTATCTGTTGTTTTACTTTCATAACTAGTTCACAGTATGTATTTACTATGCCTTATGTGTTGCTGTCTTTCTATCTCAGCAGTCTTGCTAGTTATTACTGATCTCCTCTCAGTTTAAGATCTAACTGGCGGACCCTATAGGACACTTGCATCTATCTATTGCGTTTTTTGTGTGTTTTTTGTGCCTCTTTCATTCGATGTATCCTGACTTAGTTTATCTGACCTGATCTAACCCCCTTTTTTCTATCTATATTTTTTGTCCTGTGTTTATACTTTCTTGCTAATTTACCCTAGTACCTTGTGTACTAGTCTCATGATGAATTTGTCGTAATATGAGATAATTATGTGTACTGTCCTTATGATGAATTTTTTTGAGATAATTATGTATTGCGATATTTATTTATAATATTATTTTTTACATTTATAGCTTGACAAAGGGTACCGCATTAGGACCCGAAACGTTGCACTAGCCGTAAATGTAATGTGTGTACTACTGCACAAATAAAACTTCAATAGCAACTTCATTTGGTGTGCTGTCTCCGCCATCTTTTGTGGAAAAATTATACAAGACTCCTGGGGTGGAAGGAATCAATTGGAGACGGGCACCCGCGAAAGCCCTCTACACGAGTGCTGTGGTTACTCTTTTGAT
Organism: Bufo bufo; assembly: GCF_905171765.1. NCBI lineage: Eukaryota > Metazoa > Chordata > Amphibia > Anura > Bufonidae > Bufo > Bufo bufo. The sequence continues at coordinate 518,510,622 of NC_053392.1, forward strand.
TGGAATAGTGTGGAGGTGGCAGCAGCAGCATGAGGAGGCTACAGAGTGGCCCATTTATATAGTGTTGAGGTGGTAGCAGCATCAAGAGACCACAAAGTGACCAAGTGACAGAGTGGGGAGGTGGGTGGCAATAACAGTACCTGCTGACGATGGTGGGTGTAAGAAGGAGCACTTGGCATCAGATGTGTGGCATCAGGCGGGTGGCAGCATCAGAATAGTAGCTGAGGCAGGTAGCCAGAAGAAGCCAGTCTCTTTTGTCAAGGTTTGGGTGAGGCAGCATGGATGATCTAATCTGATGCATCAGACATTGGTGGGTGGAAATCCTGGCTAATCCACACCTGATTCATCTTGACAAAGGTCAGTCTCTCCACATTTTGGGTGGATAGGCGAGTTCTTCTTGGGGTAACTATGGCCCCCGCTGCACCAAACACCCGCTCTGATGCCACACTACTGGCCGGGCAGGACAGCTTTTCCAGGGCAAACTCTGCCAGTTGCGGCCACAAATTCAGTTTGGCTTCCCAGTAGTCCAGTGGATCTTCAATGTGGGGTGGCAGGGTGCTGTCCAAGTATGCCACCACCTGCAGGTTCAGGTTCTGCTCCAGGTCTAGCTAATGCTACTGGTGAGTAGTTTCTTCACTAGGCAGGTTAGAAAGCTGTTCATCATTGACTCTAGACTCAAGCTGCTGCTGATAAAACTGGTACTGCTCCTACCGCCCCCCCCCCCCCCACCCTGCCACAGCAACACAGAAGGCCTCCCTGGTCAGACCTGCGAGAGGATGGACAATGGTGCAGATAGGCAGCGGCCAACTGACTACATAGGATGTCTCTATAGTAGTTCAGTTTGTCCTCCCTCTCAGCGGGTGTAAAAAAGGCACCTATTTTGGACCGGTAGTGAAGGTTCAACAAGGTGGAGAGCCAGAAGTCATACCTCTGCAGAATGGTGACAATTCGGCTGTCACTACGCAAGAAAGTGAGCATGCAGCTGGCCATTTGCACAAGTGACTCGGAGGGACTCCCTGCCTCCATCTCCACTGCATACTGCCAGGTGTGCCTGGGTCATCTGCCTCGTCTTCCTCATCTCCCTCTTGCTCCTACGGCTGCTCCTCCTCTCCTGTCACCTGTGTAGAAAAACCACCCATTTCACTACACATTGCTTGTGCTCCAATGTCCTCCTCCACCAGTTCAGCCCCCACAGGGCTCATATGGCCATGAGATGTAGGCTCCACGTCTCCAGTCCCCTGACTAGCCAGATTTACCAGCATCTGTTCCAGGATATGAAGCAGTTGACGTTGTTCATCCCGTAGTCTTGGCGACTGACAAATAACGTGACATCCTCATAGTGCCTGAGCAAACGGCAGGTTTCACACGAGCTGCCACTGGCTGACATCGAACTTACACAGGGGAGTACTCCTGTACGCTTGGATCATCAAGAAATCATTTATGGCCTTTATCTGTTTCTTACAGTCGGTCCAACATATGGAGCGTTTAATTCCAACGGGTGAAAACCTCGCGTATCAGCCTATGTTGGGGGACGCTGTTCTGCCACTGCAGCTCAAGGAGGGTGCGCTTGGCGGTGTACGAGAGGCTAAGTGCATGCAAAGTTTCCTGAGCATTTTTAGGATGTCTTGCAGATGGGTGGAAGACTTCAGGAACCGCTTGACAACCAGATTGAACACGTGCGCCATGCAGGGCGCATGACTCAGCCCTCCTTGACGTAGCACTTCTTCCTGTTGTTGGTCACCATGGTTCCGATTTTCAGTTGTCGCGGAGAAACACTGTGCACTGTGAATTGTCCCTACAGTAGAGGCTGAGAACCTGGTGGTGGATGAGGAGGCAGAGGTGGACATTGTCGCAGGACCAACAGCGTGAGAACGTGGAGGCGGAACCGGCGTCACCTGGCCAAGTTGCTGGTTTGGCTGGGCAGGAACCTCATTTACTCAGTGGGCCGTAAAGGACATATATTGTCCTTGACCGTAGTTACAGCTGCACACGTCGGTGCTGCCACACACCTTGGCAGACACCGATAGGCTCAAGTACTGGCCCACCTTCTGTTCTACATATTTGTGCAGTGCTGGTACTGTCTTTTTGGCAAAGAAATGACGGCTTGGGACTCTCCACCTTGGCTCGGCACAAGCCATCAGTTCTCTGAAAGGTGCAGAGTCCACTACTTGGAAAGGGAGGGACTGCAGCACCAGCAACTTGGCCAGGAGCACGTTCAGCTTCTGCACCGTTGGATGAGTGCACGCATACTGTTGTCTCTTGGCAATCGCTTTGGTGATCGATTGCTGATGGAATTACTGACGAGGAGTAGGAGGGTGAAGAGCATCAGGACCAGCAGATGATGGGAAGGACAGCTTCCTTCGGCTGAGGTGGTGGAGCCTTGACTGCCTGAAATCGGGTGAGTGCCACTGGGTGATGCAGCGGTTGCTGCGGCAGGCTGGACCACCACATTGGAGCCACGGTTCTCACAGGCCACTTAATGGTGATGCTGCATATGTTGATGCAGGGCCGTGGTGCCAACATTGACACCCTGGCCACGCTTCACCTTCTGCCCACAGATTCGGCAAATGGCCATGTTCACCTCCGGCAGCTTAACAAAAAATTGCCACACTGCCGAGTAGGTGATTTTACCCCCAACACTCCGCACTGACTGCCTCCGTGAACCCCTGCACCACTACTTTCCAGGCAAGTAGGCTCCTGCGAAGCGGGTGGTCTACCCTGGGCATGTTCGGCTCCCGACCTCCCACTGTTGCCACCTTGCTGACTCGCCACGCTACCGACTTGCTGGCTCCGCCGCTGCCTCTCGTGCACGCTGCCATAGTCTTCTCCCGATGATAATGAAGCCCCTTTGTCAGCTGGCTACCAATTGCAATTGGCTACATCCTCATCAAGTACTGTCTACACATCACTGATGTCCTCCTTAACGGTCTCTGAGCCAGGAGCCTGACCGCTTGCAACACCAGCTCCCACGCCACTCTCCTCATCACTACTTGCCCGCCTACTGGAGAAAGCGGCGGATGTCTCACCCAGATCTCGGCTGGGCAGTAGCTGCTGACTGTTCTCTAGTAGCTTGTCCTCGCTGTATAGTGGAGCTGAGCCCACAGCGTATAATACTTATCTGGATGAGAGAAGAGAAAAGGACAGAGGCAGGTGGAGGACAGGTGAGGGCACAGGGCTTGCTCCTGGGCCATGCCAACTAAGGGCTGTGTCTGACGAACCCACCAACTCTTGGTTGGGGGTGTCTGATGTCCCTTGGGACCAAGTGGATGACTGAGTCAACCATTCAAGAACCGCTGGGTTGCTGGTCAAGACACGACCGCTAGCTGACTCTGGGAGCTCAGGCCTCTGGAAGTGACCCCTGCTGTCACGCCCCCTTACTCTGCTGCGACCTATGCCAGAAACATTTAGGCCTCTGCCCCTCCCCTGTGCAGGTCCGGTCACTTCTCTGTCTGACATACTGTTAGATCAAATAAGTAAATAAAAAGTAAATAATACACCCCAAAAAAGGCTGTAATTTTGTCACTTCACCACACAATGGAAAATAAGCCCTTACTTTTTTCCACTAATACACGCCAAAAAAGGCTTTAGAACATATAACTGCACCGCTGAACGGCAAATAAGCCCTTATTTTTTTCCACTTATACACGCCAAAAAAGGCTTTAGAACATATAACTGCACCGCTGAACGGCAAATAATACTTTTTGTTTTCCACTAATACATGGCAAAAAAGGAAGTTATTTTCTGACTTCACCACACAATGGCTACTAAGCCCATTTTTTTTGCACTAATACACTCCAAAAAAGGCTTTAGAACATATAACTGCACCGCTAAAAGGCTAATATGCCATTTTTCCACTAAGACACCCCAAAAAAGGCTTTAGAACATATAACTGCACCGCTGAACGGCAAATAAGCCCTTATTTTTTTTCCACTTATACACTCCAAGAAAGGCTTTAGAACATATAACTGCACCGCTGAACGGCAAATAAGCCCTTCTTTTTTTCCACTAATACACGTCAAAAAAGGCTTTAGAACATATAACTGCACCGCTGAACTGCAAATAAGTCATTTTTTTTTTTTTACTTATACACGCCAAAAAATGCTTTAGAACATATAACTGCACCGCGCAACTGCTAATAAGCCGTAGAAATATCTCTATCACACAGCACTTGCACCCCAATAACAAGAAAGGTTTGCAAGTCTTTGCTACCACTTTCCCTAGATACTGATAATGTCTCTCCCTGCACTAAGTATACTGGAAAATGGCTGAATCCAAGATGGCTGAGGCCATTTATAGGGCTGTGACATCACAGGGCTTTCTGGCTGCTCATTGGTTGCATGCATAGCATTGTGGGTGATCCCTCGTTCCCAGAGTTCTTTGCTCCATGTCCTAATGTGCAGCAGCCACTTTAGAAAAAAATGCAATTCGTTATCACGAAGCGTCAGGAAATTCGTATTCGGTGCAAATCGAATTTTGCCTGAAATTCGGATCGAATTCCACATTGATTCGCTCATTTCTAGTTATGATAATAAAACTTACACTTTTTATATTCCAGATATAGCAATATGGATATTTCGTATCATCATTGCCATCTATGTATAAAGACTTACTTCAAACCTGGAGATCAAATCATTTTTTGAAACGTTTAATTAACAAAACGCAAAGGAGAAAAAGTCAGCACGGAAACCTTAATCAGTCAGAAATTTGGCAAATGATGCCTCATGTCATCCATAACAAGTACCCATTACTCCTGGACATAGCACATTAACTGACTCATTAGGTATGGGAAACCATATGGACTTGGGCTTGGGTGGGTCGCTTTGATAATATGCTAAGGTGATCTGGCTAATTATTGCAATGATGTGAGCTCAATCATTGGGCCAGTCACACTAAACCGTGTCACAGCCTTTGGAAAGAGCGCCTGGTGCACCAGGATGATGACAGAGATGAGTGGCATGACCCCTTGTTTGTTGTGAAGCCATCGGTAATAAGGTAATTATGCAAAAAAGTTTAGTGGATTGATGAAGCGGATAGAATTCTCTGGTTCTTTCTTAAATAAAAGAAGAAGGGGGGAAAAAAGCAAACAGATTTCTTGGATTTCGAACGTGACAACTTGCTGTTGATTTTGTTTATGCTGTGGAGGTATGTCAGCTGTGTAAATTTAGCAATGATATTTAAAGATATGTGCCAGACTGGAAAACATGTTAATAGAGGATGTGCTAAAATGTCAGTATTAAATACCACGAGAGTGCTACAGTGCTACAGTGTTGGTGAGTGCAAGTTGCTCATATGCTGCGGAAAATGTAACATCCCTGTTGGGTGAGGTAACATAATCATAAAATCCTTTAATTATTTCAGAAGCTGCTTCAAACTTTTGGAATTTAAAGTTTAGGCACTTCTGGATTAGAGCTTCGCTGTTGATCAAGGTTATAAGTCTTTATGTATATTATCACCTTTACAAATAGTTTTCTTTTGCGTGTATTTTTAAAGTTTTTCTAGCTTTTTTAATCATTTTTAAGTGAATACGTAGGACAAACATCTTTTTTTAACACCCATAGAGATTCCTATGTTTAAAACATCAGAAAATAACATCATACTAGAGCAGTGATGGCTAGTGGTGCAGCTGTGGTGAAACTACGACTCCCAGCATGCTATATTAATTTCTATGGAGTTCTGAGAACAGCGATTGCAAGTGTACATCTTGGGAGTTGTAGTTTTACCACAGCAGGAGTGACGGAGGTTAGCCATCACAGTACTAGAGCATGCTGCTTTTTGATAAAAAGGTCAAAAACAATAAAAATGCACAAAGGCAATAGACCCCAACTTTGTATTGAATTTCATAATTCACTATAGAGGGAAAAGTAACATCTGACCATATAAAAAAATTGAGAAAAAACAAAAAACACACAGTATGGCTCCCTGTACAGGCGCTGTATGTACAGAGGCATTCACTTCTAGGAGCAATGCTTCTAGGGAAGATTACATTCATACACTACATACGGCATATTGTAATGTAGATGGCATGTCACAATTTTTCTGTCATATTCTTATAATGCTCCTATGCATCTCTATAGGAGCTGCATTACGGGTGCAGGCCATAGTCAGAGTAGACACCAGCTCCCACTCTAGAGAGGGATCATATGGCTAGACGCAGCTGCACGCTGATCTCCGGGGGGGTGAGCTGATTGCCTGTGTTCAGAGAAAGGGTTGCCTTGTCGGCCATGCTGAACTAATTCTCCAATTTTCCTACATCTACAACGTGTGGTATATGTATATGTAATGTCGGGTTAACTTTGTAGTTATAACATATTTTATATTCATGGTCTTCATATTATGTCCATAATGGCCATCTTCACATAGGATTAATTTAATATGGGCTTTTAGTGGGAAACCTGCCATGAAAATCTGCAACGGTACAGTACCATGCAAGTGAATGGTATTATAGAAAACCTTATTTTCATGCTGCATGCTGCAGAAATCAATATGCACCTATTTGCTTGCTTGCTGTGGAATTTAAAGGCTATGTAAACCTTTGGGGACAATTTTTTGCTTTGTACTCATTTAGAGGTAAAAATATTATTTAAATTGGTCTTTATTAAAAAACACTTTTTTTCTGTACAGAGCTGACATGCTGTAGTGGCAGCCTGTGTCTTTTCCGTCAGACCAGGAGCAGACCGGCTCCTTATCTCTGCTCTCTAACCTCTGTGGGGTTTTGCTCTGGTAGACAGACTAGCGGACGCAGTATAGAGGCAATCACAAAGTCTTTTTAACCCTTTCATGACCAAAGGTCATTGATGCCCCAGTGTCCAGGTCAAAATTTACAAATCTGACATGCGTCACTTTAAGTGGTAATAGCTTTGGAACACTTTTACTTATCCAAGCCATTCTGAGATTGTTTTCTCGTGACACATTGTACTTCATGACAGTCATAAATTTGAGTCACTATATATCTCCTTTTTTTTTAAAAAAATCCCAAATTTACCAAAAAAAAGTAAAAATTTGCAATTTTCTAAATTTCAATTTCTCTGCTTCTAAAACAGAAAGTGATACCTCATAAAATATTTATTACATAACATTCCCCATATGTCTACTTTATGTTGGCATCATTTTGGAAATGTTATTTTATTTTTTTAGGACGTTAGAAGGCTTAGAAGTTTAGAAGCAATTCTTAAAATTTTTAAGAAAATTTCCAAAACCCACTTTTTAAGAACTAGTTCAGGTCTGAAGTCACTTTGTGGGGCCTACATAGTGGATAACCCCATAAATGACCCCATTGTAGAAACTACACCCCTCAAGGTATTCAAAACCAATTTTACAAACATTATTAACCCTTTAGGTGTTCCACAAGAATTAAAGGAAAATGGAGATGAAATTTCTAAATTTCACTTTTTTAGCAGATTTTCTATTTTATTACATTTTTATTCTTTAACACATTAAGGGTTAACAGCTAAACAAAACTCAATATTTATTACTCTGATTCTGCGGTTTACAGAAACACCCCACATGTGGTCGTAAACTGATGTAAGGGCGCACGGCAGGGCGCAGAATGGAAGGAGCGCCGCATGGTTTTTGGAAGGCAGATTTTGCTGGATTGGTTTTCTGAACGCCATATGTTTTTTATTTTTCTACCGATCGTCTTGTGCAGGGGCTCATTTTTTGCAGAAAGAGTTGAGGTTTTTATTGGTACCATTTTTGGGTACATAGGATTTTTTTTTACAGCGTTCATCTGAGGGGTTAGGTCATGTGACCGTTTTATAGAGCAGATCGTTACGGATGTGGCAATACCTAATATGTATACTTTTTCTTATTTATTTAAGTTTTACACAATAATAGCATTTCTGAAACCAAAAAAATGATGTTTTAGTGTCTCCATAGTCTGAGAGCCATAGCTTATTTATTTTTTGGGCGATTGTCTTAAATATGGGCTCATTTTTTGCGGGATGAGGTAACGGTTTGATTGGTACTATTTTGGGGTATATTCGCCTTTTTTGATTGCTTGGTGTTGCACTTTTTGTGATGTAAGGTGACAAAAATGGCTTATTTTTTTACACAGTTTTTATTTTTTATGGTGTTTATTGGACGGGGTTGATGATGTGATATATTTATAGAGATGGTCGTTACGGACGCGGTGACACCTAATATGTGTGGTTTTCTGTTTGTTTGGGGGTTTTTTTATAGGAAAAGGAAATTTATTTTTTACATTTTTATTTATTTATTTTTACTTTTATTATTTTCACATTTTTTTTTATCAGTTCCCTCTTGGATCTTGAAGATCCAGTGGGGCTGATGGTTGTACTATACTTTGCAATGCTCTTGCATTGCAAAGTATAATACAATCAGATGCCTGTAGGTGGCAGCACTGGACGCCTATACCATGGCAACCGGACGCCTTTGCAAAGCGTCCGGTTGCCATGGCAACCATCGGGCGCTGCGATCGCAGCAGCCCTGATGGTTGAGAGAGAGGGGGCCCCCTCCCTCTATTACACCCATGGATGCCGCTACTGCGGCATCTATGGGGTTACAGCAGTGTCAGCATAGAGCTGACACACGCTGCTGATGGCGGCGGCTCAGGAATGGAGCCGCCGCCATCACACACACACAAGGGGGACCGCATCGGGGGCAGGGGGCAGCGCTGGAAACGGGGGAGGGGGGGGCAGCATTTTACTTACAGATCGGGGCAGGAGGGGGCGGACCGCTTCGGGGGGGCAGGATAAGATGATCAACACGAAGGAGGCACAGATCGGTGCAGGAGGGGGCGGACCGCATCGGGGGCAGGACAAGAACAAGGAGGGGGCACAGATCGGGGCAGGACCGCATCGGGGGCAGGACATGAACAAGGAGGGGGCACAGAGGGGGCTTCAGGACACATTACCGATTTCAGGCTGTGATCTGCAGAGCGCAGATCAGAGCCTGAAACCGGCATTTTAACACTGCCGCGATCCGATTGGTTAGTCTGCACAGACTAACCAATCGGATCGATTGCCGGCAAGGGGCCACTCTGATTGGCCCCTTGCCGGCATTACCGCACTATATGCTGTCCGTGACAGCAGCAGGACAGGGGCAGAAGCTTAAATCCAAGCGCTTTGCAGCGCTTGGATTAAAGAGCTGCCAGAACGTGTATATACGTGGTAGCTGCACGGGGCATGTGCAGCTATCACGTATATATACAGATTGCAGTCGTGAAAGGGTTAAACAGTTCAGTGTTTATTCACACATAAGGAAAAACAAAATGACCGTTCACAGTCTTGGTGTTTGTTCACACAATGCAATGTCAATAGAACAAATTCTTCACCTGGTTAGCAGTTTTTCATCCGCAGTCCACAGCAGGCTTTAGGGGCCCGTTTCCCGGCATGCGGCTCTCAGCCCTTTAGCACGGCAAAAATTTACAGGTCCCAAAACACACAGACTCCCCAGCTTCTCTGTCAGATGGAAGAAAAACCACACCCAGCTGAGACTGCTGGCTGGGTTTTATATAGGCCAAAAGAGACCGGGCCTGGAGCGTGGGGAGAAGCCACCCACCCAGCACTTTGGCTACTCCCAGTAAGAGCCGGCCCGGATCGGCTTTTCAGCCATACTAACAACAAAACAGTGTCAGTCAGCACTAGCTGCTGCTGACACTTAAAACTACTGGCTCTTACCTCACCGAGGCCAGGAATGTCGGTGACACATACCTTCAATCAATGACGGCCCCTTGCGCCTTCCTACACTTCCTAAACACTCGTTATAGCTTATTTCTTATCCTGCTTATAAGAATGTGGCTTAAATAAGTAAGCCTAAATGGGAAGTTGGAGAAGGCGCATGCGATTACTTCAAAGGATGCACCAGAGTTGGTTGAGTGGCTCACTCATATTTCCGCTTCTGCACCCTCCTCACTCTCTGCTGTGTGCACCCCCAAAGACACCACCACTACCACCATAGCCCCTCCACTCGAGTCAGAGGAATCATTTCTAGACCTTACCGATGCGCAGCCATTATTGGCATTGGATGAGGAAGAGGAGGTAGCAACAGCCTCCACCCAGCGGTCTGATGACAGTACCCAGATCAGCCAAGGAGGGTAGTCCACGCTGTTGCTGCCTTCACCGATATCTCAAATGTCAGTGGTGGTGAAGGTGACGATGATGACGTGTCGATGGATGTCACGTTGGTGCCCACAAGAGAGGAAGAGGAGGGGAGTTCAGAGGGAGAGATAGAGCAGCAGATAGGGAGGAGAAGGAGAAAAAGCAGGCAGAACTCACAGTGCACAGGAGGCAAAAAGCAGACTGCAAATGTATCTGGAGCGAGCCATCCACCATGCACGATCACATCTTGCGCTCCTAGGATGCTGGCACATGGCTCCGCAGTGTGGGCTATTTTTAACATGTCAACTGCTGTCACAAAAGGTGAGGAAAGGGAAGCAAACCAAACACAACAAAATTAAACAAAACAGCAGGCTAGGCCCCACAGCTAGGGAACAGGGAAAGGTCTCCTCCTGACAATCCCTGAGCCTTTCCCTGACTGCTACCAACATGAACAAAATCTCAATGGTAGAAGTGTTCATGCACGCAAACCTAAGCCCTGCTGCAACTGACACAAACCCTCAGCTAGGGAACAGGTGAAAAGACAACCAGTTCCTTCCACAAGATGAAGGATCCCGCGTCTACCTAATGCCTAGCCAATACAAACAACAGAAGGGAAGGAAGGAGGACTTAACTAAAGACGAACTGGAAGCAAGAGATCCACCAAACACCAGCAGAGAACTCCAGGAGAACCTATAAACCGCAAGGGCTATAGTGAGAGGCAGGCATAAATAGCATCACTAACAAATGAGCAGAACCTGTGAGGGGGTGGGATCATGCCCAAAGCCACAACAAAGCAATCTGTCAGATAGATTCACATGCAGCAAGTCTGATAGATTTTCTCAGAGCACTCACAGGGCAGGGCATGACAGCTGCTGACAATAGTGTTGCCATCTGCAGCCTGTTCTGTCAACGCATAAGTCGGGGTAAGCTCAACACTTACCTAGGGATGACCGTCTTAAGGCACCTGGCCTCCAATCAATGAGCCCAGTGGGAGCAACGCCGTCAGAACCCACAAAGCCACACTCCCGGCGCTCCACGTCCTGCCTCTTCTCTCCTCCCATTTGTCCTCCACTCCACCTTCCACCGTGCCGTTGTCGCGTTCACCTGGCAGAAGGCAGGCTTCTGTGGCCCAAATGTTTGAGCGTAAACAGTTGATGAGGCCGGATAACCCTCTTGGCCAACAGCTGACCGCTAGCTTGTCGGAACTGCTAGCCCGCCAACTACTGCCATATAAACTGGTGGACTTGGAGGCCTTTAGATTTAAATTGTGGCCATTGGCACACCCCAATGGAAGGTCCGCGGAGGGAAATATTTCTCACAGAAGGGCATCCCAGAGGTATATAGCCACGTTCAGCGGCAATTGAATATATCTCTGGCACACAGTGTCGGTGCCAAAATACATCTGACCAAAGACACGTGGTCTAGCAAACACGGGCAGGGAAGGTACATACCTTTTACTGCCCACTGAGTGAACCTTCTGACGGCCGTCAAGCATGAAACCCGTGGCACCCGTGTGGATTTGGGGTTACCACCACAAATTGCATGCAGGCCTGCCTCTTCTTCTCCTCCTCCTACTTCATCCTCCATTTCCTTCTCGGCTGACTCCTCCATTTCCACTGCTACCGCCTCTTCCGCTGCACCCCCCAAGCTCCCCAGAACCTATTCGACATGCCAGGTGAGACGTTGCCATGCTGTGCTGCGGCTGTTGTGCCTGGAAACCAAGAGCCACACCGGTCCTGCACTACTTTCAGCTCTGCGGTCACAGGCCGATCAGTGGCTAACCCCGCTCAATTTGACGGTTGGTAAAGTGGTGTGCGACAACGGTGCTTTTTTGCTGAGCGCACTGAAACAGGGCAAAATGGCACACGTTCTGTGCATGGCACACTTTCTGACCTTAATTGCGCAGCGATTCATTGCCAAATACCCCGGGGTCCCGGTTGTCTTACGGCAGGCCAGGAAAATCTCTGGCCATTTTAGAAGATCTTACACGGCCATGGCTCGCCTTGCTGACGTTCAGCAGTAACACCACCTGCCCGTCAGATGTCTGATTTGTGACAGCCCGACGCGCTGGAACTTCACCTTGTATATGCTTGATAGGCTGCTCCAGCAGCAACGTGCTGTTAACGACTAACTGTACGAACTCTGCAGCAGGACAGGTTTTGGGGGGCTTGGTTTCTTTTCACTGCACTAGTGGCTGCTCATTCGTGACGCATTCAGACTTCTGCAGCCATTTGATGAGATCACCAAACTGGTCAGTCGCAGCCAGGGCACCATCAGTGACATCGTACCTTAAGCCTTCTTTCTGGAGAGTGCATTGCGTTGTGTCATTGATCAAGCCGTCGAGGAACAGGAGCTGGAAGATGAGGAAGTCACAATGCTGAATGAATTCCCAGGAGGGGCTACTCCATCTGAGACAAGTCAGCGGGAGTCTGAAGAGGAGTCAGAGGAGGATGGTGGCTGGGGGGAGGAGGAGAAGCAAGAAGCACAGGCTTTAAACTTTTCGGTGATCCCTGGTGTTGTCCGTGGCTGTGGGGAGAAGACCAAGGACAACATTCTCCTGGGCGATGAGCAGGAGCCAGGGTGCTTCACCGCTTCCAATTTAGTGCAAATAGGGGCCTTCATGCTCCAGAGTTTGAAGAGGGACCCCCGTATAAAAAGCATAAACGGCAAGGACCAGTACTGGGTGGCAACGTACTTAGATCCCACAAACACAAAATGGCAGACATGTTACCAGCATCACAGAGGGCTGTCAGAATGCAGCATTTCCAGGTCTTGCTGCGAGAGATGCTGTATTCTGCTGTTGTGAGATGTGTTGGTCACTTCGGATATGAGATAATTTTTGCAGCCAACCCATCGAGAGCCGCCCTCCGGATCCAGCCTCAGGGAACTCCTAGACCGACAGGTGTCTGACTACATCGGTTTAACAGCCGATGTGGACGCTCTGAGAAGCGAGGAACCCCTGGACTACGAGTGGTCCTGAACAAAGAGTGGTCCTTGTCTTATGTATATACAGAGGCATAAAAGGCTTTTTCTGTCAGGTGAATGCCTAATTTTTGGAGCCTGTACTGGCCTACAGTAAAATTTTTATCCACTAATATACCTCCAGCCACATAATCACTTGTTCTTTTCTGTCAGGTGAATGCCTAATTTTTGGGGCCTGTACTCCTAAGGCATAAAATAAACATTTTCTAGGCTCCAGCAGGGCACATTTTTGAGAGTTTCCCTTTAAGACACATAAAAATTGCCCCTGATTAAAATACATATTTTTTGTGGGAATTTTTGCCATTGATCCCCCTCTGGTATGTCACTGTCCATGTTGTGGGACTATTTGTGCAATTCTAGTTAGTATTTGGTGGCTGCAAATATGACCATAAGGTTTTTCAGGTTCGTTTGCCATTAAAATGAACATTTGATCGCGAACGCGTGTTCACAAAACATCCCGGCCGATGTTCGTCCATCACTATACCCAGTACACAAAGCACCTATTCAGCATCTAAACAGTATGCACACAGTAACCACGTAGCGTATATACAGTACACACATCACCTATTCAGCATCTATACAGTATATATACAGTACCCACGTAGCGTATATACAGTACACACATCACCTATTCAACATCTATTCAGCATCTATACAGTACCCACCTAGCGAATACCCAGTACTCAAAGCACCTAATCAGCATCTATACAATATACAGTACCCACGCAGCGTATACCCAGTACACAAACCACCTATTCAGCATGCATACAGTACCCACGTAGCGTATATACAGTACCCAAATCACCTATTCAGCATCTATACAACATGCATACAGTACCCACGTAGCATATATACAGTACACATACAGCAAATATTCGGCATCTATACAGTACCCATGTAGTGTATATACAGTACACATACAGCATCTATTCTGCATCTATACAGTATATATACAGTACCCACGTAGCGTATACCCAGTACACAAAGCACCTATTCAGCATCTATACAGTACCCTCATAGCGTATATACAGTACATAAAGAACCTATTCAGCATCTATACAGTTATACAGTATATATACAGTACCCACGTAGCATATATGCAGTACACACATCATCTATTCAGGATCTATACAGTATATATACAGTACCCACGTAGCGTATACCCAGTACTCAAAGCACCTATACAGCATCTATACAGTATAAAGTACCCACGTAGCATATATACAGTACACACAGAGCACCTATTCTGCATCTATACAGTATGCATACAGTACCCACATAGCGTATATACAGTACACACATCACCTATTCAGCATATATACAGTACCCACGTAACGTATACCCAGTACTCAAAGCACCTATTCAGCATCTATACAGTATATATACACAGTACTCATGTAGAGTATATACAGTACACACAACCGATTCAGAATCTATACAGTATATATACAGTACCCACGTAGCGTATATACAGTACATAAATCAGCTATTCAGCAGCTATACAGTAAATATAAAGTACCCAAGTAGCATATATGCAGTACACACATCACCTATTCAGCATCTATACAGTATATATACAGTATACAGTACCCACATAGCGTATACCCAGGACACAAACCACCTATTCAGCATGCATACAGTACCCATGTAGCGTATATACAGTACCCAAATCACCTATTCAGCATCTATACAGTATGCATACAGTACCCACGTAGTGTATATACTGTACACATACAGCACCTATTCGGCATCTATACAGTATGCATACAGTACCCATGTAGTAGTGTACATACAGTACATATACAGCACCTATTCTGCATATATACAGTACCCACGTAGCATATACCCAGTACACAAAGCACCTATTCAGCATCTATACAGTATGCATACAGTTCCCACGAAGTGTATATACAGTACACATACAGCACCTATTCCGCATCTATACAGTATATATACAGTACCCACGTAGCGTATACCCAGTTCACAAAGCACCTATTCAGCATCTATACAGTATATATACAGTACCCACGTAGCGTATATACAGTACACACATCACCTATTCAGCATCTATACAGCATATATACAGTACCCACGTAGCGTATACCAAGTACACAAAGCACCTAAACAGCATCTATACAGTATATATACAGTACCCACGTAGCGTATATACAGTACACATATAGCACCTATTCAGCATCTATACAGTATATATACACAGCACCCACGTAACGTATATACAGTACACATCACCTATTCCACATCTATACAGTACCCACGTAGCGTATATACAGAGTACACATACAGCACCTATTCAGTACTCACGTGCTTTGTGTACTTGGTATACGCTACGTGGGTACTGTATATATGCTGTATAGATGCTGAATAGGTGATGTGTGTACTGCATATACGCTATGTGGGTACTGTATAGATGCTGTATAGATGCTGAATAGGTGCTTTGTGTACTGGGTATACGCTACGTGGGTACTGTATATATACTGTATAGCTGCGGAATAGGTGCTGTATGTGTACTGTATATACACTACGTGGGTACTGTATGCATACTGTATAGATGCTGAATATTTGCTGTATGTGTACTGTATATACACTACGTGGGTACTGTATGCATACTGTATAGATGCCTAATAGGTGCTGTATGTGTACTGTATATACACTATGTGGGTACTGTATGCATACTGTATAGATGCGGAATAGGTGCTGTATGTGTACTGTATATACACTACGTGGGTACTGTATGCATACTGTATAGATGCTGAATATTTGCTGTATGTGTACTGTATGTACACTACGTGGGTACTGTATGCATACTGTATAGATGCAGAATAGGTGCTGTATGTGTACTGTATATACACTACGTGGGTACTGTATGCATACTGTATAGATGCCTAATAGGTGTTGTATGTGTACTGTATGTACGCTACGTGGGAACTGTATGCATAGTGTATAGATGCTGAATAGGTGCTGTATGTGTACTGTATATACACTACGTGGGTACTGTATGCATACTGTATAGATGCTGAATAGGTGATTTGGGTACTATATATACGCTACATGGGTACTGTATGCATGCTGAATAGGTGGTTTGTGTACTGGGTATACGCTATGTGGGTACTGTATACCCATACAGCACATCTATACAGTACCCACATAGTGTATATACAGCATCTATACAGTATGCATACTGAAAGGGATTTTCATAATCTTACTTTTGATACATCACAGATTAGACATATATTATACAAGCCTCATCTCTTGTGGAATGCAGTACATCGAATTAGCACATATCACACCCTGCCAGTGCTGGACACAATAGCAGCATCCCTGAACAAAGGAGCTATTTAACATCTCACCTCACATACAATGACAACGAACTGAGATAACCTATTCAACTTATTAGCATGTAGAGGAAAACCTGTTCAATGTAAAATAGCTCTTTTGCAAGTATTGTACCAGCATTGTTTAACAAAGTTTCAACTGTATTTTGACAACACATGTTCCCAAGGCCTCTTAAGAAATACCAGGATTGTTCCAATTGGATCTTGAGAGACAATATGCGCCCACCCCCAAAAAGCCCTATAAGTATGTGCTGAAAAATAAAGATGTCAGATATTTAACAACCTATGTTAAGTCAGGGTGGTTGTATCTCCTGATCAGAAGCAAACCGGATATTCGTTGCACAGGTAAATATTCATGGGTTGGAGGTCTGATGCCTCATCTTATACCAGCATAAACCTGCCTGAGAAAAACCGCTAACAGTTTGGTGTCAGAAGGTGGGATCCACCAAAATACAGTATCGGGTAAGTGATTCTATATTTAAGATATATATTATTACTGCCCTATTGTCACGAGTTGGAGGTCCCAGGAGAGACCACCGCATCGTCAAGCAATAAACAAACAGAAATCAGGTACAGACACACAAGATTTTATTGCACAAACAAAAACAGGGAAGGCAGCACAGACAAAACAAGAGCTCTATGTACCGTCAGCACAGTGGGAGAAAACCCCCACTGCGCCACTGTCTAGTAATACTCCAGAGGGGCGTGACTAAGCAACTCCTGGTATTCACTAGGGCCCCAGAAGGTAGGGTTAGGCTTTGCCGCAGGAAGTTGCCAGGGTCCACTCTGGAGCGTGAACTAGACAGTGACAGCAGGAACGAATGGACAACAGGTACCAGAAGGTACCGACGGCACATAGGCAAACATAACAGACAGGCAAATACAAAACAGGGCAACTAATAACACAAGCAGAAATACATAGCAAGGAAACAGGAGTGACAATGAGCAGAGAAGGACTTGCTCCACCAGTGGTAAACTGCATGGCCTTGCGCATGCCACTCTGCTGCAAAGGCTTGCTGAACACAGACATATGAATACACACAAAGTAACTAAAACATAACAGGCAGAACAGATAACAGAAAGACAGGAAAGAGGACGTTAATGAACAAGTAGGGAAACCCACAGAGCACAGACAGACAGACACGGATCCCATGGGTCAGCAGCATGGGAGAGAGAGTACAAACCAGAAGCAGGACAGGACAAGACAACACACACCAGGAGAGCTGACACAGAACTGAGGAAACCTCAGGTTCCATGGGTGCAGCAAAGAGGCCACACCCATGGAGCAGACAGAGGATTAACTCCTAATAAGAACACAGGGGAGTTAACCCATACAGAACCACAAACACACAGAAACGAAACTTCAGCGAGGAGCGCCGAACGAGCAAGGACGGAAGGTCACAGCCAGAGATAGTGGCTGTGACACCTATACTGTAAGAGTGGATTATTTGAACCCGGTAAGCGCTTCTGATAAGCATCTCCCAGGAATCTGATTTTCCTAAAGAAATAGAGGGATCTGAAGTCCCAGAGGAATCTGATATTCTTAAAGAAATAGAGGGATCTGTAGTCCCCTAATCTGAAAAACAGTATATCCTTTGCTAAACCTGTATATTGCTGTATAGTTGCTTAAGCATTTTTTAGTCGTTATATATATATATAAGGTTGAATTTTACTGTATAGACTGTGTTTAGATTATGTATAGATTGTATGTGAGTTCATGCTAAAATTGAGGGTATAAAATTGGCCATGAATAGTTTAAAATCTGCCATAAATCCAGGAGTAATATGAGCCTGAATTAGAAGTAATACCATCTAGAATAGTTTAAATTCTGCCATAAATTCAGGAGTAGTTATGAACCTGAATTAGAAGAAATAGGATAAAAAACACATAAACTGATAAGCATAAGGTTTATCAGTAAGTATTTTTGCACTGAACACAAATATAATCATCCTTTGATAAACCTCCAAATTCAGCTGATCTCACTGTATATTTTAGCTAAGTAAAAATGGGTAATTCTTATGGTAAGGAGGATCCCAAAAAGAAATTGAATTTTAAATTTAGAACTGAAAATCATGTCCCTAAGTCTGCTGCTAATCACTCTCCTAAAAATGAATTGGAAGAAAGTCCAAAAATGTTTGTCCAGAGGTGTTTAGGTCCATTTTATACTGATCCTTGGGTTGATAATATGTGTAAATGGACAGAAGGAATGAAATGTACTGACCCGTTCCCAAAAGAAGGGTCTTTTTCAGACTTTCATATGGCCATGATCAAGAGCCTATGTCTGAATGACATAGACACTTTTCCATGGTACAAAGGAGACCCTCACTGGAATAAAATGTATATAAAAAAACTTGTGGCCAAGCATGGCTATCTGTGCAAAAGTTTTGGACTGACTTGTGCAGTTCAAATACAAGACAGCAAAGTAAAACCCCCATTGTGACTCCAACTCCTGTCCCACCCCCATATGTGCCATTGTACAGTCAGGTGATGAGATCTGCGCACACTTGACTCTACCACAGGTTCATGGATTTACAGAACCTGTGGAACAGGTTTTGTCTGAGTATGCTAATTAGCCTATTGTACAGTCTGCACAGCCCAGTAGAACAATATATGCAAGGGCATTAAAGATTCAAGGGCTGACCAAAGACTCTTAACGGTCTATGGTCAAAGGGAGGAGTAGTACATTGGATGGGAAGACCCTTCCCAACCCCATGGGCAATGAGTCCATTAATTCTGATGCCTAGAGACTTGCAGCAGATACAATAGGAATATGTGGCAAAACTGATTAAGAAATTAAACATTGACTATGATGATATTTCGATCTTGTTTTCCCTTGCCAACAGGTGCACCAACCCAACCCTCGTCTTACAGGAAAAGATGGCACTGGATTATCCTTTAGCTTCTTAGGGGGGGTTTCTGTGAGTTTATAGAAGAGGACTGCAGATACCAGGGATAAAGTCCAGGCCCATATGGATAAGGTCACTGTAATTCAGGACAGAGATAGGGCTATTACTGAGGGATAGAATCCTTTCGCAGCTTTGGGTGGTTTTGGAGATTTCCTGTTTTCCATAGGTAACTGGTTGAAGGAAATAGGAGTATATATATCCTCATGTTGTTGTTTTTCTCTTTATCATATATATCCTGGTGAGATGCTCCTGCTGTTTGATCGATCGGATCGCCCAGTCACGTGCAGAGAATCACATCCTAATCGCAGCTCCCAGATACACCACGGATCAACCTATGTCTTTGATGGAAAGGATGTCCAACTAAACGTTCATCGCCACACCACACCTTACCACATCAGGACCTCGCTCAGAGTCAACTCCCCGAAGAATCGAACCGAAGGATGGAGCATCATCATGGAGGCAATGACACCCAAGGAGTATCACAATCGATGAGGGCAAGCTGAGGAAGCCGAAGATTCAGCAAGAGACTCAAAGAACACAGGGGACATATTACAGAGAGGAGGGAACTGTCATGGAAAGTTTCATTAAGCATAGGATGACTATAGTAGACTTTCTTTTTGGCTTAGGAAGGGTATGTAGGTTTATTTTCTATATGCCTCCCTGTGTAAGGTCTGACCTGATTACGGTTATGAGAGCGTGATCGGGTCAGGTCATTGCAAGGGAAATTCTATAAATCAGCACTTCCCATGTGAAAGCCGCCACCGTTGGTTTGAAAGGAATCCAATGGCTGCTTGCTCTGAGAGCAATGTTCTTAGTGAAGGCTACCAGCGGGTCCTCATCAGCAACGGTGGGGTATGGCACACTGATGGCGGTCTCACTGAACCATGGGCGCCCCAACATGGAACATTGGTTGGTGGGACTGGTGTCCATGTGAATGCTATATCACCTTTATTGGTCGACCCTGTTTTAAAAGACCTTCCACAGGGACTGATCCCTCCTTTCGGAACCATGTCTAACAGAGATTCACTGTGGGTCAGTAGCATATTTGTACCAGATTAAATAGATGTTGTCCGATTAGGGCCACATTTGTTTAAAAGAAGGCTGATTCATTTGGGAGCATTTGCGCATGTTCTGGGTGTGGTAGTTTGTGGTGAGTGTTTGAGCGCCACCCACCGCCACTCTCGGGAAATGTGCGAATGTGTACCTTCCAGGTCTAAAAAGTATTTCTATTGGTCAAGGCATGAGGTGGAATGTACCTGCATATCTGTAACATTACTGGGCAGCCATGTGCCATGGAGGGCGGGGTTAGACCAGTAAAAGGTCTAACCCGAATATCCTATGTGTAGAGCATGCATGCCTCCAGCAAACACACAGGAAACATATCCAGGAGGACACATGGTGCTACTCTCAGAATAACATTGATTCCAAAGGCCTATGTTATGTTTTGTGTCTTTCTTTCTTACTTTTCTTTCTTCTCTCTCTTCACTATGCAGGAGATTTTTTCCTACTGTGCGCCAAATTACACAGAAGTTTTTTTTTTATCTCCTTCATAGTCTTTAGTGTCTTCATGTGTCACACACACACAGACACACACATGTTATATATATATATATATATATATATATATATACAGTGGGATGCGAAAGTTTGGGCAACCTTGTTAATCGTCATGATTTTCCTGTATAAATCGTTGGTTGTTACGATAAAAAATGTCAGCTAAATATATCATATAGGAGACACACACAGTGATATTTGAGAAGTGAAATGAAGTTTATTGGATTTACAGAAAGTGTGCTATAATTGTTTAAACAAAATTAGGCAGGTGCAAAAATTTGGGCACCACAAAAAAGAAATGAAATCAATATTTAGTAGATCCTCCTTTTGCAGAAATTACAGCCTCTAAACGCTTCCTGTAGGTTCCAATGAGAGTCTGGATTCTGGTTGAAGGTATTTTGGACCATTCCTCTTTCCAAAACATCTTTAGTTCATTCAGGTTTGATGGCTTCCGAGCAAGGACAGCTCTCTTTAAGTCACACCACAGATTTTCAATTATATTCAGGTCTGGGGACTGAGGTGGCCATTCCAGAACGTTGTACTTGTTCCTCTGCATAAATGCCTTAGGCTACTTTCACACTTGCGGCAGAGAGATCCGGCAAGCAGTTCCGTCGCCGGAACTGCCTGCCGGATCAGGCAAAATGTATGCTAACTGATGGCATTAGTAAGACTGATCAGGATCCTGATCAGTCTTAAAAATGCCTGATCAGTCGAAAAAATGCATTGAAATGCCGGATCCGTCTTTCCGGTGTCATCCGGCAAAAACGGATCCGGCATTTATTTTTTCACCTTTTTTTCAGTCTGCGCATGCGCATACCGGAAGGACGGATCCGGCATTCCGGTATTCTGAATGCCGGACCCGGCACTAATACATTCCTATGGGAAAAAATGCCTGATCCGGCATTCAGGCATGTCTTCAGTTTTTTTAGCCGGAGATAAAACCGTAGCATGCTGCGGTTTTCTCTTTTGCCTGATCAGTCAAAACGACTGAACTGAAGACATCCTGATGCAAACTGAACGGATTACTCTCCATTCAGAATGCATGGGGACATACCTGATCAGTTCTTTTCCGGTATAGAGCCCCTGTGACGGAACTCTATGCCGGAAAAGAACAACGCAAGTGTGAAAGTAGCCTTAGTGGATTTTGAGCAGTGTTTAGGGTCGTTGTCTTGTTGAAAGATCCAGCCCCGGCGCAGCCTCAGCTTTGTCACTGATTCCTGGACATTGGTCTCCAGAATCTGCTGATACTGAGTGGAATCCATGCGTCCATCAACTTTGACAAGATTCCCAGTCCCTGCACTGGCCACACAGCCCCACAGCATGATGGCACCACGACCATATTTTACTGTAGGTAGCAGGTGTTTTTCTTGGAATGCTGTGTTCTTTTTCCTCCATGCATAACGCCCCTTGTTATGGCCAAATAACTCAATTTTAGTTTCAGCAGTCCACAGCACCTTATTCCAAAATGAAGCTGGCTTGTCCAAATGTGCTTTAGCCCTCCTCAAGTGGCACTTTTTGTGCTGTGGGTGGAGAAAAGGCTTCCTCTGCATCACTCTCGCATACAGCATCTCCTAGTGTAAAGTGCGCCGAATGGTTGAACGGTGCATAGTGACTCCATCTGCAGCAAGATGATGTTGTAGGTCTTTGGTGCTGGTCTGTGGGTTGACTCTGACTGTTCTCACCATTCGTCGCTTCTGTCTATCCGAGATTTTTCTTGGTCTGCCACTTCGAGCCTTAACTTGAACTGAGCCTGTGGTCTTCCATTTCCTCAATATATTCCTAACTGTGGAAACAGACAGCTGAAATCTCTGAGACAGCTTTCTGTATCCTTCCCCTAAACCATGATGGTGAACAATCTTTGTCTCCAGGTCATTTGAGAGTTGTTTTGAGACCCCCATGTTGCTACTCTTCAGAGAAAATTAAAAGAGGAGGGAAACTTAAAATTGACCCCCTTAAATACTCTTTCTCATAATTGGATTCACCTGTGTATGTAGGTCAGGGGTCACTGAGCTTACCAAGCCAATTTGAGTTCCAATAATTAGTTCTAAAGGTTTTGGAATCAATAAAATGACAACAGTGCCCAAATTTATGCACCTGCCTAATTTTGTTTAAACAATTATAGCACACTTTCTGTAAATCCAATAAACTTCATTTCACTTCTCAAATATCACTGTGTGTGTCTCCTATATGATATATTTAACTGACATTTTTTATCGTAACAACCAACGATTTATACAGGAAAATCATGACGATTAACAAGGTTGCCCAAACTTTCGCATCCCACTGTATATATATATACATACACACACGGCCTTAGATGGAGGAAAACGTACAGTGATCCCGTTTTTATATATATATATAAAAGTTTGGATCAATGGTTGGATTGAAAGGGTTATGAACATACAGTACCCACATAGCGTATATACAGTACACACATCACCTATTCAACATCTATTCAGTATATATACAGTACCCATGTAGCGTATATACAGTACACACATACCTATTTAGCATCTATACAGTATATATACAGTACATAGGAAGCATAGCGCTTCCTAATCTGTATACACAGCGCTTGATGAGCGCTGTGTATACACCGTTCTAGAAGGCAGGGACACCTGGGCAACGGGCAACCCGATCAGCAGCTGCACGATTAGCGTGCAGCTGCGATCTATGAATAGACGTTCAGAAACGTCCATTGAGAGATAGAGAACCACCTCCCGGACATTTATAGTCAACGGGCGGACAGGAGGTGGTTAGAATCTGCAGCATGTCAATTTTGTTTATTTTTCATGCAGATTTTCTCCATTCACTTAAATGGGGAGAGGTAAATCTGCATGTGGAAAATCCGCACCAAATCTGCATGCAAATTTGCACCAATTAATGCGGATTGTACGCATGGATTTCCCTGCAAACAACTGCAAGTTTCAGTGCAGATTCTCCGCACATAAATCCTGATCAGGTGCATTTACCTTTAAAGGGACACTTCTATTTTTATCAAATATTAACGCCCAATATGTGAATATTATATACAATTTTCTTTTAAAGAAATGGATATTTCTTTTTAAGTCACTCCATGAATTTTACTTCTTGCCCTGGATCTTTTTGGCGATACCTAGCCCTGAAATCTTACGCATGTGCTGGTGAGATTTCAATGTGCTCATTAAAATCTCGCTGGCACACGTGAGAGATTTCAGGGCCAGTTAACCAAAAAAAACAGGATGCCTGGCACTGGCTATTAGGGCATTGGGGGTAGTAGCAATGGGGGAGAGGAGGAGGAGACGTGGTGCTCCAAGGGACTAAGCCAGCCCCTTGGGGCTCAGAGCACCTCATAAGCATAAAAGTATGAATTTTTCTTCAACAATATATATTATATTCAAATCAACCCCCTTTCCCAATTTTATATATACAAAAAAAACTAAAAAATTGTTGGTATTGCCGCATCTGAAAATGTCTAAGATGCAAAAATATAAAAATATTTATTGTTCACAGTGAAGGCCGTGACAGGAATATATAAATTTGGTATCTCTGTAAGGCTACTGTCACGAGGGTGTCAAGAGCCACGCCTGACTCCGTTATACCCGGGGTCAGGAAGTCGCAGCGGGTGGCTGCGCGCTCTATGTCTAAAGACAGTGCCGTTTATCAATGGTAGCTTTATGGGTTTGCCTTCCAACCTTTTTTGGCTCACTCAGGGATCCGTAGCTCCTTCTCTTCAGCTGTTTCTTGTCCAGCACTCCCAACCTCCTTATATTCCCCTCTCCCACTTCTCTGGTTGCCAGATATAGAGCTTCCTGCCTGGACTTCTATACTGACCCACTGGAGCTGTGTTCCCTGTTTGTTGTTCCAGAACATTACCCTCCGGATCCCTGTTGGACTTATGTTGTCTGCTGTTGTCGTCCACCTGGGATTATATGTTTTGTCTGTGTTGTCTGTCCTCTCCTTGGTGTTTTCTTTTTAGTGTCAGTGGTGCGGACTAGTGTTCCCACCGCCCCGTTCACTACATAGGGCTCATCTTAGGAAAAGCCAGGGTTTAGGCACGTGATTGGCGTACGGGTGAGGAACCCGTCTAGGGACGTCAGGGCAGTCAGGTGCCAGCCTCAAGGTGAGTCAGGGGTCACCACCTTTCCCTCTCCCTTGGACAGGGCCTTCCCATTTCCCTCCCTTTGCGTACGCCGGTCATGACATTATATCTGGCCCTTATTTTTGTGTAGGTAGAAAAAAAAAAATCTTACTTTTTTTTTTCTGCCTATCTAGAATCCAGCATGGATCCTATTGCTGCTTTGACAAGACAACTTCAAGGCCTGTCTATGGAGGTGGCAGGATTGAAGGCATCGATCCTCCAGCAACAGCAGCAATTGTAGCAGACCGCAAGCCCAGCGGTTGCTATAGGTAACCAGGTTGCTGCAGAACCCAAGGTTGTTCTTCCTGACAGATTTTCTGGGGGAAGGGACAAATTTGTGACGTTCCGTGAGGCCTGTAAGTTATATTTTAAGCTGCGCCCGCACTTCTCTGGTAATGAGGAACAGCGGGTGGGGATTGTTACTTCCCTGCTTCAGGGGGACCCGCAATCCTGGGCGTTCTCTTTACCCACTGATTCCCAGGCTCTCCGGTCAGTGGATGAGTTTTTTGGGGCCTTGGGTCTCATATATGATGACCCTGACCGAGTCGCCCTGGCTGAGTCAAAATTACGGAGACTCAGACAGGGAGAGCGGCCAGCAGAGGAGTATTGCTCAGAGTTTCGTAGGTGGGCTACGGATACCGAGTGGAACGACCCGGCTCTCAGGAGTCAGTTCTGCTCTGGGTTATCCGAAAGGGTTAAGAATGCGCTTGCGCTGTATGAGACCCCCTTTTCCCTTGATGCAGTTATGTCCCTTTCTATCAGAATAGATAGACGTCTTAGGGACAGATTGAAAAATCCTGAGCAATTGGTAACCCCTCCGAAGCAGCAGTTAGTCTGTACGGACCTAGAAGAGCCTATGCAGCTAGGAGGAACTACTCGTCAGGTCCGTCCTGCTGAGGTTCGCCGTAGACAGGGGGTTTGTTTTTTCTGTGGGGGGAGGGGTAATTTCATTAATGTCTGTCCTTCTTTTCTAAAAAACTATCTGCAGCGGAGAAGAACTATGATATTGGCAATAGGGAACTATTGGCTATTAAACTAGCGTTTGAAGAATTGCGTCACTTTTTAGAGGGGGCAGTCCACCCCGTCACGGTGATTACAGACCACAAAAACCTTCTGTATCTCAAATCAGC
This sequence comes from Bufo bufo, assembly GCF_905171765.1. Lineage (NCBI taxonomy): Eukaryota > Metazoa > Chordata > Amphibia > Anura > Bufonidae > Bufo > Bufo bufo. Next base: position 518,536,725 of record NC_053392.1, read on the forward strand.
TAAGTGTCTCACCCCTAGACAAGCTAGGTGGTCGCTATTTTTACCAGGTTTAACTTTTTTATTACCTATCGTCCTGGGGCAAAAAATACTAAGGCGGATGCATTATCTCGTAGTTTCCCTGGAGGGGGTAATATGAGTGATCCGGTACCCATTCTACAAAGAGGAGTGGTTGTCTCTGCTGTACACTCTGTTCTGGAGGGGAAGGTGTTAGAGGCCCGCCCCGGTCTCTTGCCCCTCAGAGAAATTGTTTGTACCGTTAAACCTGCATCTCGAATTATTAAAGGAACATCATAATTCTGCACTTGCTGGGCACCCGGGTAGTAAAGCAACCTTGGAGCTATTGTCTCGTCGTTTTTGGTGGCCAAGGTTGCGTCAGGATAATGGATTTTATGTCTACTTGTTCTACTTGTGCACGCGCGAAAGTCTCTCATACACGTCCTGCAGGGTCTTTATTGCCACTTGTCATTCCTAATAGGCCATGGACACATCTGTCAATGGATTTTATCACTGACTTACCTTTGTCTGCGGGTAAAACAGTTATCTTGGTAGTAGTAGACAGGTTTAGTAAAATGGTACACTTCATTGCGTTACCCGCACTACCTAATGCTAAGACTCTTGCTCAGGTATTCATCAGTGAAATCGTGAAGCTTCACGGGGTCCCTTCCGAAGTTGTTTCGGATCAGGGAACCCAGTTTATTTCTAAGTTTTGGAAAGCTTATTGTTCCCGTTTGGGGGTACACTTGTCTTTTTCCTCGGCTTTCCATCCTCAGTCGAATGGACAGACTGAGCGTACCAACCAAAACCTTGAGACATATCTAAGGTGTTTTGTGTCTGAGAACCAGGAGGTGTGGTCATCATATTTACCGTTAGCCGAGTTTGCCATACATAATCGCCGTCGGGATGGTGCATTTCTTGGTGCATATGGTTTTCATCCCCAATTCTGTACTTTCAAAGAGGGGGGGTCTTCTGGGGTTCCTGAAGAGGAACAGTTTTCGTCATCTCTTTCATCTGTATGGCAGAAGGTGCAAGCTAACTTGAAAGATATGGGAGGTAAATATAAATGCATGGCTGATAAGAGACGGTCGCCAGGTCCGGACCTAGGAGTGAATGACTATGTGTGGTTGTCTACTAGGAATATTAAATTAAAGGTTCCCTCTTGGAAACTGGGTCCTAGGTTCATTGGCCCTTACAAAATAGTAGCCATCATTAACCCCGTGGCTTTTCGCCTGGAGCTACCTCAGACTTTTAAAATCCATAACGTCTTCCATAAGTCGTTACTCAAGAAGTATGTTCCACCTCTAGAACCGTCACCGCTGCCGCCCCCTCCTGTTGTTATGGATGGTAATCTAGAGTTTCAAATATCCAAAATTGTTGATTCTCGTCGGGTCCGCCGCTCTCTTCAATATCTTGTGCATTGGAGGGGTTACGGTCCCGAGGAAAGAATGTGGGTTCCAGCGTCTGAGGTAAACGCTGACAGGTTAGTTCGGGCTTTTCATGCCTCTCATCCTTAGAGATCTAGTCCTGAGTGTCCGGAGGCCCCTCGTAGAGAGGGGGGTACTGTCACGAGGGTGTCAAGAGCCACGCCTGACTCCGTTATACCCGGGGTCAGGAAGTCGCAGCGGGTGGCTGCACGCTCTATGTATAAAGATAGGGCTGATTCTTAATGGTAGCTTTCTGGGTTTGCCTTGCAACCTTTTTTGGCTCACTCAGGGATCCGTAGCTCCTTCTCCTCAGCTGTTTCTTGTCCAGCACTCCCAACCTCCTTATATTCCCCTCTCCCACTTCTCTGGTTGCCAGATATAGAGCTTCCTGCCTGGACTTCTATACTGACCCACTGGAGCTGTGTAGCTGTGATTCCTGGTTGTTCCAGAGCATTACCCTCCGATCCCTGTTGGACTTATGTTGTCTGCTGTTGTCGTCCACCTGGGATTTTATGTTTTGTCTGTGTTGTCTGTCCTCTCCTTGGTGTTTTCCTTTTAGTGTCAGTGGTGCGGACTAGCGTTCCCAGCGCCCCGTTCACTACGTAGGACTCATCTTAGGGAAAGCCAGGGTTTAGGCACGTGATCGGCGTACGGGTGAGGAACCCGTCTAGGGACGTCAGGGCAGTCAGGTGCCAGCCTCAAGGTGAGTCAGGGGTCACCACCTTTCCCTCTCCCTTGGACAGGGCCTTCCCATTTCCCTCCCTTTGCGTACGCCGGTCATGACAGCTACACTGGCGTTTTGGCTTTCCGTTTGTGAGATCCCACAAGCGGTCCAAAACGGTTCAGTTTTGCCCTAATGCATTCTGAATGAAAAAGGATCCGCTCAGAATGCATCAGTTCAGTCTCCATTCCGTTCTTGAGGCGGACACCACTGCTTGCAGCGTTTTGGTGTCCGTCTGACGATACTGAGCCAAACGGATCCGTTCTGAGACACAATGTAAGTCAATGGGGACGGATCAGTTTTCTATGACACAATAGATCCGTCTTCCATTGACTTTCAATGGTGTTCAAGACGGATCCGTCTTGGCTATGTTAAAGATAATACAAACGGATCCGTTCTGAACGGATGCAGATGGCTGCATTATCTGAACGGATCTGTCTGTGCAGATCCATAACGGATCCGCACCAAACGCGAGTGTGAAAGTAGCCTAATCATACTGTCCAGGAGAATAAGGTCGTCCTGTCATTTTAAAGGGGTTATCCAAGACTATTAAATATCCCCCACCCACTAAATGCGGGTCCGCAATTCCGGATCGGGCCGCACGTCGTGCAGCCCCATAGAAATGTATGGGTCCGCAATTCCGTTCCGCAAAATGCGGAATGGAATTGCGGATGTGTGAATGGACCCTTAAAGTGTAACTGCCACTTCACTACCAAAAATTAAATTCCTAACATATGTAATGCTGAAGGGCAGATATTCATGAGCTTTATTTTTCAGGTAATTTTACCTTTCTGCTGCCTGTATTCAGCCATTAGCAACTCTATTTCTCTGTGCCTCTATTTCAGCATCTTCCTAAGATGGTCTCTGCTGCACTTCCTGTGATGATCTTTGCTCTGTCCTTGAGGCCATCCTGTATTTCCCTCACTTCCCATAACCCCTTGCTCTCCTCACATGAACTAGCCGGGCCAATCAGAATGCAGATAACCTTCCCTACTACCCCAGAGCAGTGTGTGTCCTCTCACATACAGCTAACCAGAGGCAAGCCCTGCAATTACATGAAATCAGTAAGCATTTGTTTTAGCCTCCTCATAGTGACCTGTCAGCTCTGCAGCTGCTCCCTCATTCTATTCCACACTGACAGGGAGGAGGGGGGTTCTGCTTTAGCTGCTCATATCTCTGGTTCGGTACAAGCTAGAGATATGTTTATATTGTTTGAAAGCTGACATTCAAAGCTTTCAGACAATACCAGAATGACAGCAATCTGTTCAGTACAGGGGAAGATATCACTGATAGAAATCAGGATGCTGTGAATGAAGCTGAAAGTGAAATTAAAAGCAGATTTTACCTGTGATTATTACCGACTGGATTTCTACTCTGTTGCTTGGACTTTAGCTGTCATTCTGGTCTAAAGTAGCCCTACCCCTCCACTTTCTGTCCCAGCCCAGGTACTCAGGGCTAAGCTCCTCCTCCCAGTGCTCTCCCCAGCACTCAGGGCTGAGCTCCTCCTCCCAGTGCTCTCCCCAGCACTCAGGGCTTATCTCCTCGCCCCAGTGCTCTCCCCAGCACTCAGGGCTGTGCTCCTCCTCCCAGTGCTCTCGCCAGCACTCAGAGCAGTGCTCCTCCTCCCAGTGCTCTCCCCAGCACTCAGGGCTGAGCTCCTCCTCCCAATGCTATCCCCAGCACTCAGGGCTAAGCTCCTCCTCCCAATGCTATCCCCAGCACTCAGGGCTGAGCTCCTCCTCCCAGTGCTCTCCCCAGCACTCAGGCCTGTGCTCCTCCTCCCAGTGCTCTCCCCAGCACTCAGGGCTGAGCTCCTCCTCCCAGTGCTCTCCCCAGCACTCAGGGCTGAGCTCCTCCTCCCAGTGCTCTCCCCAGCACTCAGGGCTTATCTCCTCCTCCCAGTGCTCTCCCCAGCACTCAGGGCTGTGCTCCTCCTCCCAGTGCTCTCGCCAGCACTCAGAGCAGTGCTCCTCCTCCCAGTGCTCTCCCCAGCACTCAGGGCTGAGCTCCTCCTCCCAGTGCTTTCCTCAGCACTCAGGGCTGAGCTCCTCCTCCCAGTGCTTTCCTCAGCACTCAGGGCTGAGCTCCTTCTCCCAGTGCTCTCCTCAGCACTCAGGGCTGAGCTCCTCCTCCCAGTGCTCTCCCCAGCACTCAGGGCTGAGCTCCTCCTCCCAGTGCTCTCCCCAGCACTCAGGGCTGAGCTCCTCCTCCCAGTGCTCTCCCCAGCACTCAGGGCTGAGCTCCTTCTCCCAGTGCTCTCCCCAGCACTCAGGGCTGAGCTCCTCCTCCCAGTGCTCTCCCCAGCACTCAGGGCTGAGCTCCTCCTCCCAGTGCTCTCCCCAGCACTCAGGGCTGAGCTCCTCCTCCCAGTGTTCTCCCCAGCACTCAGGGCTGAGCTCCTCCTCCCAGTGCTCTCCCCAGCACTCAGGGCTGAGCTCCTCCTCCCAGTGCTCTCCCCAGCACTCAGGGCTGAGCTCCTCCTCCCAGTGCTCTCCCCAGCACTCAGGGCTGAGCTCCTCCTCCCAGTGCTCTCCCCAGCACTCAGGGCTGTGCTCCTCCTCCCAGTGCTCTCCCCAGCACTCAGCGCTGAGCTCCTCCTCCCAGTGCTCTCCCCAGCACTCAGGGCTGAGCTCCTCCTCCCAGTGCTCTCCCCAGCACTCAGGGCTGAGCTCTTCCTCCCAATGCTCTCCCCAGCACTCAGCGCTGAGCTCCTCCTCCCAGTGCTCTCCCCAGCACTCAGGGCTGAGCTCCTCCTCCCAGTGCTCTCCCCAGCACTCAGGGCTGAGCTCCTCCTCCCAGTGCTCTCCCCAGCACTCAGGGCTGAGCTCCTCCTCCCAGTGCTCTCCCCAGCACTCAGGGCTGAGCTCTTCCTCCCAATGCTCTCCCCTTCTCTTGTTTATAATACAGAGGAGACGGCCTGCACATGTCAATGCTGTGAGAAGATGCTGCAGAATAGGAAAGTAGCACACATTTGTGGGAGTTATTATCAGGTAAAACTGAAAATGATTACATTTTAAAGCACAAAAGTATTTATACAGCAGGGTGTACTATATTATTAGGGTATAAAAAATTAAACAGGAGTTACACTTTAAGAGCACAGTGAATGCCGTAATAACAAAATCAAAAAACCATGGTGGAATTTTTGCCCCATTTCCAGTACACGCTATAGTAAATTAAATGGTGCCATTACAAAATAAAACTTGTCCCACAGAAAATGTGAACGAAATTATAATTTTTTTTTTAATTGTTGCTATTGGCATTCAGGAAGGAAAAAAATGAAAGCACTACAAAAACTGGCCCAGTCCATAAGGGGTAGTCATGGGGGGCCTGTGCTGCGCAAAAACATCTTAAAGGGGTTGTGCCAAATCTTGAAGTTAAACCCTAACCACAAGAAAGGGGGTAACTGCTGGGACACTCACAGATCCTAAAAACAAGGGTCCTGTTTCCCCGATCTGATGATGCAGTGGGTCAAGTATGTGCCTGCTGCTCCATAAAATCTCTATGGGACAACCGGAAATAGCGGAGTGCTGTACTCGGCTATCTCCGGCAGTCCCATAGAGGATGAATGGAGTGACAGCGTGCAGGATAGGTGGAGGTCTCAGAACTTGGCACAATCCCTTTAAATCTCAGGATGGGTGAAGGTGTCAGAGGTCAAACCCCACCGATCCTAAAGTTATGACATATCCAAGCGATATGCCATCACCAGGGGGCGGACTGGGAACTTTAAGTGGCCCTGGGAAAAAAAACTGAAAGTGGTCCCATGTTGTAGGTGGGTCCAAATTGACAGGGCAGGGCAACACAAGTAGGCGGAGCCAACAATACCATATTGTGGCACAAAATACTGCCCAACCGGGCAGAGCCAAATATCTCAGTGCAACACAATAAACAGTTCCAGCAGCATCCAAAACACCTCCTCCGAAGCTGCCCTCCTGTGGTGGTCAGCGCCAGCTGCCATGTTCTGTCCTCCTAATTCAATGAATCAGGAGGGTACCTCGCACCTGCTGGGCGATGTAGGAGGAGCGTGTAGGCTGGGGAATCGGCCTGTGCACTCTCCTACATACCCAGTAGAGCGCAGGGGGAACCGGGCTAGGTATTTCCATTTTTTCTTTAATTTATTAACTAGAGGCACTACCGTAAGGGGGGCATAACTACTGTGTGGTGGCACAATGTGGGCATAACTACTGTGTGGTGGCACAATGTGGGCATAACTACTGTGTGGGGCGCACAAACATCTAATAATTACCATGCGGGGGCACTAAAGGGACTGGGTGTGGGTGTATATATATATATATATACACACACATTAGGCGGCGTGGAGTAGGGGGTGTAGCTTAGTAGAATAAAAATATTCTACTGTCAATTGTCCATCTTTGGCCATTTTAAACTTTGGGACTACCCCTTTAAGCATACAGTCAGTACTCTGCAGCTCCCATAGCATTTAGATAACATTTTCCTTTAATCAGAATATGGAGTTTTGCTCATGTGGGCACACAGCCTTCCCTCCAATTCTCCTCACATCACTTTCATTTCTCAGAAACGAAAACCCTTGGTACATTTCTCCACCAGAGGACATTTGCAGAAGCTCCTCACGCCCACTCTTTGGCAATGCGACTTATTAGACTGTCCCTGCCGGCGGTCACGTGACCAAAAGTGATGCGAAGCTCCCGGAGTTTACGTCAGGTTCCCGGGGCCGCTCTGAGGAAGCGACAGGAAGAAACTCCCGGTAAGTCTGTGAGTGCACGCTGTGTGGGGGTGGGACGTTCCCGCGCTTCTCACTCCTGGACCTATTTGAGACTGTCCCTGGCCTTAACCCTCTGCACTCTCCGGGTCAGTGACAGAAGACTCCCTCCGGCTGGGAGGTCTTGCTGAGATCCACGCAGCTCCCGGCCAGCAGAGGGCGTGTCTGTGCTAAGGGGCTGTGTTGTCTGCTGTATCTATAAGGGCCAGTTCACACAGGACAGATTTTGTTGCAGCAATGTCTGCCATGAAAATCAGTTCTATTCACCTGAATGAGGTCCTTTCCTTGCGACAAGGACATGGATTTCTGCAAGCCTCATTCAGAAACTGACTTTCAGTCACAGGGATTTTCTGCAACAAAATCTGCTGCATGTGAAGGCATCCTAAGAGCTCCCGCACCCGACCGTAGCACGTTTTGCTGTCCGCCGAACATGGATACCGGCCACATGTGTTTTGCGGAAAGGAACGTCCTGCCCCCTGTAGAACTGTCCGACCCTTGTCCGTAAAACAGACGAGAATAGGACGTGCTCTATTTTTTTGTGGGGGCCATGGAACGTAGCCGGTGCTGTCCGCATCTATTGCGTCCCCATTGAAGTGAATGGGTCCACATCTGACCTGCACAAACTATGGAAAATGAAAATATATATTTGCGTGCATGAGCCCCAAGTGGAAGAGGGAATCCTTGCTTTGACTGCTTAGGGTTAGTGTTGAGCGAACTTGTGTTTTAAGTTCGGCATCTAAAGTTCGGGTTATCGAAGAATCGCGTTATGGATTCCGCTACCACGGACCATAACTTGGTCCGTGATAGTGGAATCCAAAACGCAAATCTTCGATAACCCGAACTTTAGACGCCGACCTTAAAACACAAGTTCGCTCAACACTACTTCGGGTACTTTCACACTTGTGGGTCTGTGCACATGAGCGTTGTTTTTCACGCATCAGTTCTGCGTTCAGGAAAAATCGCAGCATGTTCTATATTCCGCTTTTTTCACAGAGCCCCATAGCAGTGAATGGGGCTTCTGTGGAAAACACATTGCACCCGAATGCAATGCGTTTTTCACTGATGGTTGCTAGGAGATATTGTTTGTAAATCTTCAGGTTTTTTTTTTCACGCACGTGAAAAACACTGATTGCACCCGCATGGAAAAAACTGAAGCACGCAATCGCAGACAAAACTGACTGAACCTGCTTGCGAAATGGTGCGAGTTTCACTGAGCGCACCCTGAGCACCCAATCCGTATTGTTCGTGTGAAAAAGGCCTAATGGATACAAAGCATCTTAAATCAATATTAGGCCCCTTTCACACGGGCGAGTATTCCGCGCGGATGCGATGCGTGAGGTGAACGCATTGCACCCGCACTGAATCCTGACCCATTCATTTCTATGGGGCTGTGCACATAAGCGGTGATTTTCACGCATCACTTGTGCGTTGCGTGAAAATCGCAGCATGCTCCTCTTTGTGTGTTTTTCACGTAACGCAGGCCCCATAGAAGTGAATGGGGTTACGTGAAAATCGCAAGCATCCGCAAGCAAGTGCGGATACGGTGCGATTTTCACGCACGGTTGCTAGGTGACGATCGGGATGGATACCCGATCATTATTATTTTCCCTTATAACATGGTTATAAGGGAAAATAATAGCATTCTGAATACAGAATGCATACTACAATAGGGCTGGAGGGGTTAAAAAATAAAATAAAATAATTTAACTCGCCTTAATCCACTTGATCGCGTAGCCCGGCTTCTCTTCTGTCTTTTTTTTGCTGATTGCAGGAAAACGACCTATGGTGACGTCACTTCGGTCATCACATGGTCCATCACATGATCTTTTACCATGTGATGGATCATGTGATGACCGGAGTGACATCACCACAAGTCCTATTCCTGTGCACAGCAAAGAAGAAGACAGAAGAGAAGCCGGGCTGCGCGATCAAGTGGATTAAGGTGAGTTAAATTATTTATTTATTTATTTTAACCCCTCCAGCACTATTGTACTATGCATTCTGTATTCAGAATGCTATTATTTTCCCTTATAACCATGTTATAAGGGAAAATAATACAATCTACAGAACACCGATCCCAAGCCCGAACTTCTACCAAACATGCGATTTTTCTCACGCATTACAATGTTTTGCACTAGCGCGGAAAAATCGCGCATGTTCCCGCAACGCACCCGCACCTTTTCTCGCAACGCCCGTGTGAAAGAGGCCTAATGCTTTGCGACCTCCGTCAGTGCTGGGAAGTCAGGACAGGTGCTGCTGCATACTCACTCTGCGACTCCAATGCGTGAGACTCGCTCATCTGAAAAGGGCCTAATAATACAAAAAACTACGTGTGTTAATATACGGTAACCTAATAATATTGTCGCCTTTGCTGCGGCAAGGTGAAATGTTATACGCTGTGTTCACGTTGCGTTCGGTGTATGCGTTATATGCACAGCTCAGACATATACCTCTGTAGACGTGGCATTGTGTTTTTGTCGGATGCCTCTGCCCTGAAAAGGTTTTATGTTGGGTTAATGGGGTCCTATAGAGGAGTTCAGCGTATGTGCTTGAGAGTCTGCTTGAACATAGAGTAAAAATGCTACCTGGACTTAGCCTAAGATGTACAGCACTTAAAGGGTGACACAGAAGGCACCACGTGTGACATTTTACAGCAGCCGCCCTTCACAGAGGGCATTGAGGACCCTTTTTAGCCCTGGCCTAAGAGTTGAGCACTCAGCTATGTACAGTATATATATAGTGGATGGATTGGATGGAGAAAGAAAAATGACCTTGGCACATAGCCTTTTCATAAATGTGTGGCGCTTTAATTGAAATATCCCACATAATAGAAGAACATGGACATTCTTTCTGCCTATTGTTCTGTAAAAGGCATTAGGGTTGTTAAGAGAAATTAGAAAAAAATAAAAATCTCGTTCTATAGTTTGCAGCTTGTGGAAACATTTGTATTGATACCTTTTAATGTTTCATTTCCATTAAGGTCTTTAAGGTCTTCAAGATAGAAAAATGCCTCCGAGAAAAAACAAACTGCCTGCTCCTCTGCCGGAAGGCTTAATCGTGACGGACATGAACAAGAAATCCTGGAGACTGGGCAAAAAGCTCGGCCAAGGAGGCTTCGGCTTAATATACCTGGGTAATAATGTCTTTTCGTTGTCAGTGTTACGGACGATAAAAGCTTTCAAGGAATGGATCAGAAAAGGGACAGGTTAAAGGGGTTCTCTGGGAATTAAGAAAATGAAAATACTTAAATATTACTTTATTCTAAACATATTCCCAAATACCTTTCATTAGATATAATGGCTCATTTGGTCTAGGGAGCAATCATTAGGACAAATAAAATGGCCGCCGTCCTATTAGTACACACAAAACCTGTCCTAATCACACAGGAGGACAAGTTATTTCAGACCACTGAGAAGAAGAGCTGCCTCATCCTCCTCTCTGCTCTGCTTGTCAGGGATTATAATCCTGAATACAGATAAGGTCTTCAGCTGAAGTTCATGAGGAGACACGATGTACTGAGAGGACGGACAGGACAGACTGTGGTAATGTGGGTCGGTGGTAATGGAGCGCAGCGAGGTGACGTGATGGGGGAGGTTCACGAATGCGCAGTCCACGCTGGAGATAGCAGCGCTTCCAGGACTATGTCTTGCTTTCTAGCGCAGCCAAGGAGCCAATCGGGTGTGTCGGCGGCCCCAGACACGGTTACTCTATTGGCTTGTGGTGAGAGTTGTTGCTATGTAACCGGGATTGTTTACAACCACTATCACCAGAGCGGCGCTCTCCTAACCTTAAGGAGGCGCTCCAAATATAGGCATTTCGTGGCAATTACATAAAGTAAAAGGATTCGCTGATTATAGAGGCCCACTCACAGGGGCATGATCCAGCAAAGGCACAAGGGACATGTCCCATCTCTCTGTTATAGCTGTTTCATTTAATCATCGTGTAGGACTATGAATACATCTTTCTCTAGTAAGATAAAGTCTCCCCTTCCAATGCATAGTGTCCCACCTGTATACTCTCTAAGATGGGACTTGTGTCCCTTGTGCCTTTGCTGGATCATGCCCCTGTGAGTGGGCCTCTATAATCAGCGAATCCTTTTACTTTATGTAATTGCCACAAAATGCCTATATTTGGAGCGCCTCCTTAAGGTTAGGAGAGCGCCGCTCTGGTGATAGTGGCTGTAAACAATCCCGGTTACATAGCAACAACTCTCACCACAAGCCAATAGAGTAACCGTGTCTGGGGCCGCCGACACACCCGATTGGCTCCTTGCGAATGACGTCTGGCTGCGCTTGAAAGCAAGACATAGTCCTGGAAGCGCTGCTATCTCCAGCGCGGACTGCGCATGCGTGAATCGCCCCCATCGCGTCACCGCGCTGCGCTCCAAGCCTCACTCTGAGGCACGATCAGATTGCGCATGTGCGGGTATGCGAACCTCCCCCATCGCGTCACCGCGCTGCGCTCCAAGTTTCTTTCTGAAGCATGATCACATTTAAAAACAGCGCGGGTGGGCGTCCTCGGGCAGGTTGTACTATAACCTCAGGACATACCGCGGCGCTGTCTTACAGGGACCTGCACATCAGCAGACCTCCCTGTCTTGATATATGGCCCCATCTCTTTAGGCCTATTTCAGCCCTGATACACAATGGATCCCACACCAGGGGCTCATTATTTGTAAGTGTCCTCCACTCACTCTGTTATACCTGAATATCTTCAGTGTGAATGTTAAAATCAACTTGGAGTAACATTCCAGGTGATTCATGCCCTGCTCGACTGCACAACAGTTCCCCTGATGATTTGTACATGAAACATGCATGTAGGGATTAGCTGCACTACTAGGGCACAACAGGGCCAAGTAGTGTAAGGGTAAGGTTCCGGACGGGGTCGTTCTTTTTAGGACGAGTGCTCCGTGGTTAGGACACCAGGGACAAATCAGTATCCCTATCCTAGGGTGAAATAGGGACTTAGAGCCCTCCATCATCCATGTCCGGTACCTACCACTAAGAATTTATTTTCCTTACGACGAACATCTTCTGAACATCCACAACGGCCGGATGACACCTGGGTTACGGTAGGACAACCGGATATACTCTCAGGTGCCGCCGCGTACCAATTTTTTTCATGTGTAATTTTTGCACCTATTTGTTATTTTGTTTATATTTAGGGACTTTTTTCTATCTTGATATCAATTAAAAGTTACGTTTTATTAAGATCACCATTTCAACCTTCGGCTATATTTGATATAACTTTTTGGTGACCCAATATTTGAATATCTAGAAGCCTTTTTCTTTCCAGACAAAACAAGCCATTATAACTAATGAAAGGTATTTGGGAATATATGTATAATAAAGTAATATTTAAGTATTTTAATTTTCTTTATTCTCGGAGAACCCCTTTAGGGTTTTCCATCCAGATGTGATGTGTGCAGCAAACGCAGAGCTTCCGGACTGAATCCTGACCCATTCGTTTCAATGCGTTTTTCACTAATCATCTTCGCATTCAGGAAAAATCGCTGTTTTATATTATGCATCTTTCACTCAGCTCTGGCTCCATAGAAGTAAATGGGGCTTGTGTAAAAAAAAATAAAAAAAAAGGAAAGCATCCAGATGCAATGCTTTTTTATTTTATTTTTTATTTTTTTACTGATGGTTGCTAGAAGATGTAGATTGCTATCCAGATACAATCCTGATGGGAAAAAAATGGACACGCTGAACGCAGTCACAGAAAAAGCTGATTGAACTGACATGCAAAACCATCCGTTTTTTCCTGAACAGATCCTGACACAACCCGTATCGCTTGTGGGAAAGAGATCTAAATTAGTAACGTGCAAGTTATGCTAAATCTTTTTTCACAAAACTATGTAGAAATCTGCTCAGCTCCTCCTGCTCTGCAACATGCCGCCCATAGATGGGACCGGTTCGCTGTAAGGATGTGTGCTGTGCCATGCTGTTGCTTCCATAAAATTGCTGGTTATTACATTATCTTCTACAATTGCATTACAACACAATGCTATTATATTTATCAAGAGCAATTCTTGTTCTTTCAGCTTCTCCAGAATGTACCAGAACCGTGACTGATGACGCTGCTTATGTCATTAAAGTGGTAAATTTACATATTTTTTCATCTTTTTCTTCTTGTTTTGTTCAATTTACTGTTACTTTAATTTGCCACATGAATGAAAGGACTTGTCCACCTTGTATGCCTTGTTTTTATACTGAGGTTCTTAAAAGGGGGTTGTCTCACTTTAGCAAATGGCATTTATCATGTAGAGAATGTTAAAGGGAACCTGTCACCATGATTTTGCGCATAGAGCTGGGGACATGGGCTGCTAGATGGCCACTAGCTCATCTGCAGTACCCAGGTCCCATAGCTCTCTGCGCTTTTATTGTGTTAAAAAACCGTTTTAAATGATATGCAAATTACCTGATATGAGTCCTGTAGCCAGAGATGAGTCAAGCGGAAAGGAGCCCAGCACCGCCCCGCGTCCTCCGAATCTCCTCCTTGCCGGCTGACGTCACAGAGCTGGAGCGCCGAAATCTCGCGATGCGCGAGCTAGCGCATGCGTAGTTCGTTCCCTGTGCTGATGCCAGCACAGGGAATGAACATGATGCCGACACTGCGCATGCGCTAGCTCGCGCATCGCGAGATTTCGGCGCTCCAGCTCTGTGACGTCAGCCGGCAAGGAGGAGATTCGGAGGACGCGGGGCGGTGCTGGGCTCCTTTCCACTTGACTCATCTCCAGCTATAGGACTCATATCAGGTAATTTGCATATCACTCAAAACGGTTTTTTAACACAATAAAAGCGCAGAGAGCTATGGGACCTAGGTACTGCAGATGAGCTAGTGGCCATCTAGCAGCCCATGTCCCCAGCTCTATGCGCAAAATCATGGTGACAGGTTTCCTTTAATACAAGCCACGTACTAATGCATTGTGATTGTCCATATTGCTTCCTTTGCTGGCTGGATTCATTTTTCAATCACATTATACACTGCTCGTTTCAATTAACAAATCCAGCAGCGATAGTCGTGCTTGCACACTATAGGAAAAAGCACTGGCCTCTCTGGTGTCCGGGACCATGGGAGCGCACATAGGCTGGTGCTTTTTCCTATAGTGTGCAATCACAACTATCGCTGCTGGATTCATGGGTGGTCATAACCATGGAAACAAGCAATGTACACTGCTCAAAAAAATAAAGGGAACACTTAAACAACACAATGTAACTAGTGACAATCAATTTCACATGCTGTTGTGCAAATGGGATAGACAACAGGTGGAAATTATAGGCAATTAGCAAGACACCCCCAATAAAGGAGTGGTTCTGCAGGTGGTGACCATAGACCACTTCTCAGTTCCTATGCTTCCTGGCTGATGTTTTGGTCACTTTTGAATGCTGGCGGTGCTTTCACTCTAGTGGTAGCATGAGACGGAGTCTACAACCCACACAAGTGGCTCAGGTAGGGCAGCTTATCCAGGATGGCACATCAATGCGAGCTGTGGCAAGAAGGTTTGCTGTGTCTGTCAGCGTAGTGTCCAGAGCATGGAGGCGCTACCAGGAGACAGGCCAGTACATCAGGAGACGTGGAGGAGGCCGTAGGAGGGCAACAACCCAGCAGCAGGACCGCTACCTCCGCCTTTGTGCAAGGAGGAACAGGAGGAGCACTGCCAAAGCCCTGCAAAATGACCTTCAGCAGGCCACAAATGTGCATGTGTCTGCTCAAACGGTCAGAAACAGACTCCATGAGGGTGATACGAGGGCCCGACGTCCACAGGTGGGGTTTGTGCTTACAGCCCAACACCGTGCAGGACGTTTGGCATTTGCCAGAGAACACCAAGATTGGCAAATTCGCCACTGGCGCCCTGTGCTCTTCACAGATGAAAGCAGGTTCACACTGAGCACATGTGACAGACGTGACAGAGTCTGGAGACGCCGTGGAGAACGTTCTGCTGCCTGCAACATCCTCCAGCATGACCGGTTTGGCATTGGGTCAGTAATGGTGTGGGGTGGCATTTCTTTGGAGGGCCGCACAGCCCTCCATGTGCTCGCCAGAGGTAGCCTGACTGCCATTAGGTACCGAGATGAGATCCTCAGACCCCTTGTGAGACCATATGCTGGTGCGGTTGGCCCTGGGTTCCTCCTAATGCAAGACAATGCTAGACCTCATGTGGCTGGAGTGTGTCAGCAGTTCCTGCAAGACGAAGGCATTGATGCTATGGACTGGCCCGCCCGTTCCCCAGACCTGAATCCAATTGAGCACATCTGGGACATCATGTCTCGCTCTATCCACCAACGTCACGTTGCACCACAGACTGTCCAGGAGTTGGCAGATGCTTTAGTCCAGGTCTGGGAGGAGATCCCTCAGGAGACCGTCTGCCACCTCATCAGGAGCATGCACAGGCGTTGTAGGGAGGTCATACAGGCACGTGGAGGCCACACACACTACTGAGCCTCATTTTGACTTGTTTTAAGGACATTACATCAAAGTTGGATCAGCCTGTAGTGTGTTTTTCCACTTTAATTTTGAGTGTGACTCCAAATCCAGACCTCCATGGGTTGAAAAATTTGATTTCCATTTTTTTTCTTTTTGTTTGATTTTGTTGTCAGCACATTCAACTATGTAAAGAACAAAGTATTTCAGAAGAATATTTAATTAATTCAGATCTAGGATGTGTTATTTTTGTGTTCCCTTTATTTTTTTGAGCAGTGTATAATGTGATGGAAAAATGAATCCAGCCAGCAAAGGAAGCAATATGGATAATAACAATACATTAGTAAGTGTCTTGTATTAACGTTCTCTACATGATAAATGCTTTTTGCTGAAGTGAGACAACCCCTTTAATCTGGGATGTGAGTGTAGGGAGGTGATACTAGATGGGCAGGAAGCTCCCTGCAGAGGAGTAATTCCTCGGCACGTGTACCGCCCCTTAATGCTATGTGTTATAGAGGGCTCATCTACACGTAAAGGAATTGATGCAGGTTGTCCACCTACATTTGCCAATGCAAAATCGACAGCGGATAACAGTACAGGCAGATTGAATGAAATTTGTACAAATGCCTTCCACAGACTACCGGAAAATGACTTCCTGTTTTGATTTTTAAATCCATTTCTGATGGAATTGTTGCCGCTTTGTTGTGGAATTTTACTGTTGAGTTCAATGGAGAAGTCAAAATCCGCAACTACCCTCAGTTGTTTCACATTTTGCTGCAGCTTACCTGTAGATTTGCAGCAACATCTGCAAGTCTTAAATAAAATATAAAAAAAACACTTTTTAATATGAAAACTATATACTCACCTTTCCTGGTGCTTCCCTGGCTGCCTCGTGTGATCCTATGTCAGGCTTCTGTACAACCTGGTCTCAAGTGGTGACATCTGGCACAGTAATTGGCTGCAGCAGTCATATGGGACAAGGCTTGATCATAGGTCGTGTCGCACAGGGACTGGCAAGGTACCAAGCAAGGGAGCCACATAATGATGAGGCGGTTGGTATCCTGTTTTCTTATCCCATGTAAAATCATGTGCTAAACTTGTTAATTTACCATTTTTTATCTGATTCTAGGAAAACTATGCAAATGGGCCATTATTTTGTGAACTGAAGTTTTATCAAAGAGCCGCCAAACAAGACGATGGTAGGAAGATGATTTAAGTCCTTAATGAATAGCATGTAAAATGGGATAAGGGTTTCATATGGGGCAGTTTTTGCAACAGTCTTTGTGGAATCACTGCAAATTGCAGAGGTTTGCAATAATCCCATTATGGCTGTGATGTGTGAATAAACCTCCTAATATACTGGTACAGAATTACCATGGTGGTATCAGGCAAAGTGGTGCACAAAATTAGGCAGAAGCCATTGCACTTCCATCATGCCAGCACTGTAGTTGGCATCCATGAACGTAACTGACGAGCAGCAGTTCCCCAAAGTAATATATAAGACTCCATTCTCTTGTGTCTGGTGAGGACAAAAGGTTGGGTATTTAATGAAACCCCAAGGAGTGCACTAGGTGGGTGAGCAGTGTCGTTGGATGTTCCCTTTCAAAATACAAAATACAAATTGGCGTGGTATTAAAAAGCAGGAAGGGCTCAACCCCATATGCAGTGGTGCATCTATACTGGGGGGGCAGATCCTGCACAGGATAGCAAATGTGTGGATGTGATAAACAGTATATATAATATAACAAAAACAAAGACAGGTGCACTCTGCGGTCTTACTAAGCCCTCAAACTGGTGTTAAAATTGAGAGATTAGCCAACATGTCCTACGTGAGGACATGTCTGAGCCCGAGCACCGCGCCAAGGTTTCTCAAGTAGCTCGGAACCTAACGCTAAACCTACCTGGGCCATGTGGGCAATACCAGGAGCCAGTGGGCGAATTAGAGGAGCGCAAGGTCCAACTCAAAGCAATCTCCCAGTAACCTCCAGCATGTGACCATGCATACAATGGGAGGAGGCAGAGAGCTCTGAGCCCCACCCAAGACTGGCTGATGTTCCCTTTCAACCTAACTTTTCTGACCTTTTCTCAATGGTCACCTTAGCTGCACCTAAACAAATGGGCAAATTACTTTAATTAAGCATTTTCATGTTATACATCCTAAAAGCCCTGCAACTAGGGGTCTCTCTTTTAGCTAATTGGCAGTCCACTCGCTGTTAGGGCACATTTACACTGCGCTGAAGAGCAGACGATTGTTCGGAAGAAAGAGTTCCTTCCCAACAATTGCCTGCTCATTATTGGAAGTGACCCCGCTATATACATGCAGCAATCCCCTCCACAGTATAAGGGTGAGCAATGGCTACTGCATATAGCTGCATTGTTTTTGGGCAGCAGAGTGCTGTTTAGACAGCACACTCTGTTGGCCAGAAACAATGATTGAGGGGTCCACACCAACAATCATTTCACCCAATGAAGAAACGTTTTGCTCGTTCATTGGGTGGTCTGTGGCAGCTTTAGACGGACAGATTATCGTGAACGAGCGTGGATTGTTTTCTGCTGATGTCTATGGAAATTCTTACTTACATGGCTGCTAAAAGTACAGTATATGGCACCAAAGTCTATAGATAAAAAAGTTTGTAGCCAATTCACCCTTCCTTGTGCTTCAGGATCTATGCTGCACGGACTTCACTTGTAAACCTAGAAAACTAAGGTAGAAAAGAGTCCAGCGTCTCACAATGCAGAAATCAGGGATTAAGGCAAGAAAATCTATACATAACAACAGCTTCCGTGTTCTCACTCATGGCACCAAAGTCTACAGTGATTTATTTATTTTTGCATGTATTTCTCATTTTGGAAATAACAGAGCGTCTAGAAAATGTAATAAATATAGTATGAAATAATAGAGGAAGGGGTAACACTAATAGAGACTAACAGGTAATGAAAGAAACAAATAATGAAACCTAAATTGTAATAATGTCTGGATAAAGCCGAATGCACACGGCCGTGTTCCGCGGCCAAAAGCGGTCCGTGGTAACCCGGCCGGGATTCCTTCTGACAGCAGGAGTGCACGGCGTCATTAGTTGCCATGACGCCGTGCGCTTCATGCAGCCGCTGCTGTACAGTAATACACTCGTATGATCTATACCAGTGTATCACTGTACAGCAGCGGCGGCATGAAGCGCACGGCGTCATAGCAACCAATGACGCCGTGCGCTCCTGCTGTCAGAAGGAATCCCGGCCGGGTTACCACGGACCGCTCTCGGCCGTGGAACAAGGCTGTGTGCATGAGGCCTAATAATAGTAATAATACAGCTTGTAAAGATTACATTACTGTCATCCAGCATGTCTGACCAGCTTACAGAATCTGGAGGGAGGAGTACCAATAAAATGCTGTTCTTATCTTAATAATGTGTTTTCTTACTCTGAAATGTTTTAATTCACAGTAAAAAAATGGATCCATAGTCACAAGCTGGACTACTTAGGGATTCCTAAATACTGGGGAACCGGAGAAATAAGTTATAATTCAAGGTGAGACTGTAGCTAAGAATATAAAAGTTATTTCTTTGAAGGATCTGTGATTAGATATGAGCGAACGTTTTCAGGTTCGGCGTTCGGGCGGTGGAGGAATTCCGTTATGGATTCCGTTAGCACGAAATATAATGGTTCGCTCATCCCTATGTGTGATTAATCATTTTCATGGGGGTTTAGTCCATTTAAAGGAAAACCTAATGGGTTAAGCTGCAGATAATACCTACACACCTGGAGCCATTGTATCATATGAACCTCCCAGTGCTGGTTCACAGTTGTGTCCAGCTCAGGGGACAAAATGGCCGAAAATTGGTGAAAGAAAGTAAAAAAAGTGGTGAAAAGTTGTGGATTTTTTTTCATCCGTATCATTGTGGGACACAGGCTTGACCTTGGGTATAGCTGTTGCACTAGGATGCTACACTAAGCACAAAAGTGTGAGCTCCTCCCTCCAGCTATACCCTTCCTACAGGGACTAAGCTAAAACAGTTTTAGCTTAGTGTCCGTAGGAGGCAGACCTCCCTGTTTTGCAGGTCTGTGGATTTTATTTATTTTCCTTTTTTTCTTTTCTTCTAGCGGGATTACAGGCAGTCTTACCTGCCTGCACTCCCACCCAGGAGACGGGAGACCAGGGGTGCCCAAGCCTGCTGCTCCTTCCTGGTCTCCAGAAGACAAGGAGGACCAGAGGTTCCTAAAGCCTCTGCATCCCGTCAGCCTTCGGGTCACCACGGCCATCCCCTCTGTTTTCGGTGTAGCAGCCCTCCCCAAGGGACGCCCGCCCGCCCCCATCTGTTTCTCTCTCCTCCGGCCATGGCCGCCTGTAAATGAAGGCCCCGGCTTCTACTGCGGCCTACTTCGGATCCGCTCGCCGCAGGTACTTCTCACTCGGCCGACACCTCCGTTCGGCCGGGGCTCCTTGCGGCAGCACCACTATACGGGGGTGAGAAGGAAAGACCTCCAGTGGGTGCGCCAGCGCTCCTTTTAAGTATTGTGGGCGGCCGACTCCATTAGGGGGGCGGGGCATGAGTTCTCCCCGTTTCCCTCTCTTTCATCTAGCTTCCTGGCGCTTGTTCTCTGACTTCGCCCATCTCCTGCTCGGTAGGACCTCTGCGGACTCTGGCACTAGGTTTTTTCCGGACAGGCTGCAGTAAGGGACACAGGCCGGGTAAGCTCTTTCCCCCCGTCCTACAGGGTCTAACTTTTGCCCTCCTACCTTTCACTACAGGTACTCACTATGTCCGAACCCAGATCCCAGGCCCCAAAGCTGGCGGTCACTTCTGTGCGACATTTTGCATGTGCTTCTTGTCGCTCCCATCTGGTCAGTTGGATCCCCTCTGCTCCTCTTGTTCTGCACCACCGCCAAGTGGCTCTGACCCTGTCCCAGTCGCCACCCCTGCCTAGCCCATGGTAAAGCTGGAGTGGGTGCGCTCTGTCTAAGATGGTGCAGGACATTTCCCAGTCCAACAGGGTCATTGTGAAAATGCTGGGGCATTTGGCCGTGCAGCCACCCTCTGACCAGTCAGACTCTGGTGACCCCTCTGCTACTCCCCATTGCGGCCGTCCTGCAAAAGGGGCCAGACCACCCTCTCCTCGAAGGGCGTCTGCTTCCCCTGTTTCCTCAATCTCCCCGTCCCCTCTCAGGGAGTCTCGCTCCGACGCGTCCTAGTTAGAAGAGGTGTGTTCTGAGGATGAGTTGTCAGACGCTAACTTTGTCTCTCTGGTCTTCCAAACTGTCCGCTATGGTAGACAATCTCATTGCAGCGGTTATAGAAACCTTACAGGTTGCGACCCTACACCCTAATCACTCGGTTCTAGGTTTTCCTTCAGGCGATCCCGTCGCTCGCGAAAAGTTTACCCCCAACCACCCGGAGTTTGATTCCTCCCTTTCCAAGGAATGGAACTTCCCTTACAGGCGTTTTGCTTTGCCAAAACGCTTAGACATCTTATATCCCTTTTCAGAGGATTTGAAGAAGTGGTCCTCCTCTCCTGTTGTTGACCCTCCGGTATCCCGCCTGGCTAAGAATACCACCTTGCCTATGGCGGATGGGGCTTCCTTCTCGGCTCCCCAGGGATAAGAAATTGGAATTCTTTGCCAAATCTGCCTTTGAAGCAGCTGGCACAGCCCTACGCCCGTTTTTTGTCTCTACATGGGTCAGCAAGGCTATGACCGTCTCCGGTGGTGTACAGTTCGGGTTCAATCCGACAACTCCAGGGCAGTCGCATATCTAAATCACCAGGGCGGCACCCGGAGCACCGCAGCCATGTCGGAAGCAGCGCTCATCCTCTCTTGGGTGGAGAGCTATGTGCCAGCTCTGTCAGCAGTTCATATTCCCGGCGTCTACAACTGGATCGACAACTTTCTTAGCCAAAAGAGACTCGATCCTGGCTAATGGGCTCTGCATCCACAGGTAGAAACCCGTGGACGCAGTTTACATTTCCTTACGTGTTCCCTCCTCTTCCGCTCATTCTGTGTGTTCTCCAGAAAATCGGGTCCGAAGGTCTGCCCGTCATTCTCGTAGCCCCGGACTGGCCACGCAGAGTATGGCACGCATCCCTAGTCTCCCTCCTCGCCGACGAACCTTGGCGTCTTCCCATTTGGGAGGACCTCTTGTCGTAGGGACCGATCCGCCACCCGAATTGAGGGTCGCTACATTTAACGGCATGACTGTTGAAGCCGCCGTACTAAGGGCTCGGGGTTTCTTGGATGCTGTTGTCCAGACCATGATTCAGTCTAGTAAGCCATCGTCCTCCCAAATCTATCACCGGACCTGGAAGTTCTACTTTAGTTGGTGCGAACGCCACCAGTTGTCTCCCATTTGGTTCTCGTTGCCGCGACTCTCGTCTTTCCTGCAGTCGGGCATGGAGTTGGGGCTGGCTCTCAGTTCCCTCAAAGTTTCGTCCATTTCCATTCTTTTTCAGCGGAATTTGGCTTCACTTTCTGCGGTTCGGACCTTTCCAGCCTCCGTTGAATACTTGGTACCTTAATCTGGTGCTCAGTGCTCTCCAGTCCTTTTCATTTGAGCCTTTGCAGCAGGTGTCCCTTCACTTCCTGTCCTACAAGGTGGCCATTTTGGTAGCAGTCACTTCCATCCGTAGGGTGTCGGAACTAGCGGCTCTTTCTTGTCGGTCGCCCTTCCTTATCCTCCATCAGGACAAGGTAGTCCTTCGTCCGGTCCAGTCCTTCCGAAGGTTGTGTCGGCATTCCATCTCAATGAAGAGATCATTCTCCCTTCCTTTTGTCCTGCCCTGTCTCATCCTCATGAGCAGTCGCTCCACACTCTGGATGTGGTTCCGGCCATTCGCATCTATCTGTCTCAGACTTCCTGTTTCCGACGGACAGATTCATTATTCGTCATTTCAGAGGGACCGAGACGAGGGCTGGCTGTGTCCAAAGTTTTCATTTCCCGATGGATTTGTTTGGCCATTGTGGAAGCATACCACATCTTTCCGGGGGACTGCTCATTCTGCTCGGGCAGTGGGGGCCTCTTGGGCAGTACATCATGGGGCTTTGGCCCTTCAGGTGTGCAGGGCGGCTACCTGGTCGTCTTTGCACACCTTTTCCAAATTTTACAGAGTGCACACCTTTGCATCTTCTGACGCTTCTCTGGAGCATAGAGTCTTACAGACGGCGGTTCTCTCATTGGCCGGAGTGTTTCTTCGTTTATGACCCACCCCTGGGACTGCTCTGTAATGTACCACGGTCAAGCCTGTGTCCCCCCAATGATACGGATGAGAAAACTAGATTTTTGTACTTGCCGTGAAATCCATTTCTTTTCTGTTCATTGGGGGACATAGCTCTGACCCATTCTCCCTGGTTATGGGCCTCGTTGTGGCCTGCGTCATTCTGGGTTTGTACATTGTTTGGTTTACTATTTTTCCTTTTGCTTCTCCTACTGCTTTTGCACAAACTGTTTTAGCTTAGTCCCTGTAGGAAGGGTATAGCTGGAGGGAGGAGCTCACACTTTTGTGCTAAGTGTCGCCTCCTAGTGGCAACAGCTATATCCAAGGTCAAGCCTGTGTCCCCCAATGAACGGAAGAGAAACAGATTTTACGGTAAGTACAAAAATCTAGTTTTTACACCTGTCCAGGGTCCATAGCCCAACAGAGAAACGTTGAACCCAGATTTTCACCCAGGCAGCCCGCCTGACAAGAGCATCGGAGCTGAATCGCACAGGACAAATGCATTTTCAGGAGATCCAGTAACGTACTGGGCTCTCCTTAGGGCTGCCAGGCGGAGGCTTCTGCCCAGCAGTGTGTTCGAGACGTCACCGGCACTGATGGGCGGGCTTTAGTGCTGCCCTAGCCTGTAAAACGGCTAGGGGAGAGCGCTAAAGCCAGTCCATCAGAGCCGGTGACGTCACAAACACACTGCTTGGTGGAAGCCTCCGCCAGGCAGTGTTATTGTAAATGAAAAAGCCCTTGCCCTGCGCGATCCTGCGCAGGGCAAGGGAGAGCATCAGAGCATGAAATGCTTCGATGCTCTTGTCAGGGGGGCTGCTTGGGTGAAAATATGGGCTGAACCCGGACAATCCCTTTCATTAGTGATACGTAGGTATTCTCAGAAACAGTATTAACAGGTTAAACTCAATCTAACAGCCTTACCTGTGTCTTCAAAATATAAATTTTTCAGTTTACCTATAACTTTGTGATACAGCATGGTGGTACAGCATGGATCACTTTTCCCCCATACTTATTGAACTCGTTCCCATATCCTCTTGATCACCTAGGTAAATGCTGATCATTATCTCTGTATAAAAATCATTGTATACTGTATGCAGCTGGTGATGATGCTGTACAGGCCCAGCATAAAACTGTGAACGTCCCCTGGAGATTTCACTCCAGTTATTATACATATATTTCCTTCTATAGTCACGTCATGGCCATCTGCCATTGTATTTGTTTTGATAAGGGGTTAAATGTAAGAGTCAGAGTCTAGATTTGTTCTTTTTGTCCCAATTAGCAGTTACAGATTCATGGTGGTGGATCGGCTCGGTACAGATCTGCAGAAGTTGCAGCATAACAACAGTGGCAGATTGCCTGCAAAAACAGTAATGCAAATTGGCATACGTATGGTAAGTAAAAAATGCATCAGGGCCTTAAAGGGGAATTTCACCATGTAGTTATCATCTTGCATGTCAAAGGGACATATCAGAAGATAACACCAGGGAGGGTTGATTAACTAGAAAATAGCAGAGCCTACCACGACTATTTTCAGAAATCCTGTAGCAGTGAATGGAGAAACTGCACATGCATGGCTTTCTCTCTATTCACATCGGGGCCCCATTCTAGAGATAGGTGCAGGTCCCAGAGGTGGGACCTGCACCTATCGGACCTCTAAGGCATACCCTATCGATATGCAACGGATGTCTAGATTTAAATACCCAGTTTCCGATACTGATTACCTATTCTTAGAATAGGTCATCAATCTCAGATCATTGGGGGGGAAGGGGGGGGGGAGAACGCAGCACTCCTGCGAGAAAAAGTAGTTACACTCCGTCCCATTCAAGTGAATGGGATAAAGGAGCTGTAATTACACTGGCGCTGCAGTGCCAATGGCGAGCAGTGTTATGGTGCTGGGTGTCAGATCCCCGCTGATCTGATATTGACAACGTATCCTGAGGATAGATCATCAATATTGGAGACTGGACAACCCCTTTAGGAGATTTGGAAAAAAACAGACCCAAAACTGGTGGAAATTACGTTCTGATCTATTGAATTCAGCAGAGAAATTTGTACATATGAACAGTTTGAGTCATACACAAAGCCGATGAGACATGCATTATTTTTCACAATTTCACAATTATTTCCATTTGTTATTTGTTTTACAGCTGGATGTATTAGAATACATTCATGAACACGAGTATGTACATGGTGATATTAAAGCAGGAAATGTTCTGCTTCACACTTCGGATGCCAACAAGGTAACAGTGTTTAGTTTGCACTAATGAATATTGGGCCTGTTTATATAAGATGCACCGATACTGTGGTAAAACTGCCCCATTGTGCCTAAGGGTACGTTCACACAGCAGATTTTGACTCCACAGCGTACTCCATGGCAGAAACCGTTGCATTTTTGGGATGCTGCGGACTTAGATGCGGCTTAGACACACCGAATGGAGCTAAACCACAAGCGGACACCTACCCAGCTGTGCAAATGGAGGCCACTCCAAAATTTCTACAGCATAAATTGACGTGTGAACGGGCCCTAATGCTTGGACTGCATGCTGAGTGTATACTCTATTGGAATCCTTGGTGACATTTTCCACTTTTGATCTACCTTTGTGCCATGCTGATTGACACTGCTAGGATGCAGAAATTTCCACATCGAAGATGCGCTATTTAGTTGCACCAGGGCATGCTGACAAATGTCCTCCCTCCCTATCGCATCCAGTGAACTGACCACTGAGAGTTTCTAACATGCCTACATATGAGACAACCTCTTTGTGTAAATGGGGCGGCGGGGCAAGTATGGGTCAGAGCCTCACTACCAGGTCTATATGCAGCTGTGCTCAGTTCAGGAAGCACCATAAAGGGGTTGGCCCATCTTGTACTTTATTTGCATATCGCTAAGATATGCCACCAATATCCGATAGGTTCCGGTCCCACCTTTGGCACCCCCATCTATCTCTAGAACAGGGCCCCCCAAATGAAGGAGAGTTCACCTCACATGCGCGACATGCTCTCTATTCACTTCTACAAGAGTTCTGAAAAGAGCAGAGTGCATTCCGCAAGCTCGGCCCCCACTCCATTCACCTCTGTGGGAGTTCCGAGTGCCGTGCTCACGCTCTGTTATTTTTAGTGCTCCCTCGTTCACTTTGGGGGGGGCCGCATTCTACCGATAGGTGCAGGTTCAATCTCTGTTGGACATTGGTGGCATATTCTAGCGATGGGCCAACCCCTAAAAGGAGAAAGAGAGGGCTTGTATTTTAAACATTTACGGTAAATGAAAAGCCCTCCAGTCTATAATAGTCAATGGGGGACATTTATCAATGGAGTAATTTGCATAAAATAAATATTTGCGACATTTTAACGCCAATAGCACTAAAATGCGACTTTTTTATACTGAAATGCGCCATTTCCGAGAACCCTGCCGGACCGGACTTGTGACTTTTGAAACATATTTGCGACTTTTGAAGCATATTTGTGACATTTCCTATGGTAAAGGCCTCATGCACACGACCGTTGTGTGCATCCGTGGCCGTTGTTCCGTTTTACGTGATTTTCTGCGGACCCATTGACTTTCAATGGGTCCGTTGAAAACTCAGCAAATGCACCGTTGTTCATCCGCGGCCGTGATCCGTGTTTCCTGTCCGTCAAAAAAATATGACCTGTCCTATTTTTTTGACGGACAACGGTTCACGGACCCATTCAAGTCAATGAGTCCGTGAAAAAACACGGATGCACACAAGATTGGCATCCGCGTCCGTGATCCGCGGCCGTTGGCAACTTTCACACAGACGCATCACAGATCCGTCTGCATAAAAGCTTTTTCAGATATGAGTTTTCACTTCGTGAGAAACTCATATCCGAAAGTATATTCTAACACAGAGGCGTTCCCATAGTGATGGGGACGCTTCAAGTTAGAATATACTGAGAACTGTGTATATGACTGCCCCCTGCTGCCTGGCAGCACCTGATCTCTTACAGGGGGCTGTGATCCGCACAATTAACCCCTCAGGTGCCGCACCTAAAGGGTTAATTGTGCGTATCATAGCCCCCTGTAAGAGATCAGGTGCTGCCAGGCAGGAGGGGGCAGACCCCTCCCTCCCCAATATTATATTCATTGGTGGCCAGTACGGCCTCCCCCCCCCCCCCAGTTAAAATCACGTTCCGAATCCCCCATCATTGGTGGCCAGTGTGGCCTCACATCCCCCCCCCCATGTTAAAATCACGTTCCGAATCCCCCATCATTGGTGGCCAGTGCGGCCTCACCTCTCCCCCCCCCCCCCTAGTTAAAATCACGTTCCGAATCCCCCATCATTGGTGGCCAGTGCGGCCTCACATCTCCCCCCCCCCCGCCCCTAGTTAAAATCACGTTCACCCATCAGTGGTGGCAGTGGAGAGTTCAGATCGGAGTCCCAGTTTAATCGCTGGGGCTCCGATCGGTAACCATGGCAACCTACTGCAGTCCTGGTTGCCATGGTTACTTAGCAATTTTTAGAAGCATTATACTTACCTGCGAGCTGCGATGTCTGAAATCGGCCGGGCGCTCCTCCTACTGGTAAGTGACAGGTCTGTGCTATAGGCAATGCGCCGCACAGACCTTTCACTTACCAGTAGGAGGAGCGCCCGGCTGGTCACAGACATCGCAGCTCGCAGGTAAGTATAATGCTTCCAAAAATTGCTAAGTAACCATGGCAACCAGGACTGCAGTAGCGTCCTGGTTGCCATGGTTACCGATCGGAGCCCCAGCGATTAAACTGGGACTCCGATCGGAACTCTCCACTGCCACCAATGATGGGGGAACGTGATTTTAACTAGGGGGGGGGAGAGGTGAGGCGGCACTGGCCACCAATGATGGGGGATTCGGAACGTGATTTTAACTAGGGGGGGGGGGGGGAGAGGTGAGGCTGCACTGGCTACCAATGATGGGGGATTCGGAACGTGATTTTAACTGGGGGGGGGGGGGAGAGGGGAGGCCGCACTGGCCACCAATGAATATAATATTGGGGAGGGAGGGGGTCTGCCCCCTCCTGCCTGGCAGCACCTGATCTCTTACAGGGGGCTATGATATGCACAATTAACCCTTTAGGTGCGGCACCTGAGGGGTTAATTGTGCGGATCACAGCCCCCTGTAAAAGATCGAGTGCTGCCAGGCAGCAGGGGGCAGTCATGTACACAGTTCGTAGGATATTCTAACTTGAAGCGTCCCCATCACTATGGGATTAGAATATACTGTCGGATATGAGTTTCACGATCTAACTCAAATCCGATGGTATATTCTAACATAGAGGCGTTCCCATGGTGATGGGGACGCTTCAAGTTAAAATATACCATCGGATTGGAGAAAACTCCGATCCTATGGTATATTAACTCCTGACTTTACATTGAAAGTCAATGGGGGGCGGATCCGTTTGCAATTGCACCATATTGTGTCAACGTCAAATGGATCCGTCTACATTGACTTGCATTGTAATTCAGGACGGATCCGTTTGGCTCCGCACGGCCAGGCGGACACCAAAACTACTTTTTTTATGTCCGTGGATCCTCCGAAAATCAAGGAAGACCCACGGACGAAAAAACGGTCACGGATCACGGACCAACGAAACCTCGTTTTTCGGACCGTGAAAAAATACTGGCATGAGGCCAAATTGCGACTTTTGTCTCAGACTCCCAACGTTTTTGTTGAATGTCAATTTACTGACAAAACCATGCAGTTAGCTCATTTATATTTGATAAAAATAAGTGCATTCTGCTTTAATACTTACCTATCACTTGTTCCCACGACGAGTCATATTTTTCTCCCATAAATGCGACTTTTTACACAAAACACCACCACATAAGGGGATATCCAATACCATAAACTGCCCCCCCCCCCCATGTGCCGGGGTCCTCACAATGAATATACTTACCTGGCTCCCTGTGCCGCTCCTGGTTCCCGCACCGTTGCAGCTGCTCCCCGTGCACCGATGAAAACATCCGGTGTCGGGGGGGGGGGGGGGGGGTAGAGGCAGGCGGTGATGGGGACGAGCCTCCCTAGCATGAATAGCATCGTGGGTGACGCTAGGGAGGCTCGTCCTTGTCCCTGCCTGCAATTGACTGCTTCCCCCCGACACCGGATGTTTTCATCGGTGCATGGGGAGAAGCAGGAGCGGCGCGTGGAGCCAGGTAAGTATATTCCCTGTGAGGGGCCCAGCATATGGGGGGGGGGCAGTTTATAGTATTGGATAACCCCTTTAATTGTCCGCAACAATTTGAGCCATTGCTGCCGATAAAAGGATGATAAATGAGGCGTAATATGCACCAGTTTGATAGCCCCGCCCACTTTGATATTTGTAACTCATCTCTGGCGTGATGCATTCTTTATGTTGAAAATTCTGGAGAAAACAGTTGATATATTTTGCACAAATCAAAACACCATTCTTTTTGGCGCGTTTTATGCCATAATTCTGGCGCAACATGCTTAGTAAATGTCCCCCAAAGTCCTTTAGTATTGCACCGTTAAACCTGTACATGGTTAGCAGCTGGTTCCTTCATAGCTACTCCTTAGTATGTCTTTTTGATTCCGATATATTAATAGGATCGGTGCAGCAATCATGCTAATAACGTTGTAAGCCTGATGACTGGCATTCAGCTTTACATGACACATGAGACGGATAAAAATAAAACCCTACAATGACATAGTTAAGTGTCATTAGGTGTTCTTGCAGTTCCTACATTTTTCGGCTGACTCCATTTTCGGCGTTCCATCCGTTTCTGGGCTTTATTCGGTGTGATCTACAAGTCTATTTTTAGGTGAAGTGCTATTTCCTAAGTTTCCAGGCGCTAGATTCGTTCCCTGGATTCTTTCAGCGGTTGGAAGTGTTATGCAGATTAGCATAGATTAACCAATCTGACTCTCCATAAAGCATGCCGCAGCGTATAATGCCATTGGTTTGCTTACAATGGGGGATGATTTATTTTCAAGCAGGAAAACCACACATTGCTATTTTAACATGTTTTAACATATTTTAGCAAATAAAATGAGCTGCTTTGAATATGCAGCTGCTATGGAGATTGGAATTGGAATGAAAACATTGCCTTTTTATTGGCGTTATCGTTTTTGACTCCTTTTTAACTTTTTTTTCTATTGTGCAGCCAGCAGCACCCCCAGCAGTAAATAGGGTTTTATTTAGGAACAGGTAGGCTTTTTCTGCGGAATCATTTGCAGCCATTGTACGCAGTAAACACTGATTAACCTCATAAACATTGATGCGTTGTCTTCCCCCCCCCCCCTTCCTTTGGACCCAGCAATGTTAAATTATCTTTCATAGTGAAATGTAAAAAAAATTCCAATGTAGACTGTGGCATCGTACACAGATGTGTATAGAAATCTTGCCTTGGAACTGGAGATGGGGCTTGGTTTAAAAGGGTTATCCCATTAGTAGTGTAAAAAATGGAAAATCAGATATCCTATAGTACATGACAGTCTCTTTCTAACACACATAGAACCAGCCCTGTACCTCTCATGGATCCAGAGATCTCCTCATTCATTGCCGCATTTACTCTGCTAGATGTATTTCAAGCTGGCAGCTATAGGGGCATGCACTTTCTCATTGGTGGCAGTTGAAGGACGGAACTGACCATGTATGTCAACCTCAGTGAGCTGGACAGAGAATTTAGAAAAAGGGCAATCAGCAGGTGGCGCCATAGAGATACGTTTTATTGAATAACTCAGTGGCTATAATAAACATTTAATGACATGCAATTACAATTATTTAGATCCAGGTGCTGGTTTGAAAAATCTTGAATATTTTTCATGGGACAAGCCCTTCAAACTCCTAAAACTGAGAGTGTGCATAAGCTCTAAAGAGAAATTCCTCAATAGTGTTTTAAAAGTGTGAAAAGCTAAGCTGTCAGCGACTAAAATTAAAGGTCGCTTGTTTTAAGCACTTGTATTGCGTCTTCCTCCGTGACATTCAATTCCTGCTTGTTAGAAGGATCCCTTGACACTAAGCTGATCACACAGTAAGTATTGAATTTTCCTTCAGCAGCGCCACCACAGGTTAAATTAAGCATTACTGCATGGCACACATGCAGATCATTGGATTGTGTAATACAGGACAGGACAGGTCCTCCAGAGTGACAGGTGCTGTTTGTAACCGCTCTTCTGAACACACAACTTCTATTCATTTTCTAAACTGGACAATCCCTTTAAAGGGTATGAACACCATATAGGAAAGTGGTTATGTACATTAGTAGTTAAAAAAAAAATGCCATCTTCATTCCTTTAGGCCTCATGCACATGACCGCGTGCCCACCATGCCTGTTCTGCAGTGCACGGGCACCCACTGTGTGCCTGCCATCTGCGGATGTGGACCCATTCACTTTAATGGGGTCTGCAGTCCACACCGCAAAAAGTAGTGCATGCACTATTATTTTGCGGTGCAGTGGCGACAGAAAACCCACAGAAGCACTTCGTAGTGATTCTGTGGGATTTCGATCCATGCCTCCGTTCCACACCGTACCATATCTTCCTGATTGTGGAACCATTCAAGAGAATGGGTCCTCATCTGTGATACGGTGTGCATACGGATAGTGCCCGTATATTGCGCCGCAATACAGGCATGGACCTGCTACGGTCGTTTTACATGAGGCCTTATTCATTTTAAGTCCCATTTATATTCAGTTTACAACCTCTAGTCACATACCTTTCTCAAGGGGAAATATTCCTCATGGTAATGCATGCTAGATGTGAGATTTGTGTGTCCAGCATACTGCTGCCTTCACTAGTTCTCATTTATCAGTGCAGCGTTAGCCCCATACAGATTGCTCCATGTACAGCAAGTAAGGGCTCTGTTTGCTGACAGATACTGATGCACAGAGTATTGTTTGTGATTTCCCCCTGGCACGGGCATTTTTTTTCTTTACACTCACCCACCTCTAAACTGCTAACCCCATCTACCTGAGAAGAGCAGATCTGATAGCAGCTGAAAGGACACTATTACGCGATTGGTGGGGGTCTCAGCACATGGTCTCCCACTGATCAAAGCTTCTAACATGCCACTAAAAAGCAGCAGTTACTCTTTAACTTGTCACTCAAAAGGTGAACATCACGTTCCATGGAAGTTGCCCGTTTTTTATTTCCTTCCTATCTGCTGATGAAAAGGAAGTTGAAAGGATTAAATAAGAAAGTTTGGATGGAAATGAATCTCTTAAGTTCTCATTTATTCTGTATTGTCTGCCTTTATACTATTACTTTATTACCTCACACACTCTATATAACTATGCTGCTTTGTGTATCGAAAATGACAAACTTTACAAACCTTTACACAATTAAATCGAAATGCTCTAATCGGAGAAAGTATCTTCGTGAAATGCGAGAGCTTCTGAGATCTAAACTGAGAGGACACATAAAAGACACATTGCAGTTTATGATGTGTAGATACCCACCTGGAGAGATGAAAACTTGGGAGATAAAGAGGAAACCCCCCCCCCCCCCTGAAAAATGGCTAAATTCAGAAACAAGATATGACTACGATGGGAAGGATTTAAAGTGGAAGGGTAACTGTTATAGCCCCCAGATGTGCATATTTTATCTTGAGGCACCATTTGGTTTAATAAAACGTAGATCAAAGCCTGTCCTTAACCTGTAAGTTTCTTAAGGCTTAATTATAAAGGTTATACTTTCAAAGGACAAAAGCATTATTCATTTATCTGTTCTCGTCTTCCAGGTTTATCTTGCAGATTATGGACTTTCTTACAGATACTGCCCCGATGGGAAACACAAAGACTATAAAGAAGACCCAAGAAAATGCCACAATGGGACAATTGAGTTTACCAGCAGAGATGCTCACAAGGGGGTTGGTATGTTCCTTTTTATTATTATTACTGTATGAGTAGTTTAATTAAAAGAATATATAATGTGTAAAGTGAGCAGGGATCTTTTATAGTTACGTTCTGCCACATAACTTATTCTGTGGTGTATACTAAATGTATCTACTGTATTGTCTTCTATGATTTAACTCTATATATTACACACACCTATACGGTTATATAAACTTTAGCTAGCACCCGATTAAGTTATATGCACGCAGCATGTGGATCTTGGCATGGTGTTCAGTGGGAATCTGCATTGCCTTTCACAGCAGTGGATTTGAAACCAGCATCAAGAATGAACATGGCACTTCTTGATGCAGATTACATGCAGAAACTAAAGTGCGTCTACCCCACTTGCGTGGCTATAAGCCACACGCGGTGCTGCGGCACTGCAAACTGAAGAGTGGCGGAAATACAGACTTTTATTGGGCACTAGGGGCATACACTGATCTCCTAAGGTCTCATACCAAAACTTAATATGCCTTGCACCAATGAGTTGCATGATAAATTTAAGAATTATTTTATTTTTCCGCCTTGACTTTTGTGTTGGAAAAAGGGGTACAGGTGCTTCCTAAATATGACGATCATTCTAAAAATCATATTCTCAATGTATTTACAAGGGGGTTATCCAAGACTATAAAATGCCCCCCCCCCATATGCCGTGCCCCTCACAATAAATATACTTACCCCACTCCCTGTGCTGCTCCTGGCGCCGCCGCCACTGCTGCTTCTCCCCATACACGGATGAAAACATTCGGGGAGGGGGGTCCCGGGTCCGAGGTCCCAGCATATGGGGGTTGGGGGGACATTTCATAGTCTTGGATAACCCCTTTAAAAATTATCTATACAGCTGTATGTCTCCTTCGCTTCACATTGTACATGTGCAGCCACCACTAGGGGGAGTTCAGTGCATAGGCATTTATATAGTTGCCATTGAACTTACAGTGGCCCCACCTGCAGAGGGGATCATACTTACCTGGTCCATGCTTCTGGGTTCCAGCTCCTTCGCTCCCCCTGGGCCGCTGCAGCTCTCACGTCTTCTTGCGTCAATATCCATCATTGGCTGCAAGGATGACATGACTCTTGGGAGACATGTCACCACTCAGGGAGACATGGGAGCAAAGGAGCCAGAGCAGTGGGGTAGGTAAATAGGATTCCCCGTCACAGGTCTTTCCACGCTGGGGCGTCTGCTTGAGAGGTTCCCTGGGGATGAATAACGCCTTTAATAGAAGCTGTAAAAATTGCTATGCGCCAAGCCTCCCTAGTGATAGCTGCCAGAAAATGCCACAGATTTATTTCAGGAACATAAGAAGTTCAGCATCATAGGAGTCGCATGGTTGTCCACTTTGATAGGTATGCCAATGCATTGTACAAACCCTGTGAGTGAAATAAAACAAATGGGTAGGAAGTGCAGATTTGTATTTAAGTGCAATACAAGTAAATATACCCAAATCTCTATGCAAATATTTTTAAGTAGTTTTATGGTGCTATATTTTTATCTCTTCCTGACTGCCCATTGACTATAAAAGTTCTGGGGGTCAGGATTTATCTGTTAATGGACATTTTAGAACATCCATTCAGAGATTGCAACTGCACGCAAATCGAGCAGCTGCTGAGTGGGGGTCACCCCATAGAGAAAGCAGGGACTGTTCCTCAGTGTCCCTGCCTCCTAGATCGCTGTGTAAACAGCGCTGAACGAGCGCCGTGTATACAGCTAAGGAAGCGCTATGTTGTTTCCTGTTCCGGCCCGGGAGACTGCAGCAGCTGTCGGGT
The DNA here is from genome assembly GCF_905171765.1 of Bufo bufo. NCBI lineage: Eukaryota > Metazoa > Chordata > Amphibia > Anura > Bufonidae > Bufo > Bufo bufo. The sequence goes on from NC_053392.1 coordinate 518,570,845, forward strand.
CTTCCTTAGACCTAAATCTGCCCTGCATTGTATACTGCATTACAGCTTCTCTGGGGGTTGTATTCCCCCTGTAACTGGGGCTACTATGTCAGCACCAGTTATAGGAGAAATTAATAGTGTAAAATGTCACCCAGAGGTCTTGTATGATCTTATGGGGGACACAAAGTGTAAAATAAAGTAATAAAAATAAAATGGCAGATGTAAAAAAGAGCCCTTTTCCCCAATTAGGCAATGTAAAAATAGTTAAAGATAGAAAAAAAGACATATCTGGTATCATCGTGTCCGTATCGACTGTAAAAATAAAAAAATTCATAAAATGCTAAAACCTCCCAAAAAGCATAATATCAAGCGATCAAAAAGTTGTATGTACCCCAAAATATTAGCAATAAAAACGTCGCCTCATCCCGCAAAAAACAAACCCTCACACAAGTCCATTGTTAAGAAAATAAAAAAAATATGGCTTTAAGAAAATGGCAACACAAAAAGTTTTTATTTAAATAAAGACATATTTGGCACCACTGCATCCGTAACGACCGGGTCTATAAAAATATCACATCTACCACATCAGGTGAACGCTGTAAAAAAAAAAAATAAAAACAGCTTTTTTTTTTGCCTACTTGTCTCCCAGAAAACATAATATCAAGTAAAAAAAAATGTCTTATGTACTCCAAAATTGTAACAGTCACGTACACACACACACAGGGGGGAGGATAGTGATCACTGCGCTCCACACTCACCCCTGGCCCTGCCTACTTGCCTCGCAAGTCCTGATGACAGGGGACAAATGGACAGGGGACAGTCCCTAGCTTAGAATCAGGGCCGGCGCCACCCATAAGCAGAGTAGGCCACCGCGTAGAGCGCACTCTGGAATCCGAATCTCAAGCAGTAGCACCCGGCCGCCGCCTGCGCCCCGCCCCCTATTTGTGATCCATCTGACATCATCTCCTTCTGTTCAGTGACTTCAGGCAGAGCGAGCGGCACGCAGCTGACACACAGCTACGAGACCCTGGTGTATTTAAATCTCATTTAGGCTGTCTTTCAGAAAAGTTTCTCCTGGGATTCGAACTCACGACCTTTCACATCAGAGGCAAGGCATTTACCCACACAGCTATGAAAGCTGTATAGCCAGTTACTTAAAAAAAATTAAAAATTCTACTGTAGGTAACTTTGATACCTAGTGTACATCCATACACATGACAGCTGCCCCAACACACCCAGCTCTGCTACATCCATACACAGTGTACTGGGGCAGCTGTCATGTGTATGGATGTACACTAGGTATCAAAGTTACCTATAGTAGAAGTCTTATTTTTTTATTTTTTTTAAGTAACTGGCTATACAGCTCTCATAGCTGTGTGGGTAAATGCCTTGCCTCTGATGTGAAAGGTTGTGAGTTCAAATCCCAGGAGAAACTTTTCTGAAACTGTTTTTTTTTTTTTTTTTTTTTAAATACCGGACTGTTACTTTACTGCCACGGGGAGGGGGGCTATTGGCGCCATGATACTGGCACATGGAGGGGGAGGAGAGAGGCACTTGATACTGGCACATTAGGGGGCAGGGGGAGAGGATGGCACTATGATATTAGCACATGGGAGGGGGCAAGAAATGGACATGAATCATGAGGGGCAGAAATGTGAAATGATGGGGGGAGGCAAGAAATGGACATGAATCATGAGGGGCAGAAATGTGAAATGATGGGGGGAGGCAAGAAATGGACATAAATCATCAGGGGCAGAAATGTGAAATGATGGGGGGGGGGGGGCGCCAAAATGTAGATTCGCTCGTGTTGACAAAAATCCTTGCACCGGCCCTGACTTCGGGCGTGCAATCCCTCGAGACCAGTGACCTCCAGAGGTGGGTCTCGGGGGATCACGCGCCAAAGACACATGATCTTGGCAAGAGCCAAGGCAATGTGGACCTGGAGCACAGCGAGGAGCAGAACCTGGTGAGCACCCCTAGCAACCGCACTTTGACAACCTGCACTAGGGTGTCAGAGGCTGCAGGACAGTGACTGGCAGCAGGGTGGCACGCACTTGTATACAGGGGTCAGGGGACACCTGCTGCTTGACTAGGGGCCATAAATTCTGACTGGCACAGGGTGCCCAGCAGTGGCACATGGAGCCTAATAGGTGGCACAGACTGTCTAAAGGGCTATGAATGGTACAGGGTGCATGACAGTGCCAGACTGGCAGAGGGCACAAGGCAGCATACTGTTTTATGTAGCCCTGGTGGCACAGGATTTCAGACAGTGGCTGAATGGCACCTGGCAGTGAATAGGTGGCACTGCTCGTGTTTGGTGTGCAAACCTGCTGAACAGCGCAGAGTGATTGGCATCACTGGGATGGTACTAGGTGGCAGACAATAGCTGGATATTATATATACATGAACATAGTCAGACTGGCACAGGGTACATGACCATAGACTGGCACAGGGTACACGACCATAGTTAAATGTTGCATGCAATAGGTGGCTGAAAAAGGGGCGGGTAAAAGGGTGTGGTCAATGGGCGGAGTCAATGGGGTGGCAAAATTAGCTTTTGCTTAGGGTGGCAAAAATCCTTGCACCAGCCCTGCTTAGAATACGTGCTGGGAGGACAGACAAGACAAACAACGGATAGTGAACGGACCGAGTCAATACCAAGAGAGTAACAAAGTACAAATGGAGTAAGCAGAGAATAATCAGGAGAAGCCGGGGTCAAATACCAGGAGAGTAATAAAGTACCACAGCAGTCCGCAGAGAATCGTCAGGTGGAAGCCGGGGTCGGAATACCAGGAGAGCAGCGCAGTACAGGAGGAGCAGGCAGAGGATCGTCAGGGAACACAGGAACAGGTAAGTATGGCAGGTAACAGAATCGCAAATGAACCTAATTAACAGGCAACCTGTGGCCAGCCTGCACAGAGGTGGGACGCCGACGGCGCTGAGTAGAGCGAGTGACTCGTCGGTGTCCCGTGACAAAAATAGTAACAAAACAAAGTACAGTCTATCCTGCAAAAGGCAAGCCCTCAGACATCTACGTTGGCATAAAAATAAGTGTTATGGATGTTAGTGTATGGAGATGCAAAGTGTAACAAATTTTTTATAAAAAGTGATTTTATTATGCAACAGTAATAAAACATGAAAAAAAATTATTCATTTTGTATTGCCATGATCATATCAAACTGCAGAATAAAGTTATCATATCATATATACCACATCGTGAACCTCATAAAAAAAATAAAAAACAGTGATAGAATTTCAATTTGTGCCCACCACAACTCCCCAACAACTCCCCAAAAAGCGATCAGAAAGCAAAATGTAATCCCAAATGGTGCCAATAAAATCGACAGCTTGTCCCTTAAAAAAAAAGCCCTCACACAGCAAAAAAATAAAAGAAAAGTTATGGCTCTTAAAAACCTTTTCAGCTAATTCTGAGCCCTGGCGTATCCTCAAACAGCAGTTACTGTATGTAAAAAAGAAAGTTTGGGCCTAGAGCACCATTTTCTAGTAAAAAAAATAATAATGTAATTTTTAATTTGCACATCGAAGTTTTATAAATTCTATGAAACACACCATAAAATTTCCTCAGAATGCCTTGGATAGGTAAAAGCATTCCAAAATGATTACCACATACAGTGACACATCAGATTCGCAAAATTAGGCTTGGTCAGGAAGGGGGTAAATGGCCTGGTCTGGAAGTGTTTAACAAATTTTGCAAGACATTGTGCCACAATAAGGCAACCCTTAGGGCTCTATCACGCGAGCGGATGCGGTGTGGGTAATCCGCTGTGTGAAACGTGCCAAGCCCTGTCCCGGACAGTAGAGACATGGACCATTAACATGATTGATAATTCTCTGTACCTCTCTGTGACCTTTTTAGTGAGATAAAATTGTCACCGTGATTTTGTAGTAAAAAGATCACAGAGAGGCAAAGATCATTATCAATCATGTTAATGCTCTGTGTCTCTGCTGTCTGGAGCAGGGTTTGGCACTCTTTCATGCAGCGGATTACCCGCACGGCATCTGCTCATGTGAAAGAGCCCTACGTCAGATAGGTCCCTACTAGAGTTGAGCATATTGATTCATTCTTTACCTGCAAAGAGCTATCCCTGCTGCTGATGAAGCACCCGCCCTTCGACTTGATTGACAGGACGGGACATCTCGATCGGCCCTGACAGACTCACACCTGCGCCACTGCTCTGAATAGCGGTTAAAGGGTTTCTGTCCCCGGAATTAGCCCTCTTAAACTAGCTGACATTAGCGATGTGCTAATGTCAGCTGAACCTAACTAACCTATTCCAACTTTTATCTATGCCCCCGTTACTCCAGAAATATAACTTTTATAATATGCTAATTAGCCTCGAGGGGGATGGGGGGGGGCTCCGTTCTCCCAACTTTGGCCACGCCCTGCTACACTAGATTGACAGGGCCAGGCAGCCTTCACCGCCAACTGCCGGCCCTGTGCGCTGGGGAAATCTTGAGTCAGTCAGTATTCGGCGCAGGCGCAGTGAGGAAGCCGGCGAGTGCCCTTCACTCACTGCGCCTGCACTGAATACTGAACGGGACGCCGCAGGCTCGAGATTTACACGGCAGACAGGGCTAGCAGTAGGAGACCAACGCTGCCTTGCCCTGTCAATCTAGTGTAGCAGAAATACTGACAATGCCCGTCACGACCATTGTGGTCTGGCGAGCTGGTGGACGTGAGGCGCAAATCACAACCGGATTAGACAAGTACGGGTTTATTGAGAGACAACGCGTTTCGGGGTGCGCATGACCCCTTTATCAAGTCTGGTGTGCTGCAGCTGCAGGTGCAGCTGGATGTTTGCTGTTCGTTTAATGCTTCCCGGTCACTTTTACTGACAATGTAGTACAATGCTTTGCCAGTGATGAATTAGATATGGCTGAAGCGCTGTGGCTTTGCTATTATACTTCGTCAGGCAATGCTGTTGCGGTGGTGAGGCTGGTGTAGCTGGGGTATTCTGACCCGGCTACTGCACGTGGTGCGTGCTGTAAGGACACAGGGAGCAGTGAAGCGCGCGCTGGAGAGGGGGAGGAATCTAGTGTAGCAGGGCGTGGCCAGAGGTGGGAGAATGGAGCCTCTAGGAGCAGGGGCAACGCCCCTCTGCACCTAGAGGCTAATTAGCATATTATAATAGAGACGTTAATTCACAATGGATCACAGCACTTGACAGATAACTGGCAAATTAATGGGTGCTCGTCATATTATAAAAGTTATATTTCTGGAGTAACGGGGGCATAGATAAAATAGGAATAGGTTAGTTGGGTTTAGCTGACATTAGCACATCTAATTCTGGTGACAGAAACCCTTTAAAATGCAGAGGCTCTGCTTTAGGGTTGTCATGATACCAAGATTTTGATTAAATTTCGATACCATAAACAAGTATTGCAATACTTGATACCATTCGATACCATGCGAAAAAAAATAAAACACCAAAAAAGCTGTGTGCATTCTACATTTTATGGAACATCCTGCCCATAATCCTATTTTTTGGGGTGGACAAGGTGACAAAAAAATTGTGAATTGCACGGTTTAGATTTTTTTTTTTTTCTGTTACGGCGTTCACTGCATTGGAGATATTTTTTGATATTTTAATAGTTTGGACTTTTGGGATGTGGCGATATGTAATATGTTTATTTATTTATTGTTTATATATTTTATATGTAAAATTAGGAATGGGGGTGATTTATAAGTAATATGTTGGTGTTTTTATTTTTTTTAACTTTTTATTTAATAACTATTTCCCCCCTTAGGGGTTAGAACCTGGCATCTTTTAATCCCTTGCCCTATTCACCCTCATAGAGCTCTATCAGGGGGAATAGGACTTTACACAGTAGCGCAGCCTAGTATCGGTAAAAGACAAATCCCGGTATCGAATCGATCCGGGTACAAAAGTATCGATTGGGTATCGATAATTCGATACCCGGTGGAACCCTACTCTGCTTATTGAGCAGCAGTTGTTCACGAACTGTAGGCGCAAGATAGTCAGGGCTGCCTTTGAGTCTGTGCCTGTTTGGATGACTGTCTTAAGCCTGTGCCTGGCTGCCTTTGAGCCAGTGCCTGTCTGTCTGGCTGCCTTTGAGCCTGTGCCTGTCTCTCTGGTTGTCTTTGAGATTGTACCGGTCTGTCTGGCTGCATGTGAAGCCGTGCCTTTTGGTAGGCTGCCTTTGAGTTTGTGCCTGGCTGGCTACTTTTGAGACTGTACCTGTCTGGCTGGCTGCCTTTGAGCCTGTGCCTGTCTGGCGGGCTGTCTTTGAGCCTTTGTCTGTCTGGCGGGCTGTCTTTGAGCCTTTGTCTGTCTGGCGGGCTGCCTTTGAGCCTATACCTGTTTAGCTGGCTGATTCGTGACTGTCTGGCTGACTGCCTTGGAATCTGTGCCTGGTAGACTGGCTGCATTTTAGTATTTGCCTGGTTGGCCTCATGTACCTAGGGAGCTGATTGCTTCTGTGTTTATGCTTGCTGGGATGACTGCTCTTGCTGTCTGTTTCTGGTCCTGGGTTTATCTAGTGCTGTTGATCGTCGGACAGCTCGACATGGCTGACGGCTTCTGCGGCTGTGTCTGCATGGGGGGCGGCTCCTTGCGGCCGTGTCTGCATGGCTGGTGTCTTCTGTTGCCATTTCTAAATAGTTCACCGCTCATGCAGCAGTGTCTGGATGAATGTACTTGGCTCTGAGTGGGTGTCCATGTGACCAGCGGTGCCTGGGTTGCCGCCATTTCCTTGTGGCGGTCTATCTTGGTGGCTATGCATGCAGGGTGAACTAGTTCTGTGGCTATGTTTGGTTGTCCATTTGTAGATTATAGTCTACAATAGGCATAGCACTCCAACTCCTGGTGGGGAGTAATAAGATGGATTGGAACATTTAGTTCGGACGGCCTACAGGAGGTATGACGCACCAGCAATCTTTATAAATACTTGACGCCGATCTAGAATTCCAAAGCTGAAGGATCCAGTGAGCTCTTTGGACCTCTTGCGGCAGACCCGTGAGCTCCCCCGGGGGATGGATGCCATAGTAGTTTTCCATCATGGATGCCAGATTGCGAGGAAAATTGGAGATTTGACGTCTAAAGTTCCTCTGGTAAATGTAACACAGGGCCTCCAGTGAATCTTGGATCAAAGCATCTGTCTCGCAATATATTCTGCACCAATCATCTTCAGTTGGTCATTCCTTGTCAAGATAAGTACTTCTCTAAGATGTTTTGTTAAAATCTGTTATGATTATTTTGATAAACACTTGATGAGAAACCCATATGAGATTTCCTTTAGAAGATTGACTGACAGGTTAGTAAAAGCAGTTTTTTAGCAAAATAAGGCTACGGATCACATTTATAAGCCCACATTAGGAATCGTGATGAGGCCCTGAACATCAGCATATATTTAGCTGACAGGGGTGAAACCTGGTGACAGAATCCCTTTAAGTATAATGTCCGGTATTAAAATTTCCTAGGACGTTATTGATCCGACCCTTTTTCTTTAAGTTCGGACCTCTAGTTAGCTTTTAGCTTCCCTATGCTTCCATCTGGGTATTCTTAGCTTTTATTACTTTTCAAGCACTTTTGATAAGCTCAGGGATCAAAAGGAATAAGTTGCTAATGTCTGGATATTAGGAGATGCCTTATTCGTTACCTAGGGGTAACTAAGGATTGGAGAAAGCCCTCTGCGCTTTTTGTTCCCTTTTTTTTCTGGCATAATGAGGGTAAGGCGGCCTCAAAGAGTTCACTAGCCAGATAGCTTAGGTCTTTTTTTTTTCTCTGGCTTACATCTCTTCTGGAAACATTTCTACTTGCGCAGTCTACCTCTTGGGAGGAGAGGGCTAATGTTTCTATTGTGCAAACCTGTAAGGCTGCCACGTGGTCTTCTCCTTCTACCTTACCGTCTCTATCGGCTCCAGCTAAATTCTGCCTCTGTTCTTCTGTCGGTAAGAAGTTCTGCAAGTGGTGGCCCCCCCGTAAGGAAGGGGTATTCTTCTCTGTAAATCCTCTCTGTGGTGCTATCGTGGGGTCTGGAAAATCCGATTACCGGTAAGTGTAATCATCATTTTCCTCAAGTGGTGGGACAAAAGTCGCAAACAGTTTCTGCCCAGAAACTGGCATAGGGAGAAATGATACATTTCCCCCAAGTGTTTTTTTTGTTTTTGTTTTTTGTTAAGTCATTTGTCTTTGAGTTGAGATGTTCTGAGTGAAAATTATAGCATTTTAATTTTTCCATTGATGGAGCTGTGTGGGGGCTTGTTGCTATATTCTAAAAGCCATAACTTTTTCATTTGTGAACTGACAGTGCTTTTTTTTGTGAAATGAACTTTAGTTTTTATTAGTACAATTTTGGGGTATATGCAACTTTTTGATCACTATTTTTTCTGCTTGTTACAAGATGGGATGAACAAAAGTCGACAATTTTTTGTTACCAGTGTTTTCTGGGATTTTGATACTGATGACCTATCCTCCGACACCTGGGACCCCTGCTGATCAGCTGTTTCAGAACGCATCTGCGCTCCTGTGAGCGTCGTGGCCTTCTCCATGCTTACCAAGCACAGAGCCGTACATTGTGCTTGGTATCGTGCCCAAATTGCTTGATAAAGACCAGAGATGGTCGAAACATCGCTGTCATGCTGCTGATTTGAAATAAAGCAATTTACATTTTTGCACAAATGGAAGAGTGCTGCGGATTTCTGCGTATACCTGGTATCGTGCCCAGCCACATTCACTTCAATGCGTAGGTTAAATAACAGAACTGGATGCTGAGTTATTATTTTTTTCTGTAATAAAGACTCCTTACCCCTCCTTCTCTCTAGGTGCCTGGATGCTGCAGTCACTATTGACAGTGGCATTTAAGCAGTTAAACAGGTAGGATCAGAGCTAGGCATGGGCACAACTGCTGTGCCTGCTCCATCCTGGCGACATAACTGTCACTTTGCCACTTAACCAACTTGGTTAAAGCAACAATGTACAGTTACGTCAATTCACAGTAAAGGGTTAAACTGAGGCTTGACTCTTAATTCACAGTAGCTATAAAGTGGCAGCAAACATTAACTTTACTTTTTTCACTCGCTTTTGTAGTGTTAATTTAATGTTTATTGCCACTGGATGGTCTGGGAATGTATTCTATATCCTAATTAAAGTGAATAAGATATGAGGAGAGCATAGATTGCAGTCACACCTGCGCCCTGGTGTCTCAGGGGGGCCAAAGTCCCCTTGCCATATACATGTATAGCAGTACTATAAATCACAGTGCAAACGTGTGGTGACATAGTATGGTAATAGCACAATAGATATAGAAATTGTACTTTGGAAATTAATATTTTACTGACCTAGGAATAGTTGTTGTTTAATATGACAGTGGAGGGTGCTGGTAGAGATCTTTGTAAAGAGCGTCAAGGTACGCACACCTCTGCTTTGGTTTTTTGCAGTTTAGAAGGGTACATATTGTAACCCAGTCTCTTGTATGTGGGAAATATATATTTTAATTCTGTGATATACAGTAGGTGCCATAATTTCTTTTCTAGAGCAGTAGTACTTTGCAGATGAAACGGTATTTCAGTAAAATTTACTAAATGCCAAATCTACCAACTGCAGTTACTCTTAACAACCAGTTAAAGGGCTTGTCCGTGTTCAGAGCTGAACCCGGACGTACCCATATATTCACCCAGGCAGCCTCACTAATATGAGCATCGGAGCATTTCATGCCCCGATTCACTCCTTTGCCCTACGCTGAATTGCATAGGGCAAATGTTTTTTTTTAGGAGAGCCGGGCTTTCTATAGGGACTTCTAGGCAGAGGCTACCACCCAGCAGTGAGCCCAGTGAAGTTACCGGCATTAATGGGCGGGCTTTACCGCTGCCCTAGCCTGTAAAACCATTTTACAGGCTAGGGCAGAGCTAAAGCCAGCCCATCAGAGCCGGTGACATCACCGAATACACAGCTGGGCGGAAGTCTCCGCCTAGCAGTGTAAAAACATAAACAAAAAAGCCCTTGCCCTACGCTGGATGAAATGCTCCGATGCTAATATCAGGGGGCTGCCTGGGTGAAAATGGGGATATGTCCGGGTTCAGACCCCTTTAAAGGAGTTAGCCAACTAATTTAACACCCCCCAACTAACCTGGAGGACTTTCTTCCCCTTCTGTGGGTGTGCAGCAGCTCATATGAGACAGTGAAGCACCTGCAACTCCCAGAATGCAGTGCAGATAGCGCTTGTTAAAGGGGTTGTTCCACGAAAAATATTCTATAGTTTTCAAACCAGCATCTGGATCTGAATACTTTTGTAATTGCACTTCATTAAAAATTTAGCATAGCCACTGAGTTATTCAATAAAATGCATCTGTATAGCGCCACCTGCTGTTTGTTTTTCTTATTTCTTGGACCTGCTCACTGAGATGGTTGCACATGCTCAGTTTCATCCTTTAACTGCCTCCTGAGCTGTGATAGGGAGAGCTGAGCTGAGCTGTCAGCTTGCTATAAATCTAGCAGAGCAAAGAATGGGGAGATCTCTGGATCCATGTGAGGTACAGGGCTGGTTCTAGCTTTGTTAGGGCTCATTCAGACGGCCGTATGCTATCAGCAAAAACGCGGATCCGTTTTTTTGCGGATTAGATGCTGACCCATTCACTTCTATGGGGCCCTTTTCTATTCCATGGTTCCGCAAAACAAATGAAACATGTCCTATACTTGTCTGTGAAAATCAGGACATGGCCCCATTGAAGTCTATGGGTCTGCAAAAATACTGAATGCTATCCGTTTTTTTGCGGATCCGTTTTTTTGCGGATAGCATTCAGTATTTTTGCGGACAGCATACGGCCGTCTGAATGAGCCCTTAGAAAGAGGTTATCATGTACTATATGATTTTTTAATCATGGGATAACCCCTTTAACTCCTTCCTACCGTGTATAGAAAATAGTACCTCACATGTAGTCCCAGAGATACATACGGTATGTAACGCTGCCACAATTTCCTTCTTCGCCGTCTATAGAATGGGATATAATTATGTATTTCTTTGAATGAAACATGTCTGGACCTCTTCTCTATGAGATCACTACACTGGCACTGAGGGGAGGACAAGGGAGCGAGGAGACTGCTGAGCATGTTAGTCCACCACTTAAGGTTCAAGAACTTGGATCAGAAAGATAAACAGCAGGGGGCGCTACCAGAGACAAAAATGTCATGTACATAAAAACCTTACAGTCATTTTATTGCACGTTTCCTGCAATGATACTTTATTTGAAATGCCCTATTCATTGCATGGGAACACTTTTCATGGGATAACCCCTTTAAGGCTGAATTCACACATGGCAGATTTGTTGCAGAAATATCTGCGATTGGGGATGTTTCAGCAGCAAGCACATTCAATGGGGGGAAGAAATCAGCGTCAAAGAATGTTTCAGACATCCGAGCTAACGTACAGTATGGGCAGAACATAGACATGTAACAGGGTTTATCCATGCAGTAAAGTTGAGTTTGTCATTTGGTGCTTTTTGCAGTGAATTCAGTTCTGCTACATCTGTACATAGTGCTGTGACAGAGCGGGTCAGATCCCGACTCCCCTCTTCTCCTGCTGTTTTTTGTGAATATTATTTTCATAATGGTAGCGGCGGAGCGGCAAGCCTTCATTGCTGCCCAGTGTAACCGTAGCCTTTTGTTTGACCAGTTACAATGAACTGACCCGAGCAGTCTGGTTCAGTCTGGATCAGATATTCTGTGCAGCTTGTTTGATATTTTAACTTTAGTAGACTTTAGTATTTTCTCCATCTTTTCTTTGTTTCGTTTTTTTTTTTGTCCTCCCACAGTGTTCAAATAATGAAAACACCTGAAGTGGCCCTGAAGCATTAAATACTCTTCATTCAGTTTGGTGAAGGTACACGGTTAAATTGCCTAGCTTGAGATTTCTGAGAAATATTAATTCTGAAGGAATACAGTGAAATTACAGAACTTTATAATTTTTTCATAGAGAAACTTTTACGAAAGCACTTATATAAAGTTTGACCTCCTCTGTTAGCCAGGACTGAGAGCATCTCCCACTTTGAAGGACCCCGCATGTCCATGTATTATACTGACTGCTGTGTATTGTAATGGGATCTGTGCACTGCTTCGTTTTTCCGGTGGTGTCTCTCCAGGGCATTTGAACACTTGCTGCTCAAAGAGCATCTGTCAGAAGATTTGTACCTAGGAAACTGACCTGTTGCATGTGCGCTTGGCAGCTGAAACCATCTGAGATGGTCCCATGTTCATATGTGCCCGCATTGCCGAGAAAAATTGTTTTAATATATGCAAATCAGCCTCTAGGAGCAAAGGGGGCGTTATCATTACACCTAGAGGCTCAGCTCTCTCTGCACCTGCCGCACCCTCTGCACTTTGGTTGACAGGGCCAGGTAGGCCTGATTACGTTAACACTGCCTGGCCGTGTCAAAGTGGAGAGGGCATGGCAGTTACAGCCTATAGGTGTAATGACAACGCCCCCGTTGCTCCTAGAGGCTTATTTGCATATATTAAAACTTCATTTTTCTCATTTTATGCGGGCACATATGAACATGGGGCCAACACAGATGCCTTTAGCTGCCAAGTGCGCATGCAACAGGTTAGCCAGTTTCATAGGTAAAAAATCTGCGGACAGGTGCCCTTTAATACCCCCCAGAGAGTTCAATAGATTCATGGGTGTACCAGCATCTAGACAGTTTGTGACCAGCAAAAACGTAGCCTCCGCCATGTTGTCAGTATAGCACAAAAAGTTGAAAATACTGTCTTAACTACGTTATGCCATAGAAACATCTGCAATATTTTTTTTTAAAGTATACGTACTTATTTTTTTTGTTTTTACAGTGGAACCTTATGGGTGACCTATGCCTATACAGTGCAGTGGGATAAGTCACAACCTTCATTGGAGGTATATGTCGGAATCTTTTCCTGGAGAATAGGTTAAAATCGTTCTCTGAGACCGGGAACCCCTGTTGAGATGGTCAGGCATAGTACAAAAGTTAAAAAAGAAAAGTCTTACCTGTCACAGGTGCCCTGGGTCTACCCCTGAGCTCCCTTCTCCTCCAAAAGTGGACCAAAAGTGCGATGTGCCATCTATATGCATGTCCCTGCTGCATCAGTGGTGACCTGTTTGGAGAAGGATGCTTGGCCCTGGACCCGGAGCACTGGTGAAAGGTGCCAGGCCATTTACACATCTGTTTTTTTCAAATATCCATGTAACTGAACTCGGTGCAGGTCCTATTGTAGTTCGTTTCTGCAGAAGAGAAGGGAATGCACAGGGAAGCTATCCATGTGCTGTTTTTCATGGATCCTTTTTTTGGTTACTGAAAATTGTACATAGTCGAGTGATTAAGGCCTTGTGCTGCAAACTGGTAAAGCTGTTTAAACGTCCCTGGCTGGGCGCATTTGCCTCTTGTGCCGTAATTGCAAACGCCATGGACGCAGTCCCTTCATGTGCATTGTCCTGGGCTCTATGTATTGAAGACTTCTCAACACCTCCCCTCTGATCTGATTGATGGCCCTTGTGTCCAATCAGGAGTCTGCTAAAAGTTGTCACTCAACATAGAGGAGGGGTAGGGGAGATTACAAAGCATATGAAGGGACCGCCCACATGGCACTTGCAGTCGCATTGTCGGGGGCGTTAAAGCTGCTCCTTGGCGACGCAAGAAGCACTGGTACCCATACAGGTATATCAAACTATTTTAAAGTTTTAGGGATCATACACACAAGCGTTTCTCTTCTGTTTTTTTACAGGTCCGTATGCGGAACCATTCATTTCAATGGATCAGCAAAAAAAAAACTGAAATGACTGCGTGTGCATTCTGTTTCCTTATGCCTGCATGTTTGTTTGGCAAAAAAAAAATAGAACATGTCCGTTTTGCGGACAAGTACAGGCATCCGCAAAAAAAAACCTGATGTCATACATTTTTCTTTTTTTTTCTTTGCTGATCCGTGTTTTGCAGACCACAAAATACATACAGTCGTGTGCATGAGCCCTTACCCCTCACCTATCTACCCCTGGCAGCAGGTTGGAGCAGTCAGAACAGCCAACAAACTCCTTTTAGGGCTCATGCACACAAACTTTTTTTTTTTCGTTCCGTTTTTTTACAAGTCCGTATGTGGAACCATTCACTTAAAAAAAAAATAACGAAATGACGCCGTGCGCATTCTGTTTCTGTCTGTCAAATCGAACATGTCCTATTCTTGTCCGTTCTGTCCGACAGGCATTGTTACAATGGATCCGCAAAAACAAAATAAACGGATGCAATACGGATGTCATAAATTTTTTTTTGCAGATCTGTGTTTTGCGGAATGCGCATGACCCCTAAGAAGAATCTGCTTATGTCCAAAAGTAAAATGTGACCACAAAAAGGGATTAAACTTGTATTTCCCGAATCCCCCTCCTGCGAGACGCGCTCTAAATCTTTAAAGTATTGCATTTTTAAACCGCTCCTCTAGCCTTTCATATATTCTACTTCCTTAAACGGAGTTTGACGGTATTGGAAACACATTTCCAGCTAAATTACATACATAGTCCTTTTTATTGGATATTGATTGCACTGCCTTGCATCCCCAGGCAGACTTAATTCAACAATTCCCTAATTAGTTCAAGTCATAACCTATGTCTTGTATTCATTTACCATTAATTAAACCTTAGTTGTTTATTACATTGCGGTCTCAATCCAAGAGACAGCCACAGGAACCGAGGAAGAAGAGTCTGTGGACTGCGATGGCACGGAAGGTCACTGCTCGGAATATATTGTAGAAAGTTTTACTGTTGACAGAATGGCTGAGGATCAATGTGGTCAATGCAGCAACGCTTTCTCAGTTGCTCTGTCAGCAAGACAAAAAGTCAATGGAAATATTATACGCGAAGGAAAATAAGTGATTTTTTTTTTTTTAATGACTGGACTTGCAAAACTGTATTTTTGTCCTGACTGCAGACATGTTTTAAGCCTCAAGAATCATATTTTATATGAAGTATATAGGAATTTGGCACTGCAGGCTTTTCACCTTGGCCGTCTCAATAGCTTTATAGCCTGTTGCTTTGTTCCTTCGTGTCCTAGTGGGTGTAAACGGCTACATATTATTGCTTTTTCTATTAAAAGGGCCATTGACCATGTAATGAACAAGGTCCCAGTAATTTGCCAGCGGTGTAGAAAACTGGAGTAGTTTTAATATCACATATTAAGAAGAAAAAAATACTACTCTGCTTTACCATGTGGGATAATTGCACAGCTTCACCGACTCTTGTATTTAATAAAGTGTAATATTTAGACTGAATTGGTTTTATAACTTTATAATGATTTAGTACATTTTTAAACCCTATATTGCAGCACCACAAGCTCCAAAATAAAACCCCATAGGTTATATACATGCTTGACTCTAATGATAGGTAATATCTAATCAGTTATAACAGCTTTGCTAGTCTTAAGTTATTCACAAAGTCAACCCCTTGGATACCGGAGGTTTCCTAGTTTTAGAGTTTTCATTTTTCTTCCCCGTCTTCCTGGAGTCATAACTTTTTTATTTTTCCGTTCACATAGCTGTGTAAGGGCTTGTTTTTTGGAGGAAAAGTTATAATTTCTAATGGCACCATTTAATATTGCATAGGATGTAGTGGGAAGCAGGAAACAAATCCAAATAGGGTGGAATTGGGGAAAAAAAATGCAATTCCGACACAGTTTTAAGTTTTCTTAAATTTTTTTTTTTTCTTAAAGGGTTATTCCCATCTTGCAAATTCATCCTCACCTGCAGTCACTCTGCTGTTCACTTCCTGGTTTTCTGCTGCTAAGGCTGGGCGGGCTTAGGCAGCTAGAGTGAAGGCCGGCCACGCCTCCTTATGACATCACACTGAGAGCTCAGTCCCTGAGTGCTAGTTCATGTGAAGAGTATGACTCATCAGTCTGGCAGCCTGCAGTGTCTGTGAGGCCCCTCCCCCCTGCTGGGGAATCATCAGAGAGCTGTGATAAGTGAGCTCAGTGTACAGTAACATGTGGCTGTTCTGCACAGTTTTAGGGTCCATTCACACGTCCGTGGTGTGTTGCGGATCCGCAACACACCCGACCGGCACCCCCTATAGAAATGCCTAGAATATGGACATGTTCTATCTTTTGCGGTGCTGCCGACTGGAAGATCGGTGCCGCGCTCCGCAAATGCGGATGCGAACAGCACACTGTGTGCTGTCCGCATCCATTCCGTCCCCATAGAGAATGAATGGGTCCGCACCCGTTCCGCAAAATTGTGGAACGGATGCGGACCCATTTGCGGACGTATGAATGGACCCTTACACACAAAATCTCTGTCTGATCTCTTACAAACCCATTTTGTTTATCAAAAAATATAATTCCATATTATACATTAGCTCAAAAGCTTGTCAGCTAGTAAACGTATAATCTGTGCTTTTGTCTCCCATAAAACATGACCATCCCCCACCCACCAGCACTGATGCAGATATTTTTCCATTACAGCTGTACTCCAGTTGTGTATAAACCTTACACTATGTATTTGTATAGATGCATATACAGCTCAGCTACATGTGTCTGTTTAGCTCTTCAACCAGTTCAACCAGCACTATGGCTGAACAGTCTCATATACAGCTCTGCTACATCTGTTTCTCTCTTCCATCATCATTTATGCTAACCCACCACATATACAGCTCTGCTACATCTGTGTATTCTTTTCCCCATTAGTACTGTGGCTGAACAGCAGCTTATTCAGCTCTGCTACATCTGATTCTCTTTTCCACCAGCATTGATTCTAAACCGCCAAATATACAGCTCTGCTACATCTGTCTATTCCCTTCCCGATTAGAACTGTCTGAACAGCAGCGTATTCAGCTCTGCTACATCAGTTTCTCTCTTCCACCAGCATTGATACTGACCCACCACATTTACAGCTCTGCTACATTTGTCTATTCCCTTCCCGATTAGAACTGTCTGAACAGCAGCGTATTCAGCTCTGCTACATCAGTTTCTCTCTTCCACCAGCATTGATGCTGACCCGCCACATATACAGGGAGTGCAGAATTATTAGGCAAGTTGTATTTTTGAGAATTAATTTTATTATTGAACAACAACCATGTTCTCAATGAACCCAAAAAACTCATTAATATCAAAGCTGAATATTTTTGGAAGTAGTTTTTAGTTTGTTTTTAGTTTTAGCTATTTTAGGGGGATATCTGTGTGTGCAGGTGACTATTACTGTGCATAATTATTAGGCAACTTAACAAAAAACAAATATATACCCATTTCAATTATTTATTTTTACCAGTGAAACCAATATAACATCTCAACATTCACAAATATACATTTCTGACATTCAAAAACAAAACAAAAACAAATCAGTGACCAATATAGCCACCTTTCTTTGCAAGGACCCTCAAAAGCCTGCCATCCATGGATTCTGTCAGTGTTTTGATCTGTTCACCATCAACAGTGCGTGCAGCAGCAACCACAGCCTCCCAGACACTGTTCAGAGAGGTGTACTGTTTTCCCTCCTTGTAAATCTCACATTTGATGATGGACCACAGATTCTCAATGGGGTTCAGATCAGGTGAACAAGGAGGCCATGTCATTAGATTTTCTTCTTTTATACCCTTTCTTGCCAGCCACGCTGTGGAGTACTTGGACGCGTGTGATGGAGCATTGTCCTGCATGAAAATCATGTTTTTCTTGAAGGATGCAGACTTCTTCCTGTACCACTGCTTGAAGAAGGTGTCTTCCAGAAACTGGCAGTAGGACTGTGAGTTGAGCTTGACTCCATCCTCAACCCGAAAAGGCCCCACAAGCTCATCTTTGATGATACCAGCCCAAACCAGTACTCCACCTTGCTGGCGTCTGAGTCGGACTGGAGCTCTCTGCCCTTTACCAATCCAGCCACGGGCCCATCCATCTGGCCCATCAAGACTCACTCTCATTTCATCAGTCCATAAAACCTTAGAAAAATCAGTCTTGAGATATTTCTTGGCCCAGTCTTGACGTTTCAGCTTGTGTGTCTTGTTCAGTGGTGGTCGTCTTTCAGTCTTTCTTACCTTGGCCATGTCTCTGAGTATTGCACACCTTGTGCTTTTGGGCACTCCAGTGATGTTGCAGCTCTGAATAATGGCCAAACTGGTGGCAAGTGGCATCTTGGCAGCTGCACGCTTGACTTTTCTCAGTTCATGGGCAGTTATTTTGCGCCTTGGTTTTTCCACACGCTTCTTGCGACCCTGTTGACTATTTTGAATGAAACGCTTGATTGTTCGATGATCACGCTTCAGAAGCTTTGCAATTTTAAGAGTGCTGCATCCCTCTGCAAGATATCTCACTATTTTTTACTTTTCTGGGCCTGTCAAGTCCTTCTTTTGACCCATTTTGCCAAAGGAAAGGAAGTTGCCTAATAATTATGCACACCTAATATAGGGTGTTGATGTCATTAGACCACACCCCTTCTCATTACAGAGATGCACATCACCTAATATGCTTAATTGGTAGTAGGCTTTCGAGCCTATACAGCTTGGAGTAAGACAACATGCATAAAGAGGATGATGTGGTCAAAATACTCATTTGCCTAATAATTCTGTACACAGTGTACAGTCCTGCTACATCAGTTTCTCTCTTCCACCAGCATTGATGCTGACCCGCCACATATACAGCTCTGCTACATCTGTCTATTCCCTTCCCCACTAGAACTATGGCTGAACAGCAGCATATTCAGCTCTGCTACATCCGATAGCCCCCCATATGCCTCAAACAGCCCCCATATGCCTCAAACAGCCCCCAATATACCTCAAACAGCCCCAATAGGCCTCCATCTGCCTCCATCAGCCCCCATAGTGCCTCCATCAGCCCCCATAGTGCCTCCATCAGCCCCCATAGTGCCTCCATCAGCCCCATTGTGCCTCCATCAGCCCCCATTGTGCCTCCATCAGCCCCCATTGTGCCTCCATCAGCCCCCATTGTGCCTCCATCAGCCCCCATTGTGCCTCCATCAGCCCCCATTGTGCCTCCATCAGCCCCCATTGTGCCTCCATCAGCCCCCATTGTGCCTCCAGATAATTACCTGCGCTGTGGCCGCCCGACGCTCCTTCTTGTTGTCTTTTTTTTACATTGCCATGTTCTGACCCCCATAATTTTTTTTTATAGTTATGTCTACTGAGCTGTTTGGCGGCTCATTTTTTGTGGGCTGATCTGTACTTTCTATTGACACCATTTTGGAGTGTGCATGACTTTTTGATCACATTTCAGTTTGATGAAAAAATGGAAAATCGGTCATTTTGATATTTTTTTTTCCATTATGCCATTCGCCGTATGCAATAAATAATTTTAGATTTTAATAGTATGGGCGTTTTTGAATGCGGCAATGTCCATGATGTTTATATTTTTTATTGTTTATATATTAATTTTTTTTACTCTAGGGGAAGGGGAGTGATTTAAAAAATAAATAAATAAATATACATCAACACAATTCTAACATTTTTGGCTCTATACACCACCACAATGGATTTGAAATGAAACAAACGAGATGTGCTTTAACTGCAGACTGTCAGCTGTAGGCCTCATCCGCGTCCGTTCCGTCATTTTTCACAGTTTAGCGGAGGTCCCATTCATTTCTATGGAGCTGTGATAAAAAACTGATAGTCCTCCGTTGTCCGTGATCCCAGTCCGTAAAAAAAATATAGCCTGTCCTATTCTTGTCAGTGGAAAACGGAGGACGGACCCATTCAAGTCAATGGGTCCGTCAAAAAAAAAAACGGATGCACGACTGGTATGTCTTCCGTGTCCGCGTCCATGTCAGTTTTTTTCTACAAGACCTTGGTGCAATAAAATTACACTTTTCATTAACACAAGGAAACACAACTGAAGTAAAATCGGACACGGACCACTGAAGCCAAAATACTGACAGTTAAAAAACACTGTCGTGTGCATGAGGTCTTAATTTGAGGGTATTTACATCCAAATCAGGTGAACGGTGTAGGAATTACAACAGTTTGCATGTGTGACTCCCACTTGTTAAGGGACCAAAAGTAATGGGACAATTGGCTTCTCAGCTGTTCCATGGCCAGGTGTGTGTTATTCCCTCATTACTCCAATTACAATAAGCAGATAAAAGGCCCAGAGTTCATTTCAAGTGTGCTATTTGCATTTGGAATCTGTTGCTGTGAACTCTCAAGATGAGATCCAAAGAGCTGTCACTATCAGTGAAGAAAGCCATCATTAGGCTGAAAAAACAAAACAAACCCATCAGAGAGATAGCAAAAACATTAGGCGTGGCCAAAACAACTGTTTGGAACATTCTTAAAAAGAAGGAACGCATCGGTGAGCTCAGCAACACCAAAAGACCTGGAAGACCACGGAAAACAACTGTGGTGGATGACCGAAGAATTCATTCCCTGGTGTAGAAAACACCCTTCACAACAGTTGGCCAGATCAAGAACACTCTCTCCAGGAAGTAGGTGTATGTGTGTCAAAGTCAACCATCAAGAGAAGACTTCACCAGAGTGAATACAGAGGGTTCACCACAAGATGTAAACCAAAAACAGGAAGGCCAGATTAGAGTTTGCCAAATTACATCTAAAAAAGCCTTCACAGTTCTGGAACAACATCCTATGGACAGATGAGTCCAAGATCAACTTGTACCAGAGTGATGGGAAGAGAAGAGTATGGAGAAGGAAAGGAACTTCTCATGATCCTAAGCATACCATCTCATCAGTGAAGCATGGTGGTGGTAGTGTCATGGCGTGGGCATGTATGGCTGCCAATGGAACTGGTTCTCTTGTATTTATTGATGATGTGACTGCTGACAAAAGCAGCAGGATGAATTCTGAAGTGTTTCGGGCAATATTATCTGCTCATATTCAGCCAAATGCTTCAGAACTCATTGGACGGCGCTTCACAGTGCAAAGAGTTTTTTAACCCCTTAAGGACCCATGACGTACCGGTGCGGCATGGTTCCCGAGTCCTTAAGGACCCATGACGTACCGGTACGTCATGTGTATTTCCGATCACTGCCGCCCAGCGGGCGGTGATCGGAATCCGGTGCCTGCTCAAGTCATTGAGCAGGCACCTTGGCTAAATGCGCGGGGGGGTCCCGTGTCAATTCAGACCTGTGGTTTGCGGCTTTACCTGCGGTTTGCGTGTGGCGGTGCCATCGGGTCCCCATGCATCTGTAGGGGGGACCCGATGGCATGGAAGGCAGCGCGATGCCTAAGGAAGGCATCGCGCGGCCTTCCGGTCACGAGCCTGTGAGATCCAGCCCCCTGGATCTCACAGGCCGGAAGCTGTATGAGTAATACTCACAGTATTACTCATACAGCCAATGCATTCCAATACAGAAGTATTGGAATGCATTGTAAAGGATTAGACCCCCAAAAGTTCAAGTTCCAAAGTGGGACAAAAATAAAGTGAAAAAAAAAGTTTAAAAAATAAAGTGTTCCGCCAAAAAAATTTAAAGTTTCAAGTAAAAATAAACAAAAACGTCATTTTCCCCAAATAAAGTAATAAAAAATTGGTAAAAAATAGGGGGGGAAAAAAAAGTATACATATTAGGTATCGCCGCGTCCGTATCGACCAGCTCTATAAACATATCACATGACAGAGGGTGGGCTTTGATGCCTGTATTTATTCTGCATCTCAAAAAAAGAGCGTTTCACCACTGTATACCATCTGTATCATCCGGGATACCATCTGTACAGGCAGAGCAGCACTACAATAGCATTCAGTAGAATGTTAACCATTAAAGGGATTCTTCACTTTTGGCTATACGTGCTTGTATGGTTAAACCACGTGGTCTCTCTTGCATAAGTCCAGGTGCATGTCCATCTATACCTACATCACACATCCTCCTGTGTAGATACAGGTGTACCAGTATCTGGATATTTTTAAATATTTAGCTTTAGGTATGCAGGTGGAAAATACCTCCATAATATGTTAGGTACAATTTAGACTGTAGCATACTGTGGGCACCGTGTCCTGCGGATCTGTAATGTGCATGAGGCCCATCATGCTGCCTGGACGATAGGCTCCCTGACTACAGATGCTGTGTTTTACTGTAAAACTCGTCAGAAACGGGGAGAAGAGTCATCAGGGTGACTCCCCGCCTGTCTCCCGACAGTGTTCCCTTTAAAAGGGTATATACTGTAGGCCATAACCATTTATCCACTATCCACTGTATATGGGATAAATGCTAGTTCAGGCCCCAGCAAGGAGCAGTGTCCAACTGGTTCTGTCAGTGACTTTGTATGGAGTTGTAGTCAAGCATGAGCCCTGCAGCTGGGGGAACTGGGGTCTCGTGTTGTAGCGGTCCAACCCCCACCTATCCAATAGATAGGTGACAGTATATTCTTTTGGATGGAATACACCTTTAGGGTGCTATCACAAAGTGTATTTTAACATATTTTTTTTTTACTTGTAAAAAACACCAGGAAATGTTGGTGTTTTTTTTTTTGGTCTTTTAGTTGTGTTGTTTTTTTTGTTTTTGTTTTTTATTCACGTAGTGTTTTTAATTTGTTTAATTATAGTGAATACACTAGATATACAAGAAATCCGCAGCACTCGTCAGTGTGATAAATCCAAGGTGGTTTATTCCATATACAGCAAGGTGGTGCGACGTTTCGACCTAACCAGGTCTTTCTCAAGCAACAAAATGATTTTAGTCTGTGTGTGTTTTATACCATACAAAGTGGGTGGAGCCATCGCTTCCCCAGGTGAGGTGATATATCCAATTATATCCAAATACATATACATCGTCATGATAATGAGGATCGCTTCCGATCCAGTATAGTGAACAATCTTAGTGACATATAAATATATACACTTCTATATAATAATAACAGTGTCTCCTACCCTAAGGTGACGTCTCCGGGGTTCTAACCCATGTCCGCAATGTTCTTACAACGCGCTGAACTCAGCGTCCCGGAAGTCGCACTGCGCATGCGTGCCCGCCTACCATCAGCCAATAGAGAATTTTTTTCAAGTATCGCGTCATCTGTTGTCGGTGTCCACAGGCAGAAATACTTCCCGGCCTCGCACCAGATGACCCGAATCATGACGCGTAGTTACCATGGGGACGCGGCTATTGACACAACAAACTAATAGATCGTCCGCGTTACCCAACGTGCTACCTCCTCATTATATAAATAGCGAAAGGGTGAATGGCGGCAGGTGGAAAGGCCAATACTCACCCTGATCCGCAAAATTTTCCCATGCTGACCCCGTTTAACTCAGCCTGATTTCTGATACTTTATGGTGCTTGGGTTTGGCAGGCGGTGGTAAGTGCATGACGTTGGTCCGTGGCCACTGAACATATAATGATGTATGAGTGGACAGCCGCAGTGGGCCACTTGGACTGTTGTCACTTTGCGGTGATCAATCCGTGTGGTGCCCTTAGCGACTGAAAATAACCCTGAAAAGTGTACACATGTCTCATCTGATGTAACGGATGGGGACATGTACACTTTCATAGGGAGAAGTATGCATGGGTATGTGGTATCCTCAGGAAGGAGGGAGAACCGAGCGAAATCGGTATTCCACCTGGAGGAACCACATATAACATTTAGGGATTTGAACCCGTGATTCAACAGAGTAATTTCAAGTGTTACTGCCTAAGGACCGATGACATTGGCCTTTCCACCTGCCGCCATTCACCCTTTCGCTATTTATATAATGAGGAGGTAGCACGTGGGGTAATGCGGACGATCTATTAGTTTGTTGTGTCAATAGCCGCGTCCCCATGGTAACTGCGCGTCATGATTCGGGTCATCTGGTGCGAGGCCGGGAAGTATTTCTGCCTGTGGACACCGACAACAGATGACGCGATACTTGAAAAAAATTCTCTATTGGCTGATGGTAGGCGGGCACGCATGCGCAGTGCGACTTCCGGGACGCTGAGTTCAGCGCGTTGTAAGAACATTGCGGACATGGGTTAGAACCCCGGAGACGTCACCTTAGGGTAGGAGACACTGTTATTATTATATAGAAGTGTATATATTTATATGTCACTAAGATTGTTCACTATACTGGATCGGAAGCGATCCTCATTATCATGACGATGTATATGTATTTGGATATAATTGGATATATCACCTCACCTGGGGAAGCGATGGCTCCACCCACTTTGTATGGTATAAAACACACACAGACTAAAATCATTTTGTTGCTTGAGAAAGACCTGGTTAGGTCGAAACGTCGCACCACCTTGCTGTATATGGAATAAACCACCTTGGATTTATCACACTGACGAGTGCTGCGGATTTCTTGTATATCTATTCTGACGTTGGGCTCATCAGCCAGGGTCCTCATCTGCGTGCACCATTACCTTCAAGGTATTTTCCTGAATGGCCTTCCCTTATGTGGGACAGTAGTGCTGCCAAACCTCTTGTATTTTGCATATAGTGAATACACTGTCACTTTCTTTTTACACTGTCAGGTTACAAATGGAAACGTATGGATAAAATGTACAGTATACCGGTCAGTGGCATAATACACAGGATTTCCATTTTCCAGGCTTTGTAACCCGACTGCCCAGTATGCCATGTGTAGGATCACGTGCCATGTTGTCTGCAGTGATAAAAGCGCAGAGTATGGGTACGTTGAGGATCTCTATCCACAGGGGAACATTGTCACTTCGCAGGCTGGGGAAGAATGGAGACATAAATGACACATTATCTGCACCCTCATGTCTTTCATGTACTAGTGAATCATTTTAGAGCAGCTCTGGAGCGACTTCCATTTATCCAGGTACAACTATAAATTCACAGGTGACGATGGCACCGCAGAAACATTTTCCAGGCCCCGGTATTTGGTGTCCTGTGATGTGATTGTAGTGAATAGATTTCAGCTGTTGGTCGGAATATATGTATCTCAGATGTTACAGGCATGGGCGCTGCTTTTGTGTCCTGGAATCTGGAAACGTTCAGAGAGCACATAATAATGAAAGGGCTTCTGCGGGTTTATACAGGTATGGGAAAGAATGGAGCACACGCAGGCTACCATATTCCGGAATTCCCCAGTGACTGTGGGTGAGATACCGTTCACATGGATGCTAGTAATGTAAATGAACGTCAGCCCGCGGTAAGTGGCCGGACATATGTGAACAACCGCCTCAGCTATAGTCCACAAATTGAGCTGATTAGGAATTTAGGATACTACGTGTGTTTGGGCCATTTAGCACATTTTTTATGAAACCAGACTATGGAACTCCTTTAAAGGGGTTTCCACCTAGGACAACCCTCACCCTTGAGGTAGCTGCCTTCATGATGAGCTGATTTCTGAAAGTTTTCTGTTTCTTGGAGTGACGGTCTGCTCCAGCCAATATAGGGGACTCCTATCTGATATGTAAATATGGACAGGCAGTGCCCTAAGTGAAAAGCCCCTTTAATATAGTGATATTTTGTCAGCTCTGGAGTAGGTGCTATTTATAATGCATCTTAGATAATATAGGACCTTATATTCAGTTAAAGGCGTTGTGCCAAGTGTTTAATTTATCCCCCATGATCATGAGAACGGGTGTTTCATTCCCTGTTCTGATGGAGCTGTAGATTGTGCACGTGCCCTGCCACTCCATTCTCTATGGGAGCGCCGGAGATGGCTGAGCGCTATACTCGGCTACCTCCGGAGCAGCAGTGAGCAAGCATGACCTGGGGGAACTAGAACCCAGTTCTCGTGATCAATGAGGGTCCCAGCGGTCAGACTAAAAACTTGGCACAGCCCCTTTGAATACACTTTAGCTTTGGCAAGAGATGGACAGGGAGTATTATGGGCCTGCACAGTGTGGGATATGACTGCTCCCTGTACTGATGAGAGCAATTTGCTCTATTAGATAATTGCTATTGATGCAGTCCCCTAATATTTAAAGGGATCGTGCCACCATTAAATGTTATTTTAATGTACTTCAGCATGAAAAACTAGTTCTTTTTTAAATTTACATTGTTACAAGGAGAAAGCTGCAGCAGGAAGGACACGCCCCTGAGCTGCAGCAGGAAGGACACGCCCTCTGAGCTGTAGCAGGAAGGACGCGCCCCTGAGCTGTCAGCTTGCTATAAATCTAGCAGAGCAATGAATGGGGAGATCCCTGGATCCATGTGAGGTACAGGGCTGGTTCTAGCTTTGTTAGAAAGAGGTTATCATGTACTATATGATTTTTTACATTAATCATGGGATAACCCCTTTAACTCCTTCCTACCGTGTATAGAAAATAGTACCTCACATGTAGTCCCAGAGATTCATACGGTATGTAACGCTGCCACAATTTCCTTCTTCGCCGTCTATAGAATGGGATATAATTATGTATTTCTTTGAATGAAACATGTCTGGACCTCTTCTCTATGAGATCACTACACTGGCACTGAGGGGAGGACAAGGGAGCGAGGAGACTGCTGAGCATGTTAGTCCACCACTGAAGGTTCAAGAACTTGGATCAGAAAGATAAACAGCAGGGGGCGCTACCAGAGACGACAATGTCATGTACATAAAAACCTTACAGTCCTTTTATTGCACGTATACTGCAATGATACTTTATTTGAAATGCCCTATTCATTGCATGGGAACACTTTTCATGGGATAACCCCTTTAAGGCTGAATTCACACATGGCAGATTTGTTGCAGAAATATCTGCGATTGGGGATGTTTCGGCAGCAAGCACATTCAATGGGCGGAAGAAATCGGCGTCAAAAATGTTTCAGACATCCGAGCTAACGTACTGTATGGGCAGAACATAGACATGTAACAGGGTTAATTCAGTTCTGCTACATCTGTACATAGTGCTGTGACAGAGCGGGTCAGATCCCGGCTCCCCTCTTCTCCTGCTGTTTTTTGTGAATATTATTTTCATAATGGTAGCGGCGGAGCGGCAAGCCTTCATTGCTGCCCAGTGTTATTTTTTACATAAATCATGACATAACCGCTTTAAAGGAAATTCACTGTTAAACCAGGCACAATGCCTTGTGGGGCATATCAGCGAAATGTAATGATACCTTAGCATTCTGTTGCTTCGTTCTGGGAAAAAAAATACTTTTAATTAATATTCAAATGAGCCGTTAAGTGCACTGAAGGTGGGCCCAAGTGCACTCTTGCTGCGGTTTCCTCTGTCAGCGCCTCCCTCTCTTTCTTGATTGACAGGGCCAGATGAGATCACAATGCAGAGGTAGAGGGAGGGCTGGCAGAGGAAGCCGGAGGAGCACCCGTTCCCAGAGTGCCTTGGCCCTGCCGTCAGCGCACGTAACTGCACACTTGCACATGGATTGGAAGTAGTTTTTCTCAAAAAGAAAAGTACCAATGCGTTTAGCTGAGCTTACTCTGGTTTGGGGGTATGTTCACACTGAGTTTTTACAGTGCAGATATTGGTGCGGATTCTGCCCCAAAATCCACGCTGAAAACGCTGGCAAATCACCTCCACTGATTTCAATGAGAAATCCGCTTGTTAATTTACATACCAGTGTTTTGTTTTTAAAGCTGCCCTATGGAAAAAAGAAATGTTATCTTCATTCTCGGTGCGGATTCTGTGTCAAACCCACAACCAAACTTTCCAGGATCAAAAACTGCCGAAAAAATAATATTGCTAGTTCTCTTACACAGCGTCTGGAAAACTTCAAAAAGCCTATACGAGCCGGTCCAGTCCAAACGTGAAATAGCTTTCTTCAGAATGAAAGACCATCTTTCATTCTGAATATGATATATAATATATTATATAATTATAGTGAGAGATATATATATATATCACATGGACAACCCCTTATAACAGCTTCCTCTACGTCAATTGCATTTAATGTGTCAGCGTGCTTGATAATTAAAGAGAATAATTTCTGCGTCACAAGACCCATTTTAATTTGATACATTTTTACTAAAAGTAAGATTCGGATCAATACATACTATAGATTTTTGCAGAAATTTTTCCCTTGCAAGCCAAGCAGTCGATACCTAATTTCTTTGTAGGCATACCACACGTAATATGTTGAATAAAAAATAAAGAAAAAAAGCCGGCAGAATGTTTTGTGTCTGAGAAGTGCAGTCTGGCGTCTCCTCTTTGCATACACGTCGGGGTGTTGATATGCAGAATGTACTGAATAGACCTTTTTAGTATTTTCCAACTCTGTGCTTGTTATGTTTTTCATGTTATTTATTAGCAGCGGTGGCAGTCACAGCACTGGGGATGCTCTCTGCATCCTTCAGCAAAAAGCAAAAAAAAAAAAACACTTTAAATTGTCAAGTTCCTATTGATGCATTTAGCTGCTGCTGGTCCATTGATAATGCGCTGCACAGATACAGTAGCTAGAGAGTCATCTCATCTCCCAGATCTAAATTAATGCAGCAGCATATCTGTCCCTTCGGTACTGTTTAAAATGTTAATTTAGCTTGCCACGCAGAAGAAATTTGGAGAAGGATCTGTAGAAGGATTCTTTGGTAGTATAACCCTTTTATCATATACTCATGGTTTAACTAGAGATGAGAATGGATGTACGGCTTAAACATAGCCAAATAAGCATTTCTTCCTATCTGTAATTGTGATGGATGTCATAGACCTTAACACTGCCAAAAATAGCTGAAGATATCTACAAGTGACTTTGGGATATTAATATGCACTGATAGATGTGTGTGTGTGTGTGTGTGTGTATGTATGTATATATATATATATATATATATATATATATATATATTATAGATAGATAGGTGATAGATATAGAGAGAGAGAGAGCAATATAGACAGATATAGAGAGAGAGATATTGGAGATATGAGATAGATAGAACCGATAGATGTATATAGAGAGAGTGCTACTGCAGATATGATAGATAAAGAAGACTAGAAGATAGAAGACTGATAGATGTATAGAGAGAGATAGATACTGTAGATATAATAGATAGATGTGAGATAGATATAGAGAGGGATAGATGTCAAATATGAGATTGGTAGATGGATAGATATGAGATTAGAGATATTAGATATATAGATACGAGTTGGAGATATGGGGTATAGGTGGGTTCACATTTCGTTTTTTCCATCCTTTTAATGTATACAAAAAATGTATATGTTAAACGGATGCCTCAGACTGATGCCATACATACATAGATTTCCATTGTGAAAGGAAAAAAAAAAAATATATATATATATTTTTTTTTTTTTTACCAGACTGTGCAGGATACAAGAACGTGGTGTGCTGCGTTATTTTTTTGTTTTTTTTTAACGTATACATCAAACCGAGGCATAAAACGTGATGTGAACCCACCCTTAGATGGTCATTTCTAGAAGTAGTAACTGCACTCTGTCTAGATCAACAATTACAATGACTGGATCAGACTGTGTCGTTCTGTAAGTATACTGCAGGGTAATGTTGTAGGTTATATACATACCTGAAAATCTAAACTGTGCGATATGACATTTGAAGTCAGCTTTTGGTCTCATTTAGATTTAAAGGGGTTGTCACACTTCATCAAGTGGTATTTATCTAGTAGAGAAAGTGAATTCAATGCAGGTACTAATGTATTGTGATTGTCCATATTACTTCCTTTGCTGGCTGGATTCATTTTTCCATCACATTATACACTGCTCGTATCCATGGTAGTGCCCACCCTGCAATCCAGCAGCGGTGGCCGTGCTTGCACACTATAGAAAAAAGTGCTGAGGAAGACCGACACCTTTTCCTATAGTACGCAAGCACGACCACCGCTGCTGGATTGCAGGGTGGGCACTACATTGGATAGGAGCAGTGTATAATGTTATGGACAAATGAACCCAGCCAGCAAAGGAAACAATATGGACAATCACAATACATAGTAACTGCCTTGTATTAACTTTTTCTACATGATAAATGCCATTTACTGAAGTGAGACAGCCCCTTTAAGTATTGAAATACAGAGATAAATATGGACACCAGGTGCAGTCCTTGTCTGGATTTTTTAAAAATATTTTGTACTGTGTTATCTTCTTCCATGACAGATACATTACTAATACTGATTGATAACATGGATGTTATAATGTGAAATATGGAACTATATCACAGCTGCATTTTTCTGGCGCCATTACCTTTTATAGGCAGAATACCGCAAACCGCACTGACAACATATGGAATTATTGTATAAACAGTGTGGCGATGTGAACTGTAAAATGCATGGGAAAGTCCCGGAAGGGGGGGTATATCTCTTCCAGGTTCCTCAACTGGCTGAGGTGGGTGAAATCCAGAATGATGCTGCCTTCAGTAAATTTAGTTGCTGAAGCTATTTTCTTTATTTAATCAGGGCCGGATTTTACTTGGATTGGGATGGTAGATTTTGGCAGTGGGACCTCCCAATCCCCCCCCCACCCCAGTCCAGAGCAGGTTTTCCCTAGCAGGAAGGGATCCCCAGATGAGGCCTGCTCTAATCAGGCTGGGATAAAGCACCTCCCAGTGTGTCAGTCTGGGAAGAAAGAGAGTGAGAGTGATTTGAAACAGAGACCTGCAGAGGCTCTGTGAGTGTGGTCTCAGCCGGGTTAGGCTGAGGGGCCATTAGGCTGGGCAATAGCCTGGAATTTGGGGGACTCATATTTGCTACAGCCTGGAGTCTGCTGGACTATTGGGCTGAGAAAGCCACACCTGAAACAGTGTGTGAACTGTTATGTATAGGTGAGTCAGAGAGACACGTCATATTTGTTTAGTTAGTGCCTAGACGGGCAGGTGTTTCTTTTGCTTTGTTTGTGCTGGTGTGTGAAGACTGCCAAATAAATGCACCGTTTGGACCTTAAACCGGATGTCCGTGAAGAAGTCTGTGAGTCTGACCCCCTGAGAAAGAGCGATCCCTGACAATTGTTGGAGGATGCGGGCACCAGCAAGTGTTGTCCATGCTGAAGGCTGTGGAATTGCTGGGCAGTGTCCATGTTAAAAGGGCACAAAGTGTTGCTAGGGGCAACGGAAGGTAAAAAAGACAGTGTTGCTAGGAGCAATGACAAGGCAGAAAGAGCAGGTGCTGCTGAATTGCTGTGTAGAGTTTAACCCCTTCAACACCAAGCTAGTTTTTGCCTTCAGGACCAGGCCATTTTTAGCAAATCTGTCATGTCACTTTATGTGGTAATAACTTTAAATGCTTTTACTTATCCAGGCCATTCTTAGATTGTTTTCTCGTCACATATTGTACTTCATGACAGTGGTAAAATTAAGTCAAAAAGTTTCCATTTTTATTCCAAATTTACCAAAAATTTTGAAAAAAATTATTACTTTACATTCCCCATATGTCTACTTCATGTTTGGATTATTTTGTAAATGCCATTTTTTTTTTTGGGGACATTAGAAGGCTTTCCAAAACCCACTTTTTAAGGACCAGTTCAGGTCTGAAGTCACTTTGTGAGGCTTACATAATAGAAACGACCCAAAAATGACCCCATTTTAGAAAATACACCCCTCAAGGTATTCAAAACTGATTTTACAAACTTTGTTAAGCCTTTAGGTGTTCCACAAGAATTAAAGGAAAATGGAGATGAAATTTCTGAATTTCACTTTTTTGGCAGAGTTTCCATTTTAATCCATTTTTTCCAGTAACAAAGCAAGGGTTAACAGCCAAACAAAACTCAATATTTATTACCCTGATTCTGTAGATTACAGAAACACCCCATTTGTGATTGTAAATGGCTGTACGGGCACACGGCAGGGCGCAGAAGGAAAGAAATGTCATATGGTTTTTGGAGGACCATGTCACATTTGAAGACCCCCTGATGCACCCTTAGAGTAGAAACTCCAAAAAATGACCCCATTTTGGAAACTTCGGGATAAGGTGGCAGTTTTTTGGTACTATTTTGGGGTACATATGATTTTGGTTGCTCTATATTACACTTTTTGTGAGGCAAGGTAACAAAAAAATAGCTGTTTTGGCACCATTTTTATTTTTTGTTATTTACAATGTTCATCTGACAGATTAGATCATGTGGTATTTTTATAGAGCAGGTTGTTACGGACGTGACAATACCAAATATGACTTTTTTTGGTTGTTTGTTTCAGTTTTACATAATAAAACATTTTTGAAAAATATGAGTTTTTAGTGTATCCATATTCTGAAAGCCATGGTTTATTTTTTATTTTTGGGTGACTCTCTTATGTAGGGTCAAATTTTTTGCGGGATGAGATGACTGTTTTATTGGTACAATTTTGGAGTGTCTATGACTTTTTGATAGTTTGGTATTACACTTTTTGTGATTTAAGGTGACAAAGAATGGCTTTTGACACCGTTTGAATTTTCAGTTTTTTACGGAGTTCACCTGAGTGGTTAGCTGATGTGATATTTTTATACAGCAGGTTATTACGGGCGCAGTGATAACTAATATGTACTTTTTTTAAATTAAAGTTTTACACAATAACAGCATTTTTTTAAACAAAAAAAATCATGTATTAGTGTTTCCATATTCTGAGAGCCATAGTTTTTTTTATTTTTTGGGCGATTGTCTTAGGTAGGGTCTCATTTTTTGCGGGATGAGATGACTGTTTGATTGGTATGATTTTAGGGTGTGTATGACTTTTTGATCGCTTGGTATTACACTTTTTGTGATGTAAGGTGACAAAAAATGAAATTTTTTACACTTTTTTTTTTTTTTTTTTTTTTACGGTGTTCACCAGAGGGGTTAAATCATGTGATATTTTTATAGAGCAGGTCGTTATGGACGTGGCAATACCTAATATGTCAGAATTTTTTAATTTATTAAAGTTTTATGCACAATTTTTTTAAACAAAAAAAAAAAATCATGTTTTAGTGTCTCCATATTCTGAGAGCCATTGTTTTTTAAATTTTTTTGGCGATTGTTTTAGGTAGAGGCTCATTTTTTGCGGGATGAGGTGACTGTTAGATTGGTACTATTTTGGGGGGCATACGCCTTTTAGATCGCTTGGTGTGGCACTTTTAGTGATGTAAGGTGACAAAAAATGTTTGTTTAGCACAGTTTTTATTTTACTTTTTTGACAGCGTTCACCTGAGGAGTCTCTGAGGAGTACAATACATTCTGTATTGTACTGAATTGAACTGTCAGCGTCTCACATAGTGACGTGTGTGTGCGGTGATGCCGGCGGATGCAGCAGGGGCCCGGCTATCGGTAACATTCGGGCTCGTGCTGCGGATCAGGTGGGTGCAGATCACTTCACGTACATGCACGTGAGGATGCGGCAAGGAGCCGCATTCACTCACGTACATATAAACTCGCCTAAAGAATTATTAGGAACACCTGTTCTATTTCTCATTAATGCAATTATCTAGTCAACCAATCACATGGCAGTTGCTTCAATGCATTTAGGGGTGTGGTCCTGGTCAAGACAATCTCCTGAACTCCAAACTGAATGTCAGAATGGGAAAGAAAGGTGATTTAAGCAATTTTGAGCGTGGCATGGTTGTTGGTGCCAGACGGGCCGGTCTGAGTATTTCACAATCTGCTCAGTTACTGGGATTTTCACGCACAACCATTTTTAGGGTTTACAAAGAATGGTGTGAAAGGGGAAAAACATCCAGTATGCGGCAGTCCTGTGGGCAAAAATGCCTTGTGGATGCTAGAGGTCAGAGGAGAATGGGCCGACTGATTCAAGCTGATAGAAGAGCAACGTTGACTGAAATAACCACTCGTTACAACCGAGGTATGCAGCAAAGCATTTGTGAAGCCACAACACGCACAACCTTGAGGCGGATGGGCTACAACAGCAGAAGACCCCACCGGGTACCACTCATCTCCACTACAAATAGGAAAAAGAGGCTACAATTTGCACGAGCTCACCAAAATTAGACTGTTGAAGACTGGAAAAATGTTGCCTGGTCTGATGAGTCTCGATTTCTGTTGAGACATTCAAATGGTAGAGTCCGAATTTGGCGTAAACAGAATGAGAACATGTATCCATCCTCTGATGGCTACTTCCAGCAGGATAATGCACCATGTCACAAAGCTCGAATCATTGGTTTCTTGAACATGACAATGAGTTCACTGTACTAAAATGGCCCCCACAGTCACCAGATCTCAACCCAATAGAGCATCTTTGGGATGTGGTGGAACGGGAGCTTCGTGCCCTGGATGTGCATCCCTCAAATCTCCATCAACTGCAAGATGCTATCCTATCAATATGGGCCAACATTTCTAAAGAATGCTATCAGCACCTTGTTGAAGCAATGCCACGTAGAATTAAGGCAGTTCTGAAGGCAAAACACCGTATTAGTATGGTGTTCCTAATAATTAGGAAAAGGGCCGGAAGCCCAAGTAAGAGACTGACCTGTGGAAATGTTTTATTTTTTTTCTGTGTTGCTAGAGTACTGTCTGTTGCTATGGGGTGGATGGAGGAGTTCACCAAGCAGCTGATGCGGGCCAATCTGAAGGCTAGCCAAAGGCAAGTGATGTGGTAACAGGAGCAGGAAAAGCTCATGGGCGGGTTGGACAGACAAAGAGACGTTCTAACCCAAGGCGTTTCCCATGGTAACCGCTGTGCTGAGGAACTGGGTAGTGACCTCGTGACCAGGAACCAAGAACTGCAGGTTCTCAGGATGCGCTTGGAGGCAGAGAAGGAAGCTTTGGGGGTGCAACTGCAGTTGGCCCTGGAGACTAAGTCTTCAACACTGAGGGGACACTTTGTAAAAGTCCAAGGTGTCGGTGATGTACCTGGAGTTCTAGAGAAGGTGGTGTATGCTGTTGCCAAGGGCAACTGACAGGAAGAGAGTGAGATGGAGAGCAGTGCGGCTCTCCAGAGTTCAAGTGTTTACGGCCAGTGTGTACTGAGTCCTAGAGAGGAAGTGCGGAGGTGCCATAAGGCTGTTGCAGGGAGCAACCAACCACGACTGCGTGCAGCTGTCCCGCAGCAGAGAGAGTGCTGCTGGAGATGCAGTCAAGTCAAAAAGTGTGCACCTGATTGTCCTATGGCCCGGAGTCAGGTGACCAGGAGTCAAAGGAAGAAGTTTTCTAGTTTCTAGAGAAGGATGGTGATCTCGGGGGAGATGTTCCTGGAGCTCCCTCATCGCCTGGGACTGATGAACCCGTGACGTCTGTGGATAAGACTGTTCCTATTATTGCTTGTGTAGCTGGGGACTATGTGCAGGACGTTCATACGGATAGCAAAGTCTATCCTGTGGCTCTCACTGAGGGTGAGACGCAAGTAAGAACTGGGACTTGTGAACTTGATATTAGAAAAGGGCTCATGCATGAGGAAATGTTTGGCCGGGATCTCCCCTTGTTTTGGGACTTGTGGCGAAATGGAAACACTTCTGCAGAAAGTGATGTAACTCCTGCAGAACCTGTACCTATCCCTTTAAATGAGAGTGTAAGGGAAAAACACATTGAAAACAATGGTGTTGATAAGGTGCAAAGCGGTTGTGCCAAGTTTGCGGAAATGCATAATGAAAATGTGATGTCATGTGAAATATGTGATGATGATGACATGCCTCTTCCCTTGCAGGTTGTGGTCAGGGGAGAAGAGCCCACTGGGGGTAAAAATGTTAATGATGCAGAAGTGCTGATAAATGTGGAGAGAACACAGCTGGGGGAACCCACTGTGAAAAATGTGCAGGAAAATGTGGCAGGGCCAGAGGGTATACCGCATGTACCAGAGGTGGATATGCAGTCTCTACGGTGTTCTATGGTTAATAAAAAAATGTCCAAGGTGGGGATTAGCTCATGTGTGGACCCAGAGGTCAAAATTGATAATGACATTAGTGGTATATGTGAGATATGTGCTGTGACTAATAGCAACTCAGAGAGTGAGGCTGCCATGTCAAGGTACTACGAAACTAAGGTGGTTACTAGTAGCGACCAGGCGACAGATATACCTGATGAGAGTTAAGTGGGGAGACGTCAGCCTAGCGTCTGAGACCCATGCCCAGGCAGTGATAGATGACCTGACAGGTCAGTACGGATGCAAATTTGAAGATGTTTTTGCCTGCTCCTCACAGTCCCTAGATACACTAAAGAAATGGACTAACTGTTCTCGCAGAGCAACTGCAAAAAGCTCCAGAAGAGTCAAAGGAGGAGACTCAGAAAGAGATGAATTAACTAAAGGATCTAGAGCAGGGATCAGCAACCTCCGGCACTCCAGCTGTTGTGAAACTACAATTCCCAGCAGGCTCCATTCATTTCTATGAGAGTTCTGAGAAGAGCAGAGCAAGTATGCATGCTGGGAGTTGTAGTTTCACAACACCTGGAGTGCCGGAGGTTGCCTACCCCTGATCTAGAGTCACAAATAGAAGCGGAAATTCTCCAACTTCAAGAGGAACTTGCAGCTTCTGAGCGATCCAGACGTTATGCGGAGCATGAAAGAGATGAGCTGGCTGATGAGGTCTCAAACAGCATCTTAGGAAAATCTGCTCTCTTGGAGGAGAAAAGACAGTTGGAAGCCAGGATTGCTCAACTTGATCAAGAGTTGTGTGATAAAATGGTGGACCTGGACCACCAGAGACAAATTGTGTCTAATTGGAGAAGAAACAGAAGAAGTTTGACCAGCTCCTGGCTGAAGAGAAAAACGCCTCGGCCCGGTATGCCGAGGAATGTGACCGAGCGGAGACTGATGCTCGGGAGAAGGAGACCAAGGCCCTCTCCTTCGCTACAACCCTTGAAGAATCGCTTGAGGCGCGAGATGTATTTGAGAGGCTGAACAGGCAACTCAGAGCAGAGATAGAAGATCTCATAAGCTCAAAGGATGACGTCGGGAAGAACGTCTATGAGCTGGAGAAGTCTAAGCGTGCTCTCAAGCAGCAGGTGGAAGAAATAAGGACTAAACTTAAGGTTGGAGGCAAGAGCTTCTCGAGATGACAGATTGGCTCAATCAAAGGAACAGTCATATAGAAACATGGAAGTGTGGACATCTACATAGAATAACTTGGTTTCATAATCAGGGTATCTTACATATGTAAACAATATGGGTTCTGAAGAGATAAGTGTGAATGAGGCCTTGTGGTGATAGATGTATGTTTATACTTTGCCTATAATCTTACTCTATATACCCTTTAGTTTTATTTTATCATCTGAATAGCTAGTACAGTATGTCATACTAGCTTTCATTTATTCATATGGTTGCTATAACCACAATGAATTGTTCCTTTCCATGGCATTGGAATGTGGTACAAAACCATAAGCAACGATAATTACAGATAATTTATAGTACTTATTTATGTACATATGGTGCTATGTATTTCTATATTTTCATATATATTTTACTATCATCTATTTCCTATCTATCTAGAAAAACAAATAAGTAGCAGCACACCACTAAATGCTCTAATGGTGGATAAACAGGTGAATGTGTGAACAGGGTCAAATACATGACTACCATACTTACTATTAAGCGGAGTAGAAGCTCTTAGCGCGTAATAATTGATCAAAAATATGTCGGGCCTTTCTACATTTTTCTACATAGTTGCTATGGTAGCTTGCACCTGCTTTTAAATCCATTATCTCTGGAGGACTTGTTCCTTTTTTTGATTATGTATATATAGTAGAGGAGTAGGCATCCTCTGTGGAACTTAGCACTCCCGCCCACCTGCCTGGTGCTTTTAATCAGAGTTACAATGGAGCTGGACACTCCGTGTTAGAGTAGGTCCCATCTGATGAGAAGCCACCTTGACGTTTGGTAGATGGGCCATTTTCATATAATGGCATTGGGGCTAAAGACCTCTTGAGGATTTGCATCTATCTATCTATCTCCTATCTATCTATCTCATATCTATCTATCTATCTATCTATCTATCTATCTATCTATCTGTCTATCTATCTATCTATCTATCTCCTATCTATCTATCTATCTATCTCCTATCTGTCTATCTATCTATCTATCTATCTCCTATCTATCTATCTCATATCTATCTATCTATCTATCTATCTATCTATCTATCTATCTATCTATCTATCTCCTATCTGTCTATCTATCTATCTATCTATCTATCTATCTGTCTATCTATCTATCTCCTATCTATCTATCTATCTATCTATCTATCTATCTATCTATCTATCTATCTATCTATCTGTCTCATATCTATCTCATATCTATCTATCTATCTCATATCTATCTATCTATCTATCTATCTATCTATCTATCTATCTATCTATCTATCTATCCTATCTATCTCATATCTATTCCTCTATCTAATCTATCCATCCTTTTAGCATACATATACACCCAGACACACACACACTCACAGGATGTATGCACAGGATCTGCGAGCAAATGGCCGGTTTTACAAGGCTGTAATCTGGTATTGCCGTGATGGAAAAAGAACTTGTGAACACATGTGTATGAATGGAGTTATTCCACAGTTAATGGGAGATTTACGACTGATAAAATCGCTACAGAACAGCAAGTGGTGGAGATTGTGTTTTTATTTTAATATGAGAGCCAAGTCTTGCATTAGGACGTTGTTGAAGCCAGTGCAGAAAATAAACGGCACCCATGGGACCGAGGAGCATTCTGTTAGGCTGAAGGGCCTTTAATAATCGCATAGCCTAATAGGAGTTTAGATGGAGTATGTGTGTGTGTGTGTGTAAAAGCTAATCTCGTCCCCTGATTCCATAATAACGTATGCACAGTAACAGAGAGCAGTTATGATGTGTCGGCACTACCGCTTTTAATAGGTGACTTTTTAAATGAAAAGATAAGTTTGCTGAGTGACTTTTCTCGAATTCACTTAACGAAAGCCCATAAACTATGCTGCAAGTTTAACAACCACAAGCAGCAGAGGAAGAGATTACATCTTTCTCTCCGATCGCAACGGCAGATAAAATATACATCTCGCCTTAGTGATTGATACATAGCTCGCCTCCTTCTCCCGAGAAGCCGCACTCCAAATATTCATAACACAATAAAACAAATTTTAAATTACGGCTGGAAATATTTTGTGAGCAACTTTCATAGGTGCGTATATCAGCCAGTTTGTATCTCGCATATAAAGCAGAACTTCCTAAACATGGAATAATGAAGATCTGCACACTGCAAATTTTTTATTTTGTTTTTTTTTTATTTACCTTTTTCAGGGGTTTAACTATTTCCTAGCCATGTTCTCTTTGTTTTAAGCAATTATTGTCTTTTACGTAAGTGAAAAATGCAACCTTAAAAAAATAATTTCTTACGGTTCTATTAAGGGTGAAAAATTTGGGTCAGCCGGCGCCGTTTATTTTTTGATGTCTGCTAGGTAATATTAATGCTGGAAAAGTAAGTGTATTGTTTGGCTGCAATGCACAGTACGCTGGAGACGGAGCTCGAGGACTTCAGCTCTTCTACACTAGATGGCAGTTTTGTCTTATCTTTCAGGTTGAACATTTTGAACATGATGGAACAGGAAAGGCCATCAATGTTTAGTCTGCACTCAAATGGTCTCTGTATGACCAGTGTAGACCCCATGGACTTCCTGGAACATGTGTTAGCAATTTAGCTGCAGACATTTCTTTCTTTGTTTTTACTGCCTGGCTCTTTGAGAAAGTGTTGGTGCTGGGTTATGGGCTGTCTGGATCATGTCAGAGGCCATGGGGATCAAGTTCATGTGACAGGCTAGACTGAGGAAGGATGAAGTTAGAGGAGGTAAGAAAACTGACCCTGCCTTTCTGCAGCAACAAGTCACTCGGTCGTCTGTGGTGTAAAGCCAGAACGACTGGGCGTTTTTACTTTTAATACAGCTGAACAAACAAAACACTTTGCCCATTTTACTTTTTCATATTTCATCACT
This sequence comes from Bufo bufo, assembly GCF_905171765.1. Classification (NCBI taxonomy): domain Eukaryota; kingdom Metazoa; phylum Chordata; class Amphibia; order Anura; family Bufonidae; genus Bufo; species Bufo bufo. The sequence continues at coordinate 518,610,401 of NC_053392.1, forward strand.
AATCGTGCATTCCTCCAAAAATGTATTCTGATACTCCATCAGTTTCTAACATCCCCTCTTATTTTTTTTCCCTCTCTCTCCTAGCCCCATCCAGACGAGGGGACCTGGAAATCCTCGCATACTGTATGCTCCACTGGATATGTGGGAAACTACCCTGGGAGCAGAGCTTACGAGATCCTTCTACTGTCCTGGCTTCCAAAACAAAGTATGGTTTAAAAAATAAAATGCCAAAATATAGTGTTGGGTGTAAATATTATCGCAATAGTGTAGCCATGAGAATAACATAATTTGTTAAAAAACTTCTGTTAAATTTGGTTTTCCCCCTTCTTTACGGTATGTTCAGATGTGGTGTTTTCACTGCAGATTTTGCCTTTTATTGTTTTTGGCAGATTTTGCCTCTCTTTTTCATAGTTTTTTTGGCAGGAAATAATTTTGTGTACTTTGTACAATAGCAAAAAAACCTACAGAGAAAAATCAATGTGTGAACATGGCCTTACACAGCACTAATGCTTTATTCAGGTACGTCGTTAGGGTGGGCTTCTACAGTGTAATCCTAAAATATTGGTTTGTATAACGGCAGATTTCATCAGACCAAAATATTTGCACATGAATGGCTAGAAAAAAAGTAATCTTAATAGGCGATTTCATCCAATAAAAAAGCAAAAAGGTTCAGATGATTGGAATTTGATGGAAATTACTGTTCTTTAAGAGCACTCGTTGGAATCGGTCACTGCACCAGTTGTAAAGTCCTTAAGGTATCATATACTGATAAGCCCCCTTCAGATATACCGTTGTGCATTGCTGTCTAAAGCAGTATTATTTCTATAACTTTTCCTCGCATTCTATTCATTCTTCATTCCGAGAATATTCTAGGCAGTGGAAGGCTCATTAGGAGGTACGAGTATGGGATAATGTAGATTAACGTGATTGTTTGGTCATTCGGTTTTCACAGGCAGAGATTTCTTACATCTTGCTTTTTAAATTAACCCTACACTGACTGGCCTGTCCTAGCATATTTCATCTTATTAAACTAGTCACAGGTCTTCATGTCACAGGGTGGTACATTATTATCAAAGCTTAATCAGCGGCTGTGATTACTGCATTTTAAGACTAAAGCAATCTAAGTCCACTTTCACACTGTACTGTTTTGGTCAGTGTTCTGCCTCAGTGTTTGCAAGCCACAACTGGGAGTGGAACCTGCAGAGAGAAAGGAAGGATTTGTGTCTCTTCAGTGTCCTGGACCTACTCCTGGTATTTGTTTACAAATACGCACTGTGTGAATGTTGCCTTATTGGCAGTACTGACAAAAACTAACTTGTCACCTGAATTACAGGATATCCAAGCAACATGATTTTTTTTTTTGCCAAATTCTGATGGTGGTGATGGATTAAAGATAAACACATACATGTAAAAAGATCGGATAGTCTTTACCATGTGCTCAAAATTTATATATACAGTACAGACCAAAAGTTTGGACACACCTTCTCATTCAAAGAGTTTTCTTTATTTTCATGACTGTGAAGGCATCAAAACTATGAATTAACACATGTGGAATTATATACATAACAAACAAGTGTGAAACAACTGAAAATATGTCATATTCTAGGTTCTTCAAAGTAGCCACCTTTTGCTTTGATTACTGCTTTGCACACTCTTGGCATTCTCTTGATGAGCTTCAAGAGGTAGTCCCCTGAAATGGTCTTCCAACAGTCTTGAAGGAGTTCCCAGAGATGCTTAGCACTTGTTGGCCCTTTTGCCTTCACTCTGCGGTCCAGCTCACCCCAAACCATCTCGAATGGGTTCAAGTCCGGGGACTGTGGAGGCCATGTCATCTGGCGCAGCACCCCATCACTCTCCTTCATGGTCAAATAGCCCTTATTTTCAATTTTTCGGCTGACTGACTGACCTTCATTTCTTAAAGTAATGATGGCCACTAGTTTTTCTTTACTTAGCTGCTTTTTTCTTGCCATAATACAAATTCTAACAGTCTATTCAGCTGTGTATCCACCTGACTTCTCCTCAACGCAACTGATGGTCCCAACCCCATTTATAAGGCAAGAAATCCCACTTATTAAACCTGACAGGGCACACCTGTGAAGTGAAAACCATTTCAGGGGACTACCTCTTGAAGCTCATCAAGAGAATGCCAAGAGTGTGCAAAGCAGTAATCAAAGCAAAAGGTGGCTACTTTGAAGAACCTAGAATATGACATATTTTCAGTTGTTTTACACTTGTTTGTTATGTATATAATTCCACATGTGTTAATTCATAGTTTTGATGCCTTCAGTGTGAATCTACAATTTTCATAGTCATGAAAATAAAGAAAACTCTTTGAATGAGAAGGTGTGTCCAAACTTTTGGTCTGTACTGTGTATATATATATATATATATATATATATATATATATATACATAAATACATCATATAAATGAGCTGTTATTATCAATTGTTTATTGTTTCTCCCCACAATTTCTTTTTTCCTAATGGCAATACCAGATTATAGCCTTGCAAAACCGCCCTATATACATGCAGGTCCTGTGCCTACATCCTGTGTGTGTACAATATATTATAGAGACATAGAAAGAGAGAGATGAAGAGATAGATGGATGGAGATATAGATCGTAGTAAGGGTGAATAAAGAGTCCACTTCTTTTTTTCACCATAAATCTATACAACACTGGCACCATCATGATAGAAGGCAATGAGGACAACTATCAGTTTGAAAGAACCTTTCCTCATATCAAAAACCTGGCCCAAAAATACAAGTCAGAAGAAAAACCAGAGACAACCTCCCAAAGACCACCCCTGAGGCTTTAGGTGAGGATGCTTCCCACCCAACACACGGCATTCTCAGAGACTGTTTATCTCAATTAGAAAGAGACTTCATTCAATTCAAGGAAGAACTTTAAAGAAACCGATGTGACAAAAATGCAAATGGAGCTCTGTACACTATTAGAATGTATTGGCTCTGATGAGCCGAAGTTATTGCTTTGCGAAGTCTCACGAGACTTCATAATTTAATTTGTACTGTAAAAATACATTTCCCGAACTCGTGGAACTATGGAATTACCCTGGTACAAATGAGAAGAAAAACAACCTCCATATTCAGAATGGCAACATCTGGCTCCAGTATTTCAGAGACCTCTACAGAGACATCCCAAAAGAAGAACGTAACCCAGACCAAGAACAAATGAGGTAAAAACTGAAGAGCATGGAAGAGATACTTTAAGATTTCCAAAACCCACTAGAATCACCCATAACACTGCAGGAGATATCAGAGAGAATATCAACCATAAGGCCTCCTGCACACGACCGTTTTTTTTTTAAGGTCCGCAAAAACTGGGTCCGTAGGTCCGTGATTCATGACCGTTTTTTCATCCGTGGGTCTTCCTTGATTTTTGGAGGATCCACGGACATGAAAAAAAAGTTGTTTTGGTGTCCGCCTGGCCGTGCGGAGCCAAACTGATCTGTCCTGAATTACAATGCAAGTCAATAGGGACGGATCCGTTTGACGTTGACACAATATGGTGCAATTGCAAACGGATCCGTCCCCATTGACTTTCAATGTAAAATCAGGAGTCCCTATACCATCGGATCAGAGTTTTCTCCAATCCGATGGTATATTTTAACTTGAAGCGTCCCCATCACCATGGGAACGCCTCTATGTTAGAATATAACATCGGATATGAGTTAGATCGTGAAACTCAGATCCGACAGTATATTCTAACACAGAGGCGTTCCCATGGTGATGGGGACGCTTCAAGTTAGAATATATTAAGAACTGTGTACATGACTGCCCCCTGCTGCCTGGCAGCACCCGATCTCTTACAGGGGGCTGTGATCCGCACAATTAACCCCTCAGGTGCCGCACCTGAGGGGGGTTAATTGTGCTTATCATAGTCCCCTGTAAGAGATCAGGGGCTGCCAGGCAGCAGGGGGCAGACCCCTCTCGGCCCCCCCCCTCCCTCCCTCTATTGTATTAATTTCATTGGTGGCCAGTGTGCGGCCCCCCCCGGCGCCCCCTCCCTCTATTGTATTAATATCATTGGTGGCCAGTGTGCGGCCTCCCCTCTCCCCCCCCCCCCCCCCGATCATTGGTGGCAACGGAGAGTTCCGATCGGAGTCCCAGTTTAATCGCTGGGGCTCTGATTGGTAACCATGGCAACCAGGCCGCTACTGCAGTCCTGGTTGCCATTGTTACTTAGCAATATTAGAAGCATCATACTTACCTGCTGCGCTGTCTGTGACCGTCCGGGAGCTCCTCCTACTGGTAAGTGACAGGTCTGTGCGGCGCATTGCTTAATGATCTGTCACTTACCAGTAGGAGGAGCTCCCGGCCGGTCACAGACAGCGCAGCAGGTAAGTATGATGCTTCTAATATTGCTAAGTAACCATGGCAACCAGGACTGCAGTAGCGTCCTGGTTGCCATGGTTACCGATCGGAGCCCCAGCGATTAAACTGGGACTCCGATCAGAACTCTCCGCTGCTACCAATGATCGGGGGGGGGGGGGGAGGGGAGGCCCCACACTGTGCCACCAATGAAAATAATACAATAGAGGGAGGGAGGGGGGGCCGCACACTGTGCCACCAATAAAAATAATACAATAGAGGGAGGGAGGGGGGGGGTCTGCACACTGTGCCACCAATGAAAATAATACAATAGAGGGAAGGAGGGGGGGCCGCACACTGTGCCACCAATGAAAATAATACAATAGAGGGAGGGAGGGAGGGAGGGGGGGCCGGGGGGGGGGGGGCCGCACACTGTGCCACCAATGAAAATAATACAATAGAGGGAGGGGAGGCGGGGGGGGGGGGCCGCACTGGCCACCAATGAAATTAAAACTGGGGAGGGAGGGGGGTCTGCCCCCTGCTGCCTGGCAGCCCCTGATCTCTTATAGGGGGCTATGATATGCACAATTAACCCCTCAGGTGCTGCACCTGAGGGGTTAATTGTGCGGATCGCAGCCCCCTGTAAGAGATCGGGTGCTGCCAGGCAGCAGGGGGCAGTCATGTACACAGTTCGTAGTATATTCTAACTAGAAGCGTCCCCATCACTATGGGAACGCCTCTGTGTTAGAATATACTGTCGGATATGAGTTTTCACGAAGTGAAAACTCAGCTCTGAAAAAGCTTTCATACAGACGGATCTTCGGATCCATCTGTATGAAAGTAACCTACGGCCACGGATCACGGACGTGGATGCCAATCTTGTGTGCATCCGTGTTCTTTCACGGACCTATTGACTTGAATGTGTCCGTGAACCGTTGTCCGTCAAAAAAATAGGACAGGTCCTATTTTTTTGACGGACAGGAAACACGGATCACTGATGCGGCTGCAAAACGGTGCATTTTCCGATTTTTCCACGGACCCATTAAAAGTCAATGGGTCCGCGAAAAAAAACGGAAAACGGCACAACGGCCACGGATGCACACAACGGTCGTGTGCATGAGGCCTAAGAGGTAATAAAGCCAGCGGCACAGATGGCATCCCACCCGAAATGATTAAGTACAGCCCACCAGCAATACAGGCAGCCATAGCAAAAATGTACAACATTGTGCTAAGTGCTGGCTACTTCCACCAAGCCTGGAACCAAGGTGTCATAACCCCAATACACAAGAGCGGGGACAGGTATGACCTGGCCAACTACCGATGAACATTTGCCAGCAGCAATATGGGTAAACTATTTAACAGTATCCTGAACCAGACAATCCTCTGCTTTCTCGCCCAGCACAATGTACTCGGTAAAAGCCAAGCAGGGTTCATGCCAAACCACTGCACCACAGACCACGTCTACACCCTGCACCGCCTCATCCAGAGCCATGTCCACAACACAAAGCAGGGAAAGCTATACGGTTGTTTCGTGGACTTCAAAAAGGCCTTTGACTTGGTGTGGCACCCAGGATTGCTCCTGAAGCTGTTGGAGAGCGGAATAAGAGGAAAGACATACAACGTCATCAAAAGCTCCTACACAAAGAACCGATGCAGCGTGAAGGTAAATGGGAAAAGAACGGCTTACTTCCAGCAGAGCCGAGGAGTCAGACAGGGCTGCAACCTCAGTTCAACTCTCTTTAACATTTACATCAACGAGCTGGCAGTGGCTCTGGAGACCTCCTCAACACCAGGTCTCATTATCCATGACACTGAGGTGAAATTTCTCCTGTATGTGGATGACCTTCTAAAACTCTCCCAACTGAGAAAGGTCTCCAAGACCAGCTAGTCATTCTGGAGAAATTCAGCACCACATGGGCGCTTTCCATCAATTTAAAAAAGACCAACACTGTGGTGGTCCAGAGAAGGAAAACAAAGTCCGCCCTCTTAAAGCCACTAACAGGTACACCTTCCTGGGCCTGATAATTGACCAAACTGGGAGCTTCAAATCAACCATTGAGAAGCTGAAAGACAAAGCATGCAAGACCTTCTACAACATCAGAAGATGACTGTACCACCTCAAAGCACCCGTGAGGGTCTGGCTTAAAATCTTTGACTCCATCATTGCACCAATCTTCCTGTATGGCAGTGAAGTCTGGGGCCCTCACAGGTACCCCGACTGGTCAAGATGGGATTCCAGCCCAACAGAAATATTCCATCTGGAATTCTGTAAGAATCTCCTCCAGGTCCATCGGAGCACCTAACAGTGCCTGTCGAGGGGAGCTGGGCAGATTCCCTCTACAATTTACAATCCAGAAGAGGGCGCTATCATTCTGAGGCCATCTACATGGTAGTAGTGAAGGCACCCATCACCATAAAGCCTTGCTACACCAAGGGATCCCGGGCAAGGCAAAAACCCCAAATCAACTTACTGAAACCCAGCCCGACCAGAAAATCACCACACACCACCTCACAAAAGCCAGGATCAGGAACACAGTAAACCAGAGACGAGAGGAATACGTCAGTGAATGGAGGAAGGAGGTGAGAGCATCCCAGAAGCTGACAGTGTACCACAACCTGCAAAGAGACTACAAACTGGCCCCATATCCGGAGAAACTAGGGAACTCCAGAGACTTGAAAATCCTGAGCCGCTACAGACTGAGCGCCCACAGCCTGGCCGTTGAATCTGGACGGCATTGACAGAGCTACATGCCTAGAGAAAGCAGACTGTGCCAGCAGTGCCACCTGGAGGTGGTGGAGGATGGGGCCCACTTCCTGATATACTGTCCCTAATACTCAGCAGTGAGGCACATCCAGGAGACTCTCTGATCTACTCCCAGACTTCAGCTCCATGGAGGAGGAAGAGAAACTGCCCATCCTACGGGGAGAGGAAGCGAACACTGTGGACATAGCAGCACAATACTGCCACAGACTGAGAGGAATGTGATATGCCACGGACTCCTATACATCGACCCCAGGTGTGTCCCCATGTCTCAACCCCCTATTTCCCACATGCTTTGGCAATACTAATGTATAATTTTAGACATGCCAGTAAAGCTTGATTGATTGATAGATAGTAGAAGGAGAGACAGAGATAGATGAAGTGATAGATAGTACATGAAGAAATTGATATTAGATGAAGAGTTAGATAGATGGAGAGGTAGAAGAGATAGATAGAGATTAGAGAGATAGATGGAGAGAAAGATAAACAGTAGATGGATAGAAATGAGAGATAGATGGAGAGGTAGATCTTGTAGATTGTAAGCCCTCACGGGCAGGGCCCTCTCTCCTTCTCTACCAGTTTGTAACCCGTCTTGTTCATGCTTAGTGCAATTGTCTGCATTATGTATGTACAGCACCATGGAACGAATGGCGCTTTAATAATAAATTATAATAGATAGTAGATGAAGAGATGGATAGTAGATGGAGAGATAGAAGTGAAAGACAGATAACCTTTTATAGTGTAGATTAATTTCTTATGGTTGGCATCCACATGCATGTAGTTGCTGTCCTCTAAGTGGTTAACTCATGGTGAAATCGGCCCCTCATATCGTACGTTGGGGTAAGGACGGATATGCTGTTTAAATATTGATCATATTCTCGCTGTTAATTTGAAGATTTAATTTTGGACAGACTTCATCCAGAAAATGTCTAAAATTAATATACGGAACCAAAATCGAAAGGTTAACCTTTTTTTCCCCCCTTTTGTTGTTTATATGACTTTAAAAAATGGTAATCTCAACATTAAATGCACTGAGTTAGAAGAATCAGAATGACTCCTTCTTCTTTGCTCTTATTATTTATGAATTTAAGCCTCTTACCATGAATAATACATATATGAATATAAAAGTGAATATCATTGGAAAAGGATAAAGAACGCACAAAAACGGAACACACTGAACAATTCCCTTTAAACAGCGCACCATTTTATATCCCAGTTCAGTGCCAAGGCTGACAGTTTTAGAAACCCTCCATTTGCTTTGTAATCACAATATTACCGTAATCTCTTGTACAAGGAAGATACTAGAACTGTGGAAGATGGAAGAATATTGGCAAAGACTAATAGGAGACCTCTTGACCGCATTCCACTGCCAAATCTATTTATGAAGGAACTATATATATCCTCACAATTGTTACACCCTCACATAAGCTACCGTTTCTGTTTGGCTCATCCCATTCATCTGCTCTTTGTACAATGCATTGTTGCATTTTTTTTATTACACCTCTAAAAAAAAAAAAAAAAAAAATGTGGATACTGTACAGTTCACAAAAATGTCTGCCATCTGGTCCTTGGGGGGGGGGGGGGGGGAGCTACAAATGAGGGAACTATTCCTGTTAAATTATAATCACAAGAGGCAGATTATAAGCAGAAGTCACAATCACGGGCTACAACATAAAAAAACATCAGAGCTACTGTATGTGTTGCAGGGCCCATTCAAATGGCAGGCCCCACCTCTTTTACTTCCAGGTGTTCCCCTTTTTTTGAAATTGCAACTTTAGCGGAGGTGAGTCACAATGATGTTAGGAGAGAAAACCTAAGAGTATCTATTTTCAGGCTGTCTAAGCAGTGAGTTGAAGACATGGAGGAGGGGGATGCAGCTGCAGCATTATTTGAGATGGAGGGAGAGAGCAGAAATATGGGGCTATCAGAATGGCACAGCTATATTCATTTCTCTCAGAAGCAGGGGTGTCTCCGTTCTGTGCACTGTACCTTAGTGACCTTACTTCCCACTATTTTTTATTTTTTTTTCTAGGGAGCTCAGAAAGCTGATTAAAGAGGGAGACATCACACTTGGGCCTCATGCACACGACCGTTCCGTTTTTTTGCGGTCCGCAAACCGCGGAAGCCGTCCGTGTGCCTTCCGCAATTTGCAGAACGGGTGGCCCATTGTAGAAATGCCTATTCTTGTCCGCAAAACTGACAAGAATAGGACATGCTATATTTTTTTTTGCGGGGCCACGGAACGGAGCAACGGATGCGGACAGCACACTGAGTGCTGTCCGCATCTTTTGCTGGCCCCATTGAAGTGAATGGGTCCACACCCGAGCCACAAAAAATGCGGCTCGGATGCGGACCACAACAACGGTCGTGTGCATGAGGCCTAAAAGACAAACAGAAGCTTCTCAGCTCTTCAGAAGCAGTGTGGAAGCAGTTTTATCAGGCTCAGGCTCTCAGCTAGCTCTGACACTCCCCTACTGCACACTACTAAAAATGTCTGGAAAAACATGCACAAAAAAGTGGCAAAAAAACACAGGTGGCCCAAAAAATAAATGCATGGCATTATTCTGGCAATTTTTTGATTGTTTTTTTTTTTTTTTTTTAATAACGCCAGTGCAAATCTATGTGTGGAGGGATTCAGCAATTTTCTAATACAGAGTAATCGACAAAAATGCTGTTCTTATATCCGTTACAAATGACTTTAACATGGGTGTGACTGCAGGCAGCTAATAGGCTCTGACTATGTGCTATAACAGTCACAAGATGGCAATATTTTGAAATTCTCAAGCATAGTTGTAGTATTTTCTGTATTTCTTACTTTTTAATTGATGTCATATTGCGCTGTGTCACATGGCCGTGGACTTGTTTCTTTCACAGTGCATGAAAGTAGGAGCCTGTGACAGTTTTACTTTCCCAATTCTCAGCAAAGTTATTGGGTGGACTTCTATAGAATTCAGTCAATACCGAAATAGTTTAATTTGGGGAATCTAAAGAGAATGTATAGTATATACAACATTTTAACCTTGAGCACTTTTGTCTCACCGGATGTAAAATAAAAAAAATTGAGCAACTTTGGCAAAATAACGAACTCCCTGTGTTTTGTACTGCAATTCTGTCCTATTCAAGTGACTGAGAGGCGTGTGATGAATGAACGATATTCCACACCTTTCATTCATGTACGTTTTGTGATTTACAGTTAGGCTCCTGCTGCAACAACTAGAATTGGAGCTAACGGATTCTGGCCAATACACCACTTGGATGCCATGGTCAATAGTGACTGCGGCATCAAAATGGTCAGACGGAGGGACTTCGTCGAAATCAACTTCTGTCCCCCCATCGTGCTAGAGGAAGGACTAATAGGTTGTTATGCTGAAAGGCATAATGCACTGCATTACAGAAGTATTACTGTGTAGACTAAGTAAATAAGCTTATGAATGCTTAAAGAGAGTCTGTAGCCAAGAAATAAAAAATGAAATGATTGAAAAGTCATATGTAACCCCAAAATGTTACCAATGAAAATATCAGCAAGCTGTCACACAGCTCTGTTGCTGAAATAAGACAGTAGTTGTTTCGGAATATGGTGCCACTAATGCAAATGTCATTTTATTATTTTTTATCTTGGCCCTCTTTCACACGAGCGTGACGGATTGGCTCCGGATGCGTTCAGGGTGCGTTCAGTGAAATTTGCACCATTTCGCAAGCAAGTTCAGTCAGTTTTGTCTGCGAACGCGGGTGCAATCTGTTTTGTTGTGTAATGGAATGAAAAGGGTGGCTCACCTGTTCACCAGCAGGATGCAGGTGCTCAAATCAGTATGGTTCACCCGCTCACACAGTTAAAAAATAGTACAAATGAGGATTGGCACTCTCTCTGGATTCACAACAAAAACTTTTGTACTTGAAATGGAGTCAATTCATTAATAAAAACAATCCCACTATAACAGTAAATACCTAATAAACAAGTAGTTGGTAAAATTGTTTACACACCTAGATAAAACAGAAGAATAAAATATTCGCAACAATAGTCAAATCCTAATATATTCGAATTGTTATATTCGTAATCTTGTATCTCTTACAACATGCGATTATTGCAACAATGCTTCCACACTAAGATCGAGCCTCTGTTGGTCTATGTCCATAACAGGAACCGTATATACGTGTTCCTTTTAAATACCACTTGTTTGTATAGCAATGGATCCGATATAAATAATTCACAGAAAGTTCGCGAACATTCGGGCTTTCGATAAATTGGCCTAAGTACCTTTTAAAACAAGCTGCAATCTTTCTCCTGTTACAGCAAAATCCCCTTTGTATTCACCCCATATGCGCACTTTAGTGGGGTATTTTGTTAAAGTGTTGAAATGTTGTGTTCCGTCACAGTCACACTCAATGTGCAGAAGACACCCCCCCCCAAAAAAAAAAAAAAAAAAAAAACAACAACAAAAACAACTGCTGTCTATTATAGTTTCAGTGTTAAAGGAGTTGACCAGCCTTTTTAAAGTGGTGGCCTGTACTCTAGATAGGCCATCGATAGCTCATCAATGGTGTCCAGCACACCCCACCTTCTCCAATCAGCTGGTCTGTGTTGCTCACTCACTAGAAGTTGGCGCCAGAACTACCCTGCACCGTCAACATTGTAGTGGACAACGCTCGTCACTGCAGCACTGCTCCCATAGGTGTATTTACGGCACCTACCTCTGGTGACTGAGCTATACAGAACAGCTGATTGGCTGGGGTGTGAGTTGCTGGACCCCCCACTTATCAGCTACTAATGGCCTATCCCCAGAGGATCGGCCATCACTTTTATGAAGGCCGGACAACCCCTTTAATTTCCTTTTTTTTTTTTTCACTTTTATTTTCTCATCAGTATATTCACAAAGTTATAGTTATTAGAGACTGATTATTTTAAATCACCTAAACCAGTGGTGGCGAACCTATGGCACGGGTGCCAGAGGTGCCACTCAGACCTCTCTCTGTGAGCACCCGCATCCTGGAAAAAGTCTACGGTGTACCACTATGCCTTAGACTTTCTCTGCCATTCATCAGCGCAGGGCAGTGCACTGAATGTAGGCAGGCTTATATAGAGAAATGATAAAGTACATGGAAGATGTACTATATTAGACTGTAGTATTCAGGTTTAAATTGCTGTGTTGGCACTTTGCGATAAATAAGTGGGTTTTGGGTTACAGTTTGGGCACTCTGTCCCTAAAAGGTTTGCCATCACTGACATAGGCCATCTCTAGAATGGGAGTCCCTTGTCCAGCCTTGCCCTTTGTGACTGGCCACCACATCCAACTGCCGGATGTGGGCAGGTTTATGAAAACAGTGTATCCCACGATGCTACATCATTTTCTATAGAAGTTGCGGAAACGGCGTAAACTCGACTGGCAGCCAATTGCAGTGGGTGTAGTGAGATGGTGGGGGGCGGGGGTGTCAAGGCAGTTCCGTTCTAGAGACGCATATGAGTCCCAGAGGTGAAACGTGTATCACACATTTAATTGAAATCCTGTAGCTATGCCATAAATGTCGTGATGAGAATACCGCTTTGAGGAATGCAACCATGATTTCCACAAATTAGTACATAGCAATACTTTCCCAGTGTTTGTAGAATGTATTATCTCTTATAACCTTTATAACATGAAATCCTTCCAGTCATTTAGGGATGGGGAATATTTAGACCAGGGATCAGCAACCTTTGGCACTCCAGCTGCTGTGAAACTACAACTCCCAGCATGCACCCGTAGTTGGCTGTTCTTGTAACTCCCACAGAAATTAAAGGAGGATTCTGGGAGTTGTAGCTTCAGAACAGCTGGAGTGCCGGAGGTTTCTGATCCCTGATTTAGACCTTACAGGATTGAAATACGATAACAATATTAATGTGTGTCATTGTCATTTTATAGGCTATGGGACGATCTTCCACATTCTGTCCTCGAATGGTCTGGTCGAGAAGACGGATGCCGTAAGTATACAGTAAATGCAAATCTTTTTTTTTTTTTTTCTTCTCAAGATGTGATGCAGATTGTTTAAGCTCCAATGTTTCACCTCAATAGAAAGCCGCATAAATGCAAAGAATCTGCCTGTGCTCCAAGGAGTATACGTAATGAACTGTAACAATGGCCTATTAATACTGCCGCAGTCTAACAGCAATGGTCAGAGGTGATACATGAAGCATGGTAGGTTTGTTCAGTGGGAAAGAAAACACTAAGGAGTTTCTGCTACAAAACAAGTCTCACAGTGTCGAAATGTTAAAAACGAACCACATCCCATTGCTCATCTCTTCAATTCTAATGTGTATACGCACAATAAACATGCGGTATTAAATTAATTTGTGTTTTCCAATCTCAGAGAGTGCCAAAAACTCATATGCAAATAGAAAATTGTACCGCCATATGGTAATGTAATAAACATTACAGTGCCCTCTGGGGCCAAAGTCATTTAACATCTTTGTTGCCAAAGGGGCTGCTCGTTTGTCACATAGGGATACCTTAAAAAATCTCTTGTATAACCAAGAGTAAAACAAGCCCATCATCCTGAACAATTAAGGAGAAGTAAAAAAGTTTAGTTATTGTAGAATACTGTATATATATATATATATATATATATATATATTATACACAGTTGTAGAAGTCTCCTTCTAATGGTAAGGGAGTGCAGATTCGTAAGATACTTAGTGATACTTAAATAACATGTAGAAGCTGATTCACTATAATATCACTACCAAGAGTATTTTTTTTCTAGAAAATGTTAAGCATATTGTATATAGGTCATTCAGTTTTACCCATTTTATTTATTTTTCTGCAAAAGTGGGATGGAGGGCTGGTCACCAACAATCAGTGTAGTCATTACAGTGCCACCTGGCGGACCTGGTACGTTCATGTACTACATGCTCAGGCACTTATCTGATTGGCTGGCCTGTAATGCTACATGTATGGCCAGCAGCAGCTTTTGAAGCCCGGAACAACAGTAATCAGTTGATCAGTGGGCCGGCTTCAACTGCTTTGGCTCATCTTCATGAGACCACTGTTTTAAAGGGAATCTGTCACCATGATCCTGGACTGTTATCTCTGGTAATACATGAGTAGTACAGCAAGGAGTCCAGATGCCCCCCTTCACACACACACACTGAAAGCTGTACTGAAATACTGCTGTGCTAACAGACTGGAGAGGACTATTGGGCGCATGCACAGCAGTCCTGACAATTTTGTTTTAGAGGAGCTTTAAATGACAGTGGGGAGAATGGAGGGCATTAGGAAAATAAAAAAAAATAGCGATCTAGACTCCTTATCTGCAGTACTACTTATTACAGCAGATAATAGTCCAAGATCATGCTGACAGATTCCCTTTTAAAATAGTGAATACGGGTCTCGTTTTTTGTTTTTCTCCTCATAGTATTCCTCAATTTAGTGATTTTGCTGTCTCTCACTGGGACAGCTGGGTGAGAGACCAGTAAGTGCCTGTCATCCTGTCTATACAGATCTCTTAAAGACATTATCCCCTGAACCCTAATCATTAAAATTCTGGCTTCTAGTGTGCAATGTTAGCGAAATGTTTTTATAAAGTTTTTAACCAGAAGCAATCTTAGAAAAAGCTGTTTAAGAGGACTGAATATAATATCCTCAGGATAGGTCATCAATATCAGATAGGTGGGGGTCCAGCCGATCCGCTGTATGAGTTGACGGTGCACGCAGTGCCCACGTGCCGTCTCCCTTCTCTCTTCCTGCTCACTGCTGCTATGTTTATGGCAAATCAGCAGCAAACAGGAAGAGAGAAGGGAGACGACACGTGGGCACTGCATGCGCCGTCTCCTCTTACAGCTGTATGTGCCAGACGTCAGACCCCCGCCGATCCTCTATTGATGACCTATCATCAATATTAAAAGCCCGGACAACTCCTTTAATGACACATCTATTTTGTTATGTAGTGATAGAGCCTATGACCCCATATTCAAGGGTTAAAGTCATGGAAAAAAAATCTGTCCATATATTGTTCTAAATATTATTTTTAAGAAACTATATGATTAAATTTGTGCATCCATGTCCAGCTTTTAAGCTTGGGCTTACATGGGGATCTTGGTCATGATGCCCGTTGCATTACCAAAGTTTGCTGTGAAGCAGTACAGCCATTGAGTGGGGTCGCAACTTGACATGACTGTGAACCCCAAATCACAAAAAAAAGCCAGCATTGTTGGATTTTCTGAGATTCTTGGGTTGCTGTCGCAACCATTTGAGAGTCACGCTGGAACCCCATTGAGTTCAGTGGCTGCAGTGCTACACAGACATCTTTGGTCATGCGACGGGTGTCATGACCAAGATTGCTGTGTAACTCCAGCCTACAGGAACAATGTGGCAAAATGGATACACAGTGTTATGCCTATTGCAAAAGGAAATGGGGCCAATTAGGATCGAGAAAGCTGCCAATATACATGCTAAACGTTCATAGTTACTTTCCCTGGCTCTTTCAATCAAATTGGAGAGCATTGCAGAGAGAGCAGAGCTTCTAGGAGTAATGGCAACGCCCTTGTTGCTCCTAAGGGCTTATTTGCAAATATTTGAACATCATTATTCTCAGCAATGCAGACACGTGTGAACATAAGACTAACACAGATGCCATATTAGGCGATTTCTGGCACAGATTGCGGTGCAAAGTTTATTTGGGCCGCAATCTGTGACTGTTCCCCACTCACACCAAGAAGGAAACAGGCGTAGAAAATGGTCTAGATTTAAGCCAGCAGGAAAGCTGGCTTATATTTAGACCGGCGGTGGATATGCCGAAGTTATGTAGAGGTCGGCGCATCCACCGCCAGCTAAAGGGCTTATTAAGACCTGCATCTAATACGTCCTTCGTGTTTTTGATAGTATAGGAGTACACATTTGCAGCATCACACATCACCTTTGTGTTTTAGGCGCACATAACTTATATCCGTGGTATGTGACGAAGGATAAGCGTTAGAGGAATCATTTATGCAAAATCATATATATGTATGCAATCATTTTTCTATTACTTGACTGCTTTTAGTTGACTCCCTACGATCCAAGATATTGTAGTTCTCAGAGGACAGAGCTGAATTCTATAATGAGAACAATACAACCCTCCCTCTCTCTACAAGAATGTGACATAACCATGCTTTCAGGTTTAGACGCAAGAAAAAAATTGACAGAGTACATATTATGCACTAGAGCCATATTCAGATTTTTCATATTCAGTCTAAGGCCAGTCACAGTTCCAGCTAGTACCTCCATAGCCATGTGAAAAAGACGGATCCATAAAGCAGCAGCAACAATGCCCCAATATCTATAGAAGCCACAGTAACCTGTAACACATTTGAGGCCATCAATTGACGTGAAAATGGAGGAGAAGGGAGCTCGGCAACGGAAATGGAACATCGGTAAGAGGAGTCCTTCTTTTTTTTTTTTTTTTTACCCCCCGCACCCTACCTGGGCAAGAATTCCCTTGTATGAAATAGCGCAACTGACGGAGCTATTACATACAGCAGAAATAAAGGTATACTAACATATCCTAGTCAAAAGGACCCCTTGTGGCCTCCGTCAGGGAAATGGAAGCCTATGGATAAGTTTTAACGTATGTGCTACGAACTTTCCTGCTGCATAAGGCAAACAGCTGTGTAAATGTAGCCTTACTTCACTTTGCTCCTATTAACCAGGCCTGACCCAAAATTTTCTGGCTACCAAAGTAATCTGTTTTACATTTTTTGTACAAAAAGTACAATTTTTTTTTAAAATCTATTCTTTATTTTAACTTTTGCAAATTCTCGCTAAATAGCAAAAAAAAATATAACCTGTCCTATTCTTGTCCGTTTTTGCAGACAAGAATAGGCAGTTATATCAATGGCTGTCCGTGCCGTTCCGCGAATTGCGGAGCGCACACGGACGCCATCCGTGTTTTGCGGATCCGCAATTTACAGACCGCAAAACACACAACGGTCGTGTGCATGAAGCCTTATAGTGTGGGAAATAAGGTAAATATGTCATGCATGCGGGAGGGTACGCCCTATCTGTGGTCATGTCCACTTTTCAGAAAAGTGAGTGCGGTGTAAAACCTCAAAAGTTGCATTGCAAAAAAAAAAAGTTAACTTTTTGAAAGCACACATGAGGTTAATTTGTTAATTCCCCCAAATAGGTATAATCTTTGGTGAACAGCTATTGTGATGGATTGGGTTGGTGGGGGTGTTTGTTAACACACACATTATTTATATATATATATATATATATATATATACAGTACAGACCAAAAGTTTGGACACACTTTCTCATCCAAAGAGTTTTCTTTATTTTCATGACTATGAAGGCATTAAAACTATGAATTAACACATGTGGAATTATATACATAACAAACAAGTGTGAAACAACTGAAAATGTCATATTCTAGGTTCTTCAAAGTAGCCACCTTTTGCTTTGATTACTGCTTTGCACACTCTTGGCATTCTCTTGATGAGCTTCAAGAGGTAGTCCCCTGAAATGGTCTTCCAACAGTCTTGAAGGAGTTCCCAGAGATGCTTAGCACTTGTTGGCCCTTTTGCCTTCACTCTGCGGTCCAGCTCACCCCAAACCATCTCAATTGGGTTCAGGTCCGGTGACTGTGGAGGCCAGGTCATCTGGCGCAGCACCCCATCACTCTCCTTCATGGTCAAATAGCCCTTACTTTCAAAGTATTCCCAATTTTTCGGCTGACTGACTGACCTTCATTTCTTAAAGTAATGATGGCCACTCATTTGTCTTTACTTGGCTGCTTTTTCTTGCCATAATACAAATTCTAACAGTCTATTCAGTAGGACTATCAGCTGTGTATCCACCTGACTTCTCCTCAACACAACTGATGGTCCCAACCCCATTTATAAGGCAAGAAATCCCACTTATTACACCTGACAGGGCACACCTGTGAAGTGAAAACCATTTCAGGGGACTACCTCTTGAAGCTCATCAAGAGAATGCCAAGAGTGTGCAAAGCAGTAATCAAAGCAAAAGGTGGCTACTTTGAAGAACCTAGAATATGACATAGTTTCAGTTGTTTCACACTTGTTTGTTATGTATATAATTCCACATGTGTTAATTCATAGTTTTGATGCCTTCATAGTCATGAAAATAAAGAAAACTCTTTGAATGAGAAGGTGTGTCCAAACTTTTGGTCTGTACTGTACATATATATATATATGTATATATATATATATATATATATATATATATATTATTCCATTCGGTTGGCACATCCGATGCTGAGTTGAGTCTGCCATATCGGCGGGAACCTGTAGATCACATGATGCCTCAGTCAAATATAGGCAGTGGCACTTTTTTAGGATGTTCCAATTACAGAACATGGTAATTAATACGGAAATCAAACACCAATCTGCAAAAATGTATTTAACCACTTCATTACCAGGGTGACAGGCCAAGAAAAAACTGAAAATTATAAAAAAAAATATATATATTTTTTACTTATAATATTTTTTCCTGCTACAAAAGGTTTACAAGACAAAACATTAAAAAAAACATTACCTTATGTTTGTACTGTGAAAATGGATGCTACTTGTGTAATTTATTACTGGCTGAGCTCAGCACAAGACCTCAGAGGACTGGAGCGTATTTAGGATTTCTGCCCAAACCCCTGAAGAAGCCAGTGATCTGGTGAAACATGTTGGGGGGCAGTTGATTGTTTTAAACAATTGTTGTCCACTTCAATGTTGCTTATTAGCTTAGAAGTCCTTGTGTAGGACATTTCATTCAATATAGCAAGGTTTTTGAGCTAGGTGGAGCTCTTAGCAGCGTGTGTGAATGCGTCCTGACAGCTACTGACGTAGTGTCAGACTAGAGTCCTGTGCTGTGAACGTCAGTGTGTAGGAGCACAGTCACCTATTCCATTTAATCAGTTTTTGCCGGCAACTACAGGTAGTTCTCTTACATCTACACATTGCCCCCTATGTTCAAACTCTGCAGATATAGTTGTACACTATCTCCTATTCACCACATCTCCCTCACCTTGGCAGCAACTATGTTGTCAACTCTTTGGGGTGGAAACAAAGTGTTTTAATTGCTTGTTATGGCTCACAGCCATTTCATTATTATGTCGAATTAAAAGTCAAGTTTTAATACACACTTTATACCTGGGTCAAGATAGGTCTAGGCCATTCTTGGCATTAATATATATGTGTATACAAACACCTTTACCCAGGTTAGGTCCCCTCCCCCTTTTTTGTAAACGATTTTGGAGGCCTATTTTTTTTATTGCTGGTTCTATTGCACCGTATATTACAACATATTGTACAGTGCCAAAAAGTTAGAACCTCCTACAAAGTGGCTATTTTTTTTACGTTGACCCACTAAGGTATTCATCTTAGGGAAATTTTAACATTTTGGCTTTTTTTTTTTTTATAAATAAAAATGGGTATTTTTTATATATTTTACGCCCCCTACCCCTAAAAAACCTTATACTAAATATAGCTGTATGTATAAATGGTAAAAATTTATAAAAACCCTTTGATCATAAAGATTTTTATGAAACAAAAAGGAAAAAAAAGTGTACATTTGTATATTTTACACAGACAAAGTCTGCTATATACACTATTGCTAAAACTAATAACTATCTTTTTTATTAGCTCTAACTTTATTTTACTTTATTTTTTATTTATTTTCTAAATGTATTTTTTGCAAAAAAAAGATTATGGAAAAAACTGAATTAGCCCCTTCCTGCCACAGTCAGGCCAGGAAGGGGTTAATTCACAGGCAGCAGGATCACAGTTCACTTTACAGCCAGCCGGGGCCACTCTCACATAAAGCGTCCCGGCTGGCCTTATATACTTTTCTTCACAGAGGACTGTTGTTTCAGCATGACCACTTGGGCTGGTCTCTTCACTATGACTGCAGCTGTCTTGTGACAATGCGCTACTGGGCGGTGGCAGACCGTAATGTACAGTTAACAGCCTACCGCCATAACGTATATAGTTGTGTGGCAGTAGACAACTGGTTAAAGTAGTGTTTTATTAAAAATTGCTGTTCATAGCTATAAGTTATTAAATTCTTAAGCTATATTAAAGAAACCAATTTTTCTGTCAAAACAATTGTTTTGCTATTCTTCTTAAACTATTCTCTTTTTTGGAAAGGCTAAAGGGCAGTGACCCAGTTTATAATGTACAACTGTTTCTTTTCATGGCCTATATTTCAGTACACCTACTAAATCTCAAATCTGTTTTATTCATCTGCAGAAGAACTGGCCAAGTTCATGGATGATGTCTCGTTATTGAAGTACGGTGAAAAGCCAAATTATTCAGCCCTGAAGAGAATCTTGCTGAAGGCTCTTGATTCTATGGGGACAAGTCTTAGTTCTCCACTGATTATTTCAGATGCAGGAACCTTTCGGAAAGTGTCCACAGGAAATACAAAAAAGGTATATTAATATCCTCATGTTTGCTGTATTACTGCATGATGAAAGGGGCAACTTTAATACAAGCTGCTTTACAGCCCCCACTGCTCTGAGTGACAGCTGTAGTGGTCTCCTGGTTGGATGCTACAGCTGTCGCTCTAAATGCGGTGAGGGTTTGTGAGAGTACGTCACAGTGCAGCTCCATCTCTAGTCACTTGCGGAATATAGCAGAATAAAAATTCATATTCACACTACTCCTGCTCAAGAGCAGGTATGTTTATCCTGCCCCCCAGTCCTACCTAAAGCTACATTCACACTTGCGCTAACAGGGTCCGGCAGGCTGTTCCGCCAGAGGAACAGCCTGCCAGATCCGTACTAACACTAGGCCATATGTTCCGCCGGAAGTCCGCTCCGGCCCCATTCACTATAATGAGGCATACTGCAGTCTTTGTCCGGCTGCCTCTCGGCATGTTTGCCGTGCTGTGGCTGGACCTCCGGCCCGTCTCCCTTATAGTGAATGGGGCTGGAGTGGACGTCCGGCGGCACACATGGGCTAGCGTTAATACGGATCTGGCAGGCTGTTCCCCTGCCGGACCCTGCTAGCGCAAGTATAAAAGTAGCCTAACGCTGTCAGCAGTTGAGTGTGGTCAAAACTGTTGACTGACCTTACATTTTTCTGCTTACGCCAGTGAATGAATAGATATCAAGGGGGATTTGTCAAAACTGGTGTAAAGAAAAATTGACTTTTCCTTTGGAAAATGAAAGATGGAATCTGATGCTGTAGGCGACTAAGCCAGTTTTCCTTTACACCAGTTTTCATAATTCTCCCCCATAGTGTATTAATCTGTGTCCCTCTATGGTGTCATGCGCATGACTGTATGGAGTTGTACAAAGCCCATAGACGTTTATGGGCCTTTCTGTACCACTCTTTGTGTAATATGGCATTTGTCAATTACTGTATATACTGAAAGTATACTTCATGGCACTGCCTTTTTGTATTGATGAGTTTACCACATTTTTTTGTTTCCTCCATCTCTGCAAGAAATGGTATATCACTACTATATATCTTCACTTGCAATTGGTGGAAGTCTAACCCTTGGGGATCCCACTGATTATCAGAACAGAGCAGTTGAGCAGACCCTTTGGCATTTTATCTGCAAATCGCCACTTGCAACCAGGTACTGTACAGAGCACCGCAGCACAGCTCAGTTCCAGTAAACATAGACACATCATTGAAACAGAACTGTGTTTTAGCAAAAATTCAAGCACAGTGGCCCTTTCATTCCAGAACTTTAATTCCGTCATTAACCATCCTAGAAGATTATGGAGGAGAGAGAAGTGCTTTAGGGCGAGCCACCACGCGGCCAGTCTGATGGATTTATCACAGAATGGCATTTGCAGAAGCTATGTACTATGAAACACAGAAGCTGGAGGAACCAAACAGTTTAACATTTTTAATAAATAACAAAACTCTAACTTTAACTGTATCTAAATCAATTTAAAAGGTATCCATAGTTGTAAATTCAACTGGAACACTCATATTAAGGCCTCATCTTTCTTGATTCCTGTAATCATTTACAGATCTGATTAGAGCAGTGTTTGCTTAGTTAAGCATGTAGAGACATTTGGGGTCTGTGTTCTCTAACTGCAGATGCTTTCTTCAGAGTGTGGGGGGGGGGGGGATTAGCTGTCTTACCTGCTTGTTCTACCACTGTGTAAGGCCCCATGCACCTAACGGTGTCTGTTTTATGGTCCGTTAATCGCGGATTCGCAAAACACAGATGCAGTCTGTGTTGCATCTTCATTTTCTATGGGTCCACGTTTTGCTGACAAGTATAGGACATGTTCCATCTTCTTTCGGAACGGACATACAGATGCGGAAAGAGCACGGATCATCCATGTGCTTTCTGCATCCGTATGTCGGTTCCACAAAACACTGGGTCCACAAATAAAATGCAGATGGTACACAGACCACATCTGTATTTTGCAGATCCATGATACGGATACAGTCGTGTGCATGGGGTCTAAAGTGTAGAGTAATCATGAACAGGATTTCTTGGCTCACAGACTACAAGGGGTGGAGTATGAATAGTATACCAGGAGTACAGTTGCGGGACAAGATACATACATCTCTTTAGGCCACTATTACTAATTCTGTCTACCAGTTAAAATGGTGGACATGATAGAAATAAAAAAAGAGGTGGTTAGATCAAAAAGTATCCGGGCCCATCCACCAGCGGCAAGGTGACCGCAATATGGATGGGTACCTAACTCTAAACCTATTTCTATTCCATTCACGGGCATCTACTTTCAAGGAGAGCCTAACCCATCAAAAACTGACTGCTACCATTATTACCTCCTAAGGTAAATTCGCAGAACGCACAGGGCCGGCGCTATGTAGAAAATGCCTATTCTTGTCCACAATCGGACATGTTCTATATTTTTTGCAGGACTTCAGAATGGAACTACGGGTGTGGATAGCACACGTTGTGCGGCCTGCATCTGTTGCGGCCCTATTGGAATGAATTGCGGAACGGATGTGGACCCATTTTTACGGTCGTGTGAATGTAGCCTTAGGCCTCTTTCACACTTGCGTTGTCCGGATCCGGCGTGTACTCCACTTGCCGGAATTACACTCCGGATCCGGAAAAACGCAAGTGTACTGAAAGCATTTGAAGACGGAACCGTCTTCCAAATGCTTTCAGTGTTACTATGGCACCCAGGACGCTATTAAAGTCCTGGTTGCCATAGTAGGAGCGGGGAGCGGGGGAGCAGCATACTTACAGTCCGTGCGGCTCCCGGGGCGCTCCAGAATGACGTCAGAGCGCCCCATGCGCATGGATGACGTGATCCATGCGATCACGTGATCCATGCGCTTGGGGCGCCCTGACGTCACTCTGGAGCGCCCGGGGAGCCGCACGGACGGTAAGTACACTGCTCCCCCGCTCCCCGCTACACTTACCATGGCTGTCAGGACTTTAGCGTCCCGGCAGCCATGGTAACCACTCTGAAAAAGCTAAATGTCGGCTCCGGCAATGCGCCGAAACGACGTTTAGCTTAAGGCCGGATCCGGATCAATGCCTTCCAATGGGCATTAATTCCGGATCCGGCCTTGCGGCAAGTGTTCCGGATTTTTGGCCGGAGCAAAAAGCGCAGCATGCTGCGGTATTTTCTCCGGCCAACAAACGTTCCGTACCGGAACTGAAGACATCCTGATGCATCCTGAACGGATTTCTCTCCATTCAGAATGCATTAGGATAAAACTGATCAGGATTCTTCCGGCATAGAGCCCCGACGACGGAACTCTATGCCGGAAGACAATAACGCAGGTGTGAAAGAGCCCTTAGGGTTAGCAGGCAATGACCTGTTGCGTCAATCTGTGCCAGCAAACCTTCCATGAGCAGGACGCGCATGGTCAGCTATGCACGTCACCGAATTACAAGAATCATAAAACGATCACTAAATAAGTCAGTGCATCCTACAAGCGAAAGGTGGATCAGTGATGTTATGGGGGCGCTACAGACTCTTGGACCCCCCTGCTGCAACCAGCTGATTATTACAAACTCTTACCAGACAAGAGTCTAAAACTAATGATGGAATATTATATATGTGATAATAGATTTACCAGCCTGTTTTTGAATGTCACTTATGTAAAGTGAACTCACTATAAGCTTCAATACGTTCACTATTTTCTTGTCCACAAATTATACTTGTAAATACATTTTATACAAAATCATGAAACAATATGCCCGAGTGATAAGTGAATGCAAACATTTGCTGTTTAATGTAAATTACTACGTGATTACATTCAGCATCTCAAGTGAAGACGGCAAAGTCTTGTCTTTTTCGTCCTTCCTGCTTAGCATAATTAAAAGCATCAGCCAGTGACCTTTTTCAGACATATCATGTGTAGAAAGAAGACGATTTCCATCCAGTGCACTTGCAATGTGGAAGGGTCAAGATGCTTTAAATTTTTAATATATCTTATGAAATTTGGCCACGGGGACGTGCACAGCAGCCAAGAATGCAGGGTGCAAACGAACAAGAATGATGGTCTGATAGATAAACGGTGATTCAAGCATCGGTACACAGATGGTTCTGATTTGCTGTGTTTTAAGCTGCTTCGACTGAAGACATAAAATATCCTTCTAGTCATAAATTAGCTCTTTGGAAGGAAACCTTGGCACTGGAGCTTTACAACCTTCAATTAGTAGGGGAAGAAGAATTTCAATGACTGTGGTATTGACATCTGTAGGCTTGCATAGTAATCATTCCTAATAGAAATGAATATCTGTTTGAGGAGGTTTTGCATGGCTAATTAGCTACCATTGAGAATATGTAATTTTTGCATGATCTCCCGATTGTCACCTTTCTCTTATGATACAATTACATTTTACTGTAGCGAAGGACTTCAAGTCCAATACTTGGACAGTAGAAAATTGAACCCAGCCAGTATCATTAAACATTTTTTGTTTGCCAGTTTTTTTTATTTTGGGATCTGATCTTTTTTCTTTCTCCATTGTCCATGGTATTATAGCGTATTGTGTTTTTACAGTGGGTCGTAAAAGTGCACCTCAATTAGAACAAGCATGTCAAAGCAAGGGTATTTTTGTAAGCCAGTCTTGTAGGTTACGGAAGTTGGTAGTGTAAGTCATTCTGAAAGTTGGCCATAGGCTTTAAAGTTGATTTAAACTGGACGATTTTAAGCAAAATGGGTTGAAATTTAACAACGAGCGATCGTTTTGGCCGACCGATGAAAGAGCATTTTAGTATGAAAAGAAGTCGGCTGTGTTTAATATTTTCGTCTGGTAGTCGGATGAAAGATCGATCTTTCATTAAGCGATCGTTTGTGAATGAAAGATCTTTATTTGAAAGAATGTTCCCTGAAAGATCTTTCGTCCATCGCCCGGTTTTATTGAACGTATATGGGCAGTTTGAACATCTGGGGATACTGTGTGTGCCCAGGTCAGTGCCTTAGTGCCGTAAAAGGTAGGACTTGTCCTGTCTTTGGCCTCATCTTGCGGATTGCGGACCCTTTGAAATCAACAAGTCCATACTGCGATGTGGAAGGCAGACGGCTGCTGCCTGTGTTTTGCGTATCCACAGTTTGCCGTCCACAAAACGGGCACGGCCGTCACATGTTCGCGTGAAAGCACCCTAACTGCTGTTCAACCATCAACCCTATTTAATGTGTTTAGTCACTTTTAGGCTCTGTTCACATCGGCAGTTTATTTGGGGACAATCTCCTGATCCCACTGTATGGACTTAAAGTGTGGTATAGGTTGCCCACAGGCATGCAATATAAAAAGCATACATACAGTACACAGCGTGGTATGGATTTTGTAATGTGTCCCTCAGGGCAGGAAAGCGTAGTAGGCTATGCTTTTCTATACATTGAAAAAAAAAAGGATATGCTGACTTATACCCGCCCATTGTGTGTTAAAAAGACACTCTTTTTGCATACACTGGGTGAATAGAAACCTATGGACACATATGAAGTATATGGTGCTTAAAGAAGCACTCCCACAAAATGTTTTATTCTGTGACCTGTTAACAAGGTACATGATGTAAACTGTAGTGAAATAAATTTTCTTACCAGTGACTGTATTTGTGAGTTATAACTTCTGCACCTCAGCTGTGTCATTTGACCAACACTCCAAATAACTGACTTTCCAAATAACACAGCATCTTGTGTGTGGACAGGAAGCCAGTTTCTCTATGTATTCCTACGGGAGCCTCAATGTCAGTCTCATAGGAATGAATAGAAAAGTATTAGACTTTCTGTCCTTTGCGTCTAGAAGAGAGTCACATGACACAGCTGAGGATCAGAAGGGAAGTTATAACTCACTAATGCAGTCACTAGTAAGAAAATTACATTTACTACAGTTTACATCATGTACCTTTCTTAAGGCTACTTTCACACTAGCGTTCGGGTGTCCGCTCGTGCGCACCGTTTGAAGGGGCTCACGAGCGGCCCCGAACGCATCCGTCTGGCCCCAATGCATTCTCAGTGGAGGCGGATCCACTGAGAATGCATCCGCCTGCCAGCGCTCAGCCTCCGCTCCGCTCAGTGAGCGGACACCTGAACACTGCTTGCAGCGTTCGGGTGTCCGCCTGGCCGGATCCGTCCAGACTTACAATGTAAGTCAATGGGGACGGATCCGCTTGAAGATGACACCATATGGCTCAATCTTCAAGCGGATCCGTTCCCCATTGACTTTCAATGGAAAGTCTGAACGGATCCGCTCAGACAACTTTCACACTTAGAAAATTTTCTAAGTTTTAATGCAGACGCATCCGGTCTGATGAAACATCAGATGGATCCGCTCCGAACGCTAGTGTGAAAGTAGCCTATTACAGGTCAGAGAATAAAAATGTTTTGTTGGAGTGCTTCTTTACTATATCCAACATGTAGAATCACAATTTTATTTTTGGTCATTTTTTTGTGTAAATCAGTATGGATAAATGCATTGTATAGTGTAGCATTAAAACAGCCTGGAGTCATTTCTAGGGGAAATGAATAGGAAACCCAGTCAAATTATCTAATATCCTAGCGAAAGTGAGAGGATCATATAAGTAAAGTATATGAACCCAATAATGCCACCATGTTCAGGGAGAAGTGCCCACTGGTTCTCCCTGCCCAGCTCATAATTATCCACAAGACACTCCCTATACAGTACTGACTGCATTACAAAATTGGACATATTTTCTGAAGCCAGTGCAAATTATGTATGCTTGCAGAACTCCAAATTAAAGTTTTACCGAATTAGGAACCCGGCTTCATGTGTCATTGGCTAGAAAGCTGCATGTGACAAGTAGAGCAGGAATTCTCCAGACATAACTTGCATGGCCTGAAATCTTCCCTATGGAGTAATATATAAAATAAGAGGTAACGCCTGGCATTGTTTGGATGCCTTGTGTATCTCATGAGGTCAGACTGGGTGTACAGTGAGGAATATAAGTATTTGAACACCCTGTGATTTTGCAAGTTCTCCTTGTCTGAGCTCTTTAACCACCTCCGGACCGCCGAACGCAGCGACGTGTCCTGGAGGTGGTTGATTCATTCCGCCTGGACGCGCCGGCGCGTCCTCTCGCGAGACGCGAGATTTCGGTCACAGCCGGCCTGCGCATGCGCATCGCGGCCGGCAAAAGTTCGAGGAGAATTGCATCAGCAACCTGCCAGCCAATGATCGTCGCTGGCAGGTTGCTGATTTTTAAAAAATCGAATCACAAGCCATATAACAGATCATATTAGTAAATATGATCTGTTATATGGCTTCTCTGCTCCTCTGCTGGTCCTTTTCGTCGGTTGGATCCAGCAGAGGAGCAGACTGAACTGTGAGTACACACCAAACACTGTCCTTAGCCCCAGATCACCTTCCATCACCCCCATCATCCAAATTAACCCCTTGATCGCCCCCTGTCAATCACTTAGTGAAAGACAAAAAGTGATCAGTGTAAGGCCTCTTTCACACTTGCGTTGTTGGGATCCGGCATGCACTTCCGTTGCCGGAGGTGCCTGCCGGATCCGTAACAACGCAAGTGTACTGAAAGCATTTGAAGACGGAACCGTCTTCCAAATGCTTTCAGTGTTACTATGGCACCCAGGACGCTATTAAAGTCCTGGTTGCCATAGTAGGAGCGGGGAGCGGGGGAGCAGTATACTTACAGTCCGTGCGGCTCCCCGGGCGCTCCAGAATGACGTCAGAGCGCCCCATGCGCATGGATGACGTGATCCATGTGATCACGTGATCCATGCGCTTGGGGCGCCCTGACGTCACTCTGGAGCGCCCGGGGAGCCGCACGGACGGTAAGTATGCTGCTCCCCTGCTCCCCGCTACACTTACTATGGCTGTCAGGACTTTAGCGTCCCGGCAGCCATGGTAACTATTCAGAAAAAGCTAAACGTCGGGTCCGGCAATGCGCCGAAACGACGTTTAGCTTAAGGCCGGATCCGGATCAATGCCTTTCAATGGGCATTGATCCCGGATCCGGCCTTGCGGCAAGTCTTCAGGATTTTTGGCCGGAGCAAAAAGCGCAGCATGCTGCGGTATTTTCTCCGGCCAAAAAACGTTCCGTACCGGAACTGAAGACATCCTGATGCATCCTGAACGGATTACTCTCCATTCAGAATGCATTAGGATAATCCTGATCAGTATTCTTCCGGCATAGAGTCCCGACGACGGAACTCTATGCCGGAAGACAAGAACGCAGGTGTGAAAGAGCCCTAAACTGTCACTTTTTTTTTTCACTAGTATTGGCTGTTAGGTTTTAGGATTAGTTTAGGCCCCTTGGTTAGGTAGTTTAGGGATCAGTTAGCGCCCAGCCCACCGCACCGCAGTCCCTTATTCGCTGATTAGCGTATCGCTAATCAGCATTTGTACTTTTATAGTATCTGTAAGTGATCAAAACTGATCACGGTCAGATCTATAATTGTATTAGTGTCACCTTAGCTCGCCCTCCACCCAAAACGCAGTGTTTGCCCGATCAGGCCTGATCGGTCGCCCACACGTGCGTTCACCCACACCCGCCCCACTGCAGTGACAAAAAAATTATTTTTTTTGATCACTGCACATTCACTTTACACGCACTGCGGCGATAAAAAAATCAGTTTTGATATTTTTTATCAACCGCAGCGGCCTCCGGTACTTCGCTAGCCTCCCCTTTGTAAGACAGGCTTGCTTTTTTTCTTGGGTAGTCTCAGGGAATACCCCTAAATTTAGTAGTCCAAAATGTCAAACAGGGGGTATTCTTCTGAAGAGGCCTACAGGATTCTGACCCAGTCGGATGAGGAATGGGAACCCTCATCTGACGAATCTAGCGGGTCAGAATATGAACCTGTAGAAAGCAGTGGCTCTCTGACCCAAAGTTCGGACGAGGAGGTGGAGGTCCCTGATAGAACCAGGCGTACCCGGCCCCGTGTCGCTAGACCACAGGTTGCGCAGGATCCGCTTCAAGAGCAGCAGAGTGGGGCTGTCGCTGCCGGATCACGTGGTGAGGCATACACCAGCAGCGCAGCCCTTCCTGACCTAGTACCAGCACTGCCGTACAACATGGTGAAGTAGCGAGCACCAGAAGGGCAGTTGAAGCTGGTACGGTGGCACGTGCAGTAGTTACCCCGTCGCAGCCACCGCACAGACAGGCCCGTAGAGCCCCTAGAGTCCCTGAGGTGCTGGCAAACCTGGATTGGCAGTCACCAACTTCAGCCGCACCAGTAGTTCCCCCTTTCACCGCCCAGTCTGGAGTTCGGGTTGAGACGGCTCAGATCGGTTCGGCCCTGGGATTTTTTGAGTTGTTCTTGACTGCGAAGCTCTTGGACTTAGTCGTGGCAGAAACAAATCGGTATGCCACACAATTTATAACCGCAAACCCGGGAAGCTATTATGCCCAGCCTTTCCGGTGGAAACCAGTCCAAGTTTCCGAACTTAAAATTTTTCTGGGCCTTCTCCTCAACATGGGTCTAACTAAAAAGCATGAATTGCGGTCATATTGGTCCACGAACCCAATTCATCACATGCCCATGTTCTCTGCTGCTATGTCCAGGACACGATTTGAGACCATCCTGCGTTTCCTGCATTTTAGCGACAACACCACCTCCCGTCCCAGAGGCCATCCAGCTTTTGACCGGCTCCACAAAATTCGGCCCCTCATAGACCATTTCAACCAGAAATTTGCAGATTTGTATACCCCTAGTGCGACCTAGTCGCGTGGGCTTCCCCCAACAGCTCGTTACCACCCGTCTTGCAAGTGGGGAGAGGGCTGCCTTGTGTAACGAAGAACTGCTCGCGGTGAAATGGAGAGACAAGCGTGACGTTTACATGCTCTCCTCCATTCACGCAGACACGACAATCCAAATTGAAAGGGCAACCCGTGTCATTGAAAAGCCCCTCTCAGTCCACGACTATAATGCGCTCATGGGAGGGGTGGACTTCAATGACCAGATGTTGGCTCCCTATTTAGTTTCCCGACGCACCAGACGCTGGTATAAGAAGGTGTCTGTATATTTAATTCAATTGGCTCTGTATAATAGTTTTGTTCTCTACAGTAAGGCTGGGAGAACACGATCCTTCCTCAAATTCCAGGAAGAGATCATCGAGAACCTCCTGTATCCAGGAGGTTCCGTGGCCCCAAACACCAGTGTAGTTAGCCGTCTACACGAGCGACATTTCCCCAGTGTCGTTCCTGGTACCTCAACCCAACCGCCACCCCGAAAAAAATGTTGTCTCTGTAGCAGGAGTGGAATAAGGCGTGACACCCGCTATTTCTGTCCTGACTGTCCTGACCACCCTGCCCTATGCTTAGGAGAGTGTTTCCGGAAGTACCACACACAAGTACACCTAGCATAGGGATTGCATCTCACAGGACAGGCACACAGGGCTATTAGGGCCCTTTTACTCACAGCTGCTGCAAACCTCTCCTTTCACCTGGGATAAAGTGCATAACGTACTTCACCACATCTTTGGGCGATTTGCGCTTTGCACATTGTCCCATGGGGAAGGAGAGGTTTGTTCTATAAAGGTAAAAAAAAATTACCGGTAAGTAAAAAAGTTAACGTTCAGTTAAAAAAAGTTTATATGTTCTGTTCAAAAGTTAATAAATTTATTGCGTTGCGGCCTGGTTTTTTCTTTTTTGTTTTGTTTTTTTTACCTTCCAGGTGGACCAACCGATCGACTAGCTGCAGCACTGATGTGCATTCTGACAGAAGCATTGCGCTGCTGTCAGATTATACGCAAGTCGGTGTATGCAGCGCTGCAAGACAAGACTTCTCCTCTGCAGTAAAAGATACGTTTGCCGAGGCATATGAGCTGAGGAGGTGGCGGTGTTCATATACTTTGGCAAACACTTTGTATATATAAAAAAAAAATCCCGGCAATGATTTATTCATCCACATTGATTGATGTGAATGGAGAAATCTGGTTTGCCAGGGCATACGAGCTAAGTGGGTATGGATGTTGGGCGGAGCTCCTATGTCCTGGCAGACGCCTTTCCCCTCCTTTTTCTTTTTTTGGCAGAGATTTTTTCATCCACATTGATCGATGCGAATGAAGAAATCTGTGGCGTTCATTTTTTTCTTTCAGCCCAGAGGCTGAACGGAAAAAAAAAATCTTATTACCCGTATGCTCAATATAAGGAGAATAGCGGAAACTCCTAATGCTGGGCATACATGTAATGATTGCGGAGACCCTCAAATGCCAGGGCAGTACAAACACCCCACAAATAACACCATTTTGGAAAGAAGACACCCCAAGGTATTCGCTAAGGGGCATATTGAGTCCATGAAAGATTGAAATTTTGTCCCAAGTTAGCGGAAATGGAGACTTTGTGAGAAAAAAATCAAAAAAAATCAATTTCCGGTAACTTGTGCCCAAAAAAATTTTTTTATATGAACTCGCCATGCCCCTCATTGAATACCTTGGGGTGTCTTCTTTCCAAAATGGGGTCACATGTGGGGTATTTATACTGCCCTGGAATTTTAGGGGCCCCAAAGCGTGAGAAGAAGTCTGGTATCCAAATGTCTAAAAATGCCCTCCTAAAAGGAATTTGGGCACCTTTGCCCACCTAGGCTGCAAAAAAGTGTCACACATGTGGTATCTCCGTATTCAGGAGAAGTTGGGGAATGTGTTTTGGGGTGTCATTTTACATATACCCATGCTGGGTGAGATAAATATCTTGGTCAAATGCCAACTTTGTATAAAAAAATGGGAAAAGTTGTCTTTTGCCAAGATATTTCTCTCACCCAGCATGGGTATATGTAAAATGACACCCCAAAACACATTCCCCAACTTCTCCTGAATACGGAGATACCACATGTGTGACACTTTTTTGCAGCCTAGGTGGGCAAAGGGGCCCACATTCCAAAGAGCACCTTTCGGATTTCACAGGTCATTTACCTACTTACCACACATTTGGGCCCCTAGAATGCCAGGGCAGTATAACTACCCCACAAGTGACCCCATTTTGGAAAGAAGACACCCCAAGGTATTCGGGGATGGGCACAGCGAGTTCATAGAATTTTTTATTTTTAGTCACAAGTTACTTCCATGAACTCACTATGCCCATCAGCGAATACCTTGGGGTGTCTTCTTTCCAAAATGGGGTCACTTGTGGGGTAGTTATACTGCCCTGGCATTCTAGGGGCCCAAATGTGTGGTAAGGAGTTTGAAATCAAATTCTGTAAAAAATGACCGGTGAAATCCGAAAGGTGCTCTTTGGAATGTGGGCCCCTTTGCCCACCTAGGCTGCAAAAAAGTGTCACACATGTGGTATCTCCGTATTCAGGAGAAGTTGGGGAATGTGTTTTGGGGTGTCATTTTACATATACCCATGCTGGGTGAGAGAAATATCTTGGCAAAAGACAACTTTTCCCATTTTTTTATACAAAGTTGGCATTTGACCAAGATATTTATCTCACCCAGCATGGGTATATGTAAAATGACACCCCAAAACACATTCCCCAACTTCTCCTGAATACGGAGATACCACATGTGTGACACTTTTTTGCAGCCTAGGTGGGCAAAGGGGCCCACATTCCAAAGAGCACCTTTCGGATTTCACAGGTCATTTACCTACTTACCACACATTTGGGCCCCTAGAATGCCAGGGCAGTATAACTACCCCACAAGTGACCCCATTTTGGAAAGAAGACACCCCAAGGTATTCGGGGATGGGCACAGCGAGTTCATAGAATTTTTTATTTTTAGTCACAAGTTACTTCCATGAACTCACTATGCCCATCAGCGAATACCTTGGGGTGTCTTCTTTCCAAAATGGGGTCACTTGTGGGGTAGTTATACTGCCCTGGCATTCTAGGGGCCCAAATGTGTGGTAAGGAGTTTGAAATCAAATTCTGTAAAAAATGACCGGTGAAATCCGAAAGGTGCTCTTTGGAATGTGGGCCCCTTTGCCCACCTAGGCTGCAAAAAAGTGTCACACATGTGGTATCTCCGTATTCAGGAGAAGTTGGGGAATGTGTTTTGGGGTGTCATTTTACATATACCCATGCTGGGTGAGAGAAATATCTTGGCAAAAGACAACTTTTCCCATTTTTTTTATACAAAGTTGGCATTTGACCAAGATATTTATCTCACCCAGCATGGGTATATGTAAAATGACCCCCAAAAACACATTCCCCAACTTCTCCTGAATATGGAGATACCACATGTGTGACACTTTTTTGCAGCCTAGGTGGGCAAAGGGGGCCACATTCCAAAGAGCACCTTTCGGATTTCACCGGCCATTTTTTACAGAATTTGATTTCAAACTCCTTACCACACATTTGGGCCCCTAGAATGCCAGGGCAGTATAACTACCCCACAAGTGACCCCATTTTGGAAAGAAGACACCCAAAGGTATTCGCTGATGGGCATAGTGAGTTCATAGAACTTTTTATTTTTTGTCACAAGTTAGTGGAATATGAGACTTTGTAAGAAAAAAAAGAAAAGAAAAAAAAATCATCATTTTCCGCTAACTTGTGACAAAAAATAAAAAGTTCTATGAACTCACTATGCCCATCAGCGAATACCTTAGGGTGTGTACTTTCCGAAATGGGGTCCTTTGTGGGGTGTTTGTACTGTCTGGGCATTGTAGAACCTCAGGAAACATGACAGGTGCTCAGAAAGTCAGAGCTGCTTCAAAAAGCGGAAATTCACATTTTTGTACCATAGTTTGTAAACGCTATAACTTTTACCCAAACCATTTTTTTTTACCCAAACATTTTTTTTTTTATCAAAGACATGTATAACAATAAATTTAGAGCAAAATTTATATATGGATGTCGTTTTTTTTTGCAAAATTTTACAACTGAAAGTGAAAAATGTCATTTTTTGGCAAAAAAATCGTTAAATTTCGATTTAATAACAAAAAAAGTAAAAATGTCAGCAGCAATGAAATACCACCAAATGAAAGCTCTATTAGTGAGAAGAAAAGGAGGTTAAATTCATTTGGGTGGTAAGTTGCATGACCGAGCAATAAACGGTGAAAGTAGTGTAGGTCAGAAGTGTAAAAAGTGGCCTGGTCTTTCAGGGTGTTTAAGCTATAGGGGCTGAGGTGGTTAAAGACCCCTGTCCACCCCACAGTCAGTCAGATGCCAACTACTACCATGAGCAAGACCAAAGAGCTGTCAAAAGACACCAGAGACAAAATTGTGGACCTCCACAAGGCTGGAAAGGGCTACGGGGCAATTGCCAAGCAGCTTGGTGAAAATAGATCAACTGTTGAAGCAATTGTTAGAAAATGGAAGAGGCTAAAGACGACTGTCAGTCTCCCTCGGAATGGGGCTCCATGCAAGATCTCACCTTGTGGGGTATCACTGATGATAAGAAAGGTGAGGAATCAGCCCAGAACTACAAGGGAGAAGCTGGTCAATGACTTGAAGAGAGCTGGGACCACAGTCATGGTTTCAAATCATGCATTGCATAGAAGGTTCCCCTGCTCAAGTCATCACATGTCCAGGCCCGTCTGAAGTTTGCCAATGACCATCTGTATGATCCAGAAGAGGCATAGGAGAAAGTCATGTGGTCAGATGAGACCAAAGTGTACAGTGAGGAACAGAAGTTTTTGGTCTAAACTTCACTCGTCGTGTTTGGAGGAAAAAGAAGGATGAGTTGCATCCCAAGAACACCATCCCTACTGTGAAGCATGGGGGTGGTAACATCATGCTTTGGGGGTGCTTTTCTGCGAAGGGGACAGGACGACTGTATTGCACTGTATTAAGGAGAGGATGAATGGGGCCATTTATTGTGAGATTTTGAGCAACAACCTCCTTCCCTCAGTCAGAGTATTGAAGATGGGTTGTGGCTGGGTCTTCCAACATGACAATGACCCGAAGCACACAGCCAGGATAGCCAAGTAGTGGCTCCGTAAGAAGCATATCAAGATTCTGGAGTGGCCTAGCCAGTCTCCAGACCTAAATCCAATAGAACATCTTTGGAGGGAGCTGAAACTCCATGTTGCTCAGCGACAGCCCCAAAACCTGACAGATCTAGAGGAGATGTGCGTGGAGGAGGGGGCCAAAATCCCTGTTGCGGTGTGTGCAAACCTGGTCAAGAACTGCAGGATACGTTTGACCTCTGTAATTGCAAACAAAGGCTTCTGTACCAAATATTAACACAGATTTTCTCAGGTGTTCAAATACTTATATTCAGCAGTGCAAGACAAATATATTTTTTTTAAATCATACAATGTGATTTCCTTATTTTTTTATTCTGTCTCAGAGTGGGAATGCACCTACAATCTGAATTTCAGACCCCTCCATGATTTCTAAGTGGGAGAACTTCCAAATTGCAGGGTGTTCAAACACTTCTGTTCCTCACTGTACATAGTGGTCGCATTAGCAGGACATGTCTTCACGATCTCCCCTATTCATCCAAGTCTGTCCAGCCACTGCAATGAGAAGCAGAGTTAAAACCCTGCATTAATATATTCATATACAGTAAAGACAAGACAGACTGTGAACATTCTTATTTTAAGCTGAATGCCAGAGTTTAATACATATAATCAGTCACAAGGAGTGTTACCGCCGTCTTCCTCTGAAAAGGTCAGATAACCTGCATGGAAAAGCAAATGTAGTGATTAAAATCACATTTCATAATTCTTTTTCATATTAATTAGGCTCATTGATATGGAAGAAAACTTACTATGAATGGGCCCAGGTTTATGAATATGAATTTAAAACCTGAAGACTGCTGGATCCTTTCCCAGCAAAGGTTAATAATAAATTCACGCAAACATTTGAAATAACGCTGACTTTTTATTTTCACTAAAATGACTCTTTGTATATGAGGAAGAATTGAGACTAAAATAACAAATTTAGTATTTCGGACTGCAGTGCTCCATTTTACTGTATATTGAGGTATAAAAAGGAGCCATTTGCGGTATTCAGAAATAATGCGGCAGATTTTCTACAATTTCAGGGTCTAGAGATGTGCCAAATGTACGTGTATCACCAGGGTTCAGGCAGGATGATACATCTGTCTAATCCAGGGAACGGCAACCTTTGGCACTCCAGCTCCTGGAGTACTGGAGGTTGCTGATCCCCGACCTAATCTGTATTTATACAGTTGGCTTACTCTGCACCAGAATTTAGGGTGAAATTTTGTCACACATCACCACATTGTAAATCACATCTCTTTCCCACAAATCCAGCCCCTTTGTTGGGTTGCAGATTTTCATCAAAAACACATAATAAATTTGATGCAAAGCACATGTAACTTTTTTTGCTGCAAAATTCCGGTGCATTTAGCATAGTAAATCTCCCCTTGTGTTTTTCAGATGCACCATCTGTCTCTTTAAAGGGGGCCCTGTCACTTCACACATGTTTTAGTAAATCCTTGTGTTCACTGTAAAACAACAATTCGGGTGCATCTTTTCTTAGCACTCTGCACTGTACGATTCCTCTGTTATTCCTCCTAAACCTGTATGAATTAACTGGGTGTTATTATTTCTCCTATCAGAGGGGTGTGTCCCTACTCAGTCTAGCTCTATCAGCACTGATTGTACAGTGTCAGGGCAGGTAGGGACACACCCTTGAATGGTAATACTCACTTGTCAATGTATACACACATTTATAGGAGGAATAAGAGAGGAATTTCACAACAAAGGACTTTAAGAAAATATGCTCAAGAATGGTTTCATGAAGAATACAAGTACACATGTCAGGAGAACACATGGAGAGGACTGATCATGACTGATCTGGGACACACAGAGAATTCAGTATGCAATTCTCTATTTTGATTACTGTATGAGAAAATGGATCACATGAAAGGATTAGCTTAAAAGAGAAATTGCTGACATTTTTTTATTTTCTATTTCAGGTTCCTCAATAAATATGGGAAAATGTCACCAAAACTAATAAGCATTAACTGAGTACTTATGTATGCTGTTCAAGTGGGAGTAAAGTGGGGAAGTGTACCTCTAATCATTATACTTTACCATTTTTGTCTTCTTAAGCTGCATTTACATGAGCCAATCCATTGGGCAATGATCGAGAATGAACATTCATGTCTGATCATTACCCACTTGCTTCTGTATGATTGTTGCTATGATGAGAGGGGTTTATAGAAGTAAAAAAGAAAATTACAAAATGTATTATGTATTTATAAAAGTAAATAAACCTGCCAACTGTATCTGTAATTCTACAATTACCTCCCCCCCCTCAGTTTAGTGATGTACTATTATGTCAATAAGTATGTTAACGCTTAGTGCCGTAATGTTATGTCACAGTGTAAGGCCTTATTCACACGTCAGTAATTCGTCCGTGTACTCCACAGACAGCACACATACCCATTCATTTTAATGCCTTCAGCACGGTCCATGGTTCCTTGGTTTTAGCATGGAATCATGCTCCATCACGCCATCTGTATCTACATACTCTTCATCACTGTTAGTGCCTTTGCAGATGTGTAAACTGGCCAAGCCATAGACACTAATGCAGCTCCATACCATCAGAGATGCAGGCTCCTCTCCTCCTGAGTCCACAAGACATGGCTTCCAAAAAAAAACATTTCAAATTTTGATTCATCTGACCACACTTTAACCTTTTGTCTCAGTCCACTTAAAATGAGCTTTGTCCCAGAAAAGACTGAATCTTTTGATGATATGTCCTGTAAATGGTGGTATATTCAAATTCTTTGCCGTTTTATGTTTTTCTGAAATTGTTACACAATTTTTAGACGGTTTTTCGCAGATTTTTGAATCTCTGCCCATCATCTGAGTCTCTGCCTCTTTAACATGTTTTTTTTTGTACCCAGTCAAGATTTAGTAGTAAATTGTTCCTCCAGCTGTTTTTTTTTTATTAGTACCTCTTACTTTTCCAGTCTTTTATTGCCTAAAATTTGGGTCTATAAGATTTGCAAATCGCTGTATTTTGTTTTTGTTTACATTTTACAGTGTTCCTACTTTTTGGAAATGGGGTATATTAGATTCCTCTCTAATGATAATGGTTATCGCTACTACTGTATATGTAATGGGTATAACTGCATTTTGACAGGGGGAACAGTGTGAAATGAAAACTTTATTGATGTTTGTGCGTGGGTGGTACAAGTGTTTGGTGTGACTTATTTCACACCGTGGTCATTGCATCAATAAATGGCTTAATTTGGCACAGAGGGTTAATTGGATCGACAAGCACTTCTCATTCTGTTGATTGAAAAAAGACGGCCATATGTGGCAAGTATGCTCTGTGATGGAGGAGGATAAGGCCTCTTTCACACGGGCGAGTTTTCCGCGCGGGTGCAATGCGTGAGTTGAACGCATTGCACCCGCACTGAATCCGGACCCATTCATTTCTATGGGGCTGTTCAGATGAGCGGTGATTTTCACGCATCACTTATGCGTTGCGTGAAAATCGCAGCATGTTCTATATTGTGCGTTTTCCCATAGAAGTGAATGGGGTTGCGTGAAAATCGCAAGCATCCGCAAGCAAGTGCGGATGCGGTGCGATTTTCACGCACGGTTGCTAGGAGACGATCGGGATGGAGACCCGATCTTTATTATTTTCCCTTATAACATGGTTATAAGGGAAAATAATAGCATTCTGAATACAGAATGCAAAGTAAAATAGCACTGGAGGGGTTAAAAAAATAAAATAAAATCATTTAACTCACATTTATCCACTTGCTCGCGTAGCCCGGCATCTCCTTGTGTCTCCTTTGATGAAGGACCTGTGATGACGTCACTCCGGTCATCACATGATCTTTTACCATGGTGATTCACCATGGTAAAAGATCATGTGACGTACCTTGTGATGACCGGAGTGACGTCATCACAGGTCCTTCATCAAAGGAGACACAAGGAGATGCCGGGCTACGCGAGCAAGTGGATAAAGGTGAGTTAAATGATTTTTTATTTTTTTTTAACCCCTCCAGTGCTATTTTACTTTGCATTCTGTATTCAGAATGCTATTATTTTCCCTTATAACCATGTTATAAGGGAAAATAATACAATCCACAGAACACCGATCCCAAGCCCGAACTTCTGTGAAGAAGTTCGGGTTTGGGTATCAAACACGCACGATTTTTTTCATGTGAGTGCAAAACGCATTACAATGTTTTGCACTCGTGCAGAAAAATCGCGGGTGTTCCCGCAACGCACCCGCACATTTTTCCGCAACGCCCGTGTGAAACCAGCCTAAGGAGGAGATGTCTACTGGTCTTATTTGAAAGCTGACAATCTAAGCTTTAAAACAAGACCAGGATCTTGGTATTAGTTCTTCTACATTGGTAGATATAGAGTACCAAACTAGGCTGAGTCCTTGCAGGGGTTGTCTCACTTCAGCAAATTACATTTTGCATGTAGACAAGGTTAATAAAAAGCACTTAATAATGTATTGTGATTGTCCATATTGCCTCTTTTGCAAACTTGATTTTTCCATAAAGTGAATGGGTCCGCCTCCGTGATGCCGGGTGCACACGGCATGTGTCCGCAATGTGGGCAAGGCCAGGCAACGGCCGTGTGCATGAGCCCTTATTTTGAGCCAAAACAGTAGTGAAGCCTACACAGAGATAAGGGAAAGATATTCACCTCTTCTGTGTTTTTGACCCGCACCTGGTTTTGGCTCACAATTACAGATGAGTGAACCTGAACTTTACAGGTTCGGGTGGTGTAGGAATTCCGTTTAAATGGAATTTGTAGATGGAATGCAAAACGGAAGCCTTTAAGAGGTACTCCGTTTTGATCAGTCATAATAGAGGTCTATGGCAAAGCTTAACGGATCCGTCTGGTTTCCATTATGCAGGACTTTGTTTTCATCCCTACTCACAACAATGATGAAAATAACTGAAGTGTGAACTCAGCCTGAGGCAAATGATCCGTTTTTTTTTGTTTATTTTTCTGTTCTCAGTAGAATGGAAAAATAATGGTGATGTGAACTCTTCCTTACTGGTGCAGGACCCAGATACTGCTGGTTCTAGTGAAGTGATCATAGCACTGTAGTCCATTTCAGTCCAGTAAAGCCACAAAAGGTCCTGGTGTTGTGGCTGTAAAATGGACTCTAAATTCCTACTGTGTGAAACATACCTTAGGAATGCGATTTACTCTTATCTAAATGTTCATTTTGCATTTTTATCTTCTGTTTCAATATGCAATATTACAAAGGGTCATATTTATGGAAAAATCCCAAATTTACCAAAAATTTTGAAAAATTTGCAGTTTTCAAAATTTCAATTTCTCTTCTTTTGAAACAGTGATACCTGTCTACTTTGTTTGCATCATTTTGCAAATGTCATTTTATTTTTTTATGACGTTAGAAGGCTTAGAAGTTTAGAAGCAATTCTTAAAATGTTTAAGAAAATTTTCAAAACCGACTTTTTAAGGACCATTTCAGGTCTGAAGTCATTTTGTGAGGCTTACATAGTAGAACCCATGTAGAAACCCATTGTAGAAACTACACCCCTCAAGTTACTCAAAACTGATTTTACAAACTGTTAAACCTTTAGGTATTCCACAAGAACTAAAGGGAAATGGAGATGAAATTTCTAAATTTCACTTTTAGCAGATTTTCCATTTTAATTCATTTATTTCTTTAACACATCAAGGGTTAACAGCTAAACAAAACTCAATATTTATTACCCTGATTCTGCGGTTTACAGAAACACCCCACGTGTGGTCGTAAACTGATGTAAGGGCACACGGCAGGGTGCAGAAGAAAAGGAACGCCATATGGTTTTTGGAAGGCAGATTTTGCTGGACTGGTTTTTAGATGCCATGTCCCATTTGAAGCCCCCCTGATGCACCCTTACAGTAGAAACTCCCAAAACAGTGACTACATTTTGGAAACTAGGGGGTAAGGTGCCAGTTTTATTGGTACCATTTTTGGGTACATATGATTTTTTTGATCATTCATTATTACACTTTATGGGGCAAGGTGACCAAAAAATTGTTAATTTTGGCACAGTTTTCATTTATTTATTTATTTTTACAGCGTTCACCTGAGGGGTTAGGTCATGTGACATTTTTATAGAGCAGATCGTTACGGACGTGGCAATACCTAATATGTATACCTTTACTTATTTTTTTAAGTTTTACACAATAGCATTTTTAAAACAAAAAAATTATGTTTTAGTGTCTCCATAGTCTAAGAGCCATAGCTTTTTTATTTTTTGACCGATTGTCTTACGTAGGGTCTAATTTTTTGCGGGATAAGGTGACTGTTTTATTGGTAACCTTTTGGGGGACAAACGCTTTTTTGATCGCTTGGTGTTGCACTTTTTGTGATATAAGGTGACAAAAATGGCTTTTTTTTGACAGTTTTTTTTAATTTATTTTTTTATGGTGTTTATCGGACGGGGTGGATCATGTGATATATTTATAGAGCCGGTCATTAGGGACGCGGTGATACCTAATATGTGTGATTTTCCTTTTTTTTTATTATGAAATCTGGGGAAAGGGGCATTTTTTTTTTTTTTTTACTTGAAACTTTTTTTTTTATTAAACACTGTTTTTACTTTTCTTTTTAAACTTTATTTCTGTCCCACTCTGGGACTTCAACTTTTGGGGCTGTGATCCCCTCTGCAATGCATTACAATACATCTGTATTGTAATGCATTGCCTGTTAGTATATTACTCTGTGTAATATGCTAACAGGTTGCCTAGGAGACCCAGCCTGAGGCTGGATCTCCTCGGCACCCGTACAAGGCAGGTTCCGATGCCGTGCAAGGCATTGGGCAGCCTCTGCACCGCATCGGGCTGCCTTGTCACCCATCGGGTCCCCACCACAGTAGCGCAAAGACTCGATGGGCTCCCTCACTCGTAGCAAACCCCTTCTATATCACGGTCAGCGCTGACCATGGCATAGAAGGGGTTAATCCGCCAGCATCACTGTAAACAGCAATGCCGGAAGATACAGCAGGGGCCCGGCTATCAGGGACTGCCGGACCCCCTGCAGTGATCGGGCGCGCACTGCTCCGGAACCCGCCCGATCACCATGACGTCAAAATGCGTAGTACGTCACATGTCGGGAAGGGGTTAAAAACCAGCACAATAAATGTACTTCATAGTTATGAAATGGCCACAGGAGCTGAGGTGAAAGTTTTACTGTGGCCCCTTGAATTAGAACAGTATGAAAATCCGGACCAAACTGTGTCGTGCACCCCTTCTGTACACAATAAATAGTAGGAGATTTTTATTTCAGACTATTTGCAAAGTTGCTTTATTGTATCACATACTCTATATTACAATTCAACAGGCTTTTTTTTTTAAATGTTTCCTTACAGAGACCACAAAATGTGCATGTTACTCAAGATTACAAAGTATTGTATAAAGATCCTAATAACTACTTGAAAAGAACGCAGATGTCTTCAACTGAACCGGACCATCTTCACAATCGTCAAGATATATATAAATACAGTTTAACAGTTCCAATACTTTTGCTGATGATCTATTATCTAATATATGTACTGTGATGAACTCCACTCCATCTTCCTCAGGTGCCTGAGATCCACTATATTTCCGAGAGCTTCAAAATGGCTTATTAAGCAGCTTCAGGGTGATTGGCTGAAAATGAAGTATTTAGTATAGACCGATATTTAATATCATTGGGATATACAACCATAGATAGTTACATAAAGGGGATTTACACTTGGGCTACAGGATATACTGTAGCATACACAACAGACAAGGAGATTGGAGATTGTTCTCTTACCCTTAATTGCTCAGACAAGGGTTTACGTGCTTGTGTTTTTCTATGTAAAAATATTAACTTTGTCAATAAAACATACTATTTTGCACTTTGAAGGAAAATCCATTGTCTGAACGGGAAAGGAATTATCTAAATGAACAGGAGACTGAGTCTTTCTCCGTGGGCGTCTCCTTCTCCCTGGCTGTAGAGCTGTCCAATCGCAGCGGAGAGCGTCACAGCCAGGGAAAAAAAAAAAACTTGCCTTCTCCCTGGCTGTGACGCTCTCCACTGCGATTGGACAGCACTACAGCCAGGGAGAAGGAGACGCCCACGGAGAAAGACTCAGTCTCCTCCTCCCTGCACTGATGCTAAAATTAGCATACCAGGCGGAAGAATACAACGGGGGC
Organism: Bufo bufo; assembly: GCF_905171765.1. Classification (NCBI taxonomy): domain Eukaryota; kingdom Metazoa; phylum Chordata; class Amphibia; order Anura; family Bufonidae; genus Bufo; species Bufo bufo. The sequence continues at coordinate 518,653,876 of NC_053392.1, forward strand.
CCTACGTATCCTGATACTTAGTTTATAATGTCTGGACCCATGAAAGGTCCTCTTTAAAATCCATCTTCAATAAGGGAGCAGGCATCGATCTACCTGCTGGGAGTTCTGGAAACCACTTGTTGGAAAACCCTTAAGGCTAGGTCTACACGACGACATTTGTCGCGCGACAATTTTTATAATGGTAGTCTATGGTGTCGCACTGCAACATGCGATATGCTGCGACTGCAACGCGACGGTCGCAAAAAATCCATTCGAGATGGATTTTTCAGCGACCGTCGCGTCGCAGTATGTCGCATGTTGCAGTGCGACACCATAGACTACTATTATAAAAATTGTTGCGCGAGATTTTGTTGCACTAATGTTGCAGTGTAGTTGTGCCCTATCTGTTGCGCGACAAATGTCGTCGTGTAGACCTAGCCTAAGTCTTATACAGAGGAGTGACAACATAGTGCAAGTCATGTGAGAAAAATGTAGGAATATGTAGAGGATACGGTCGGCACTGCTGTAGGTGTGGGATTTAATTTGGTGCTGCACTGATCGAATGTGAGTATTGGTGGCGCTCAACATAAAAAACAAGTAGTATTTGCAACAAAGGAGAGAAAAAAAAGAATGCGGCACTCGCCAAAAAAATACTATTTGCAGCTATATTCACATAAAAAGGGCAGCGTCATGCGGGCCAAACACAGCTAGAAGGCAACAGCCGTTTCGCGCTGGTTGCGCTTTTTCAAGCAATCAGTGACTGAATCGGCGATTCAGTCACTGATGGCTTGAAAAGGCGCAACAAGCGCAAAATGGCTGTTGCCTTCTAGCTGTGTTTGGCCCGCATGACGCTGCCCTTTTTATGTGAATATAGCTGCAAATAGTATTTTTTGGTGAGTGCCGCATTCTTTTTTTTCTCTCCTTTGTTGCAAAAGTCAGAAAAATTTATGTTTTCCTTCAGCTTGTTTCTGCAATTCTTGCACTTCTTCTGGTGGGTTTCATCAACTTTCATTCATTTTTCATACGTACAAAATAAATCTGAAGAATAACACACACCACCTCCTTGCAACCATCACAAAAAAAAAAAAAAAAAAGACCATCTTTCAGTGTGGCTCCGTTTTTTAAATTTTTTTTTTATCAATGATGTGAATGGACAAGTCTTGTATGAAAAATAGAATAAACGTTTGGTTACTTTTTTTTTTTAAGAAGAGCAATCTTGTGTGAGAAACACCCATGTGCATAAACCTATTGAAATGAAGGCCACCTGTACACAGGTGTGGGTGATCACACTTAAAAGGCGCACAAATTTCTGCGTGGTTTTGTGTGTTTCTGCAGCGCTTGCAGATTTTGGTGCGGATTTGATGTGGTTTTGCCACAGATCTCACCCTTCCATTGAAAAGGGTGAAATCCGCAGCTAAAACCGCAAACATAATTGACATGCTATTTATTTTCGAATCCGTGTGGCAGGTCATTTTCTGCACAGAAAAAAATCCACAAAGTGTACAGGGGATTTGTGTAATCTCATACACTTTGCTGGTTTTTCTACATGGGAATCCGCGTGGAAAAACTGCACATATTCCGCACCATGTGCAACTATTAGTCATGTACTCCACAATTCTGGCCTTTTATGGAAGAGAGGCAAGAAGACATATTTGAAAGCAAGACATAAGTCGTCCAGTTTTCAGTTTGCCACAAGCCATGTAGGGAACACAGCAAACATGTGGAAGAAGGTGCTGTGGTCAGATGAGACCAAAGTTGAACTTTTTGGCCTAAATACACAACGCTATGTGTGGTGGAAAACGAACGCTGCACATCACCCTGAACACACCATCCCAACCGTGAAACATGGGAATGGCTGCATCAGACTTTGAGGATGCTTCTCTTCTGCAGGGACAGGGAAGCTGGTCAGAATTGATGGGAAGGTGGATGGGGCTAAATACAGGACAATCCTGGAAAAAAACCTGGTAGAGGCTGCAAAACACTTGAGACTGGGGCGTAGGTTCACCTTCCAGGAAGACAATGACCCTAAACATACCACCAGGGATACAATGGAATGGTTTAGATCAAAGCCATTTCATGTGTTAGAATGGACCAGTCAAAGTCCAAACCTAAATCCCATTGAGAATCTCTGGCAAGACTTGAAAATTGCTGTTCACAGACGCTCTCCATCCAATCTGACTGAACTTGAGCTATTTTGTAAAAATTTCCGCCTCTACATGTGCAGAGCTATGGCAAACATACCCCAAAAGACTTGCAGCGAAAGGTGGTCCTACAAAGTATTGACTCGGGGGGCTGAATGCAAATGCACACCACATTTTCCATGTTTCTCAAAAATCTTTTTCTTTTGACTTCACACATTACTACTTGCTACTTTGTGTTGGTCTATCACATAAAATCTCAATAAAATACATTTAATACATACATTTGTGGGTGTAACGGGAAATTTTTTTGAAAAGTTCAAGGGGGATGAATAATTAGTCTATTCAACTCATTGACACAGGAGAGCTCAGGGAGAGGAAATGTTTAGATTTATAAAATATTCTATATATATATAAAAGAAAATATGCATTATCCTTACCTTGGTGCAGTAAGGGCATTCCCCATATATGATGTTAAAGCTCTGTCTACTCGAGGGGAGCCCATTTAACCACTGAAATGGGGAAAACAGAAAACACACTCATTATAATATATGTACAGTGCTGCTAAGGAACGTTGTACTGTATAGTAAGAGTTTTGAAACCTGGCTGTGGACAAGGGGTATGGTGTTTCAACAATACCAAGTTGATATGCTCCTATGTGACCCACGCTGGCCATGATTTGTTCCTCCTGGTAATTATGAGCCAGGATGTTAAGCTTTATGATTTTTTATTTTTTGTTGTTGTTGAGTGTGCGCCTGGTATAGGAAATTTTATGTACAACTGACCAAACAGCAATTCAAAGGGCTATCCTCTCAAGTATATATATTTTTTCTTTCTGAACATACCAACTGCCAATCTGACGACCGACCTGCGCCTACTCTTAGGTAGGACACAGTCTTTCAGCATGCACTGTAAGACTACAAGTCCCAGTATCCTCTTCTCTCCCCTTTCCTCCATATACCCATAGCCTCTAAGGTATAGCTGCAGTATTGTGCATCACATAACCCACTACTAAAGGCAGTGTATGGCTGGGGGACTAGTGACTAGTATGTGACCTACTGAACGTGACAGGGGCCAGGGACTGATGTTAGAAATTACAATTTACAGTATGTACAGTGCTGTGGAATATTTCGGCCCTATGTAAGTGAAGGGAAATAATGGGCTTGTACAGGATTACAAAAACATGACCACTCTCGTCTGGTACTAAAGTTTAGCTCAATGGGGTTCTCCTGGAATGGTTTAAAATAACTAGCAGCATGTGAGCAGGACTTGTTGCCACCACTTGCAAAGCAGCCTAGGGGGTGAGGGGGCGAGGCCTCACTATCCAATACACTCTGGCACTTGCATATACTACATATTGGGGAGTTTTCCTGTCAGGCAGCTCAGCCATAAAGGCATATAGGCAGGATCACATCATTGCCATCTATTGCAGAGTAGTAATGTTACAGTGTAGTGTGGCCCCGCGAAGCAGCAGTGCACGCGGAAGCAGCCAGTTCTGCTCACATTCTAGGACAGGTTGCTGGTGGCCATTTTAAATCATTCCTGAAGGACCCCTTTAAATAAAGTGAATGGGAATAAACTGCAATACCATAAACAACGTTTGAATACCTCTCAAGCAACTACAAATCAGGCTTATTCTGCATCCTGCAAGGGGGACTTTGACACTAGCGTTTTTCTTTTCCGGTATTGAGTTCTGTCACAGGGGCAGAATACCGGAAAAAAAAGTTTTATCCTAATGCATTCTGAATGGAGAGCATTCCGTTCAGTTTTTTTGGCCGGAGAAAATACCGCAGCATGCTGCAGTTTTCTCTCCGGCCAAAAATCCTGAACACTTGCCGAAATGCCGGATCCGGCATTAATTTCCATTGAAATGTATTAATGCCAGATCCGATACTAAGTTTTCCAGAAAACCAGATCCGGTTTCCCGATCTGCGCATGTGCAGACCTTTAAAAATGAGAAAAAAATAAATACCGGATACGTTTTACCGGATGACAACCGGAAAGACGGATCCGGTATTGCAATGCATTTGTCAAAAGGATCCGCATCCGGATCCGTCTCACAAATGCATCCGTTTGCGTCTGGATTGCCGGATCTGGCAGGCAGTTCCAGCGATGGAACTGCCTGCCGGAATCCTCTGCCGCAAGTGTGAAAGTACCCTAAGTAAGGCTCAATTCACATCTATGTTGATTTTTCTGTTATTCTTTTTAGTCAGAGGCCGAGAAAAACAGGGAAAAAACGGATCTATTAAATGGACTGAAAAACTGATACAAACTGAACACCTTCTGTTTCTGTCCATAATTCAAATGTAACCACGGTGTCCGAGAGGGCAAAAACCCAGAAACACGCACTTCTAGATCAGGAACAGCATCCTATGCTAGTAATGAGCCTGAGCCTGTACTCGGCTTACAGACTCATTATTTATGTATCACAGTTCATGCCAGCAGGTTGCAGCACTTGAACTGTGATATAGCGACTTCTGTATAGAATAACGTAGCAAATTACATTATTCTATACAAGTTTTAATCTGATAATTGAAGATTGTGGTCCACTTGGGGACCTAAATAATAAAAAAAAAAGGCAAAAAGGTTTTTAAAAAATATATTCAAGGGCCCTTTTACCCCTGCGTTCTTTTCTTCCGGCATAGAGTTCCGTCGTCGGGGCTCTATGCCGGAAGAATCCTGATCAGTTTTATCCTAATGCATTCTGAATGGAGAGAAATCCGTTCAGGATGCATCAGGATGTCTTCAGTTCCGGAACGGAACGTTTTTTTGCCGGAGAAAATACCGCAGCATGCTGCGCTTTTTGCTCCGGCCAAAAATTCAAACACTTGCCGCAAGGCCGGATCCGGAATTAATGCCTATTGAAAGGCATTAATCTGGATCCGGCCTTAAGCTAAACGTCGTTTCGGCGCATTGCCGGATCCGACGTTTAGCTTTTTCTGAATGGTTACCATGGCTGCCAAGACGCTAAAGTCCTGGCAGCCATGGTAAAGTGTAGTGGGGAGCAGTATACTTACCGTCCGTGCGGCTCCCCGGGCGCTCCAGAGTGACGTCAGAGCGCCCCATGCGCATGGATGACGTGATCCATGCGCATGGGGCGCTCTGACGTCATTCTGGAGCGCCCGGGGAGCCGCACGGACTGTAAGTATACTGCTCCCCCGCTCCCCACTACTACTATGGCAGCCAGGACTTTAATAGCGTCCTGGGTGCCATAGTAACACTGAACGCATTTTGAAGACGGATCCGTCTTCAAATGCTTTCAGTTCACTTGCGTTTTTCCGGATCCGGCGGGCACCTCCGGCAAATGGAGTGCACGCCGGATCCGGACAACGCAAGTGTGAAAGAGCCTTAAAAAAATATGTAAAAATAAAACCTGTAAAAGTGTGGCAGAATAGTTTTTTTTTTTTTTTTAAATTCCATATTATTTGAAAAAAAAATTCCCCACTTTTCACTACATTGTATACAATAATAAGTGAAAAACGGAAAATCACATCAGGAAAGGGTTAATAATAGCGGAAATCCATTACCGCCAATGTGAACTTAGTCTAAAAGAAATGGTCCTGCATTAATATGAGGCTATTTCAAGAATCCCTACCAGTGTAGTAGTGGTGCAGTGGCACAAAATTACCTCATATAAACAGGCTTGGTGAAAGGGCTGTGCACAGTGTGGATCATCACAAACTTGGTCTGGAATGGCGGACTCAAGCCTATAAGCATAGCATATCCCACAGTCCATAGTAAAATCCTGCAGGTAAATAAAAGAAATCCAGTAAATAAACCTTGAAACTCGAGAACAATTGGGGCAGTTTATTAAGGTTAGTTTCACATTTGCGTCAGACATCTCCGGCGGGCTGTTTCGGCAGGGAGCAGCCTACCAGAGATGTTTCGATCCGGCACTGCGGGGCGCTACCTGACACACGCTGGGCCTAGTCACCATAACGGGGACCGGCAGAGATCCAGCAGCAACCCAGCAAACATGCCGGTTTTCGTCCTGCTGATTCTCTGCATATTTGCCGGGTTGCGGCCGGATCTTTGCCAGTCCTCATTATGGTGAATAGGACTGGACGGTGATGCTGAAGCTTCCGGCAGTGCCGGAATGCAAATATATCCCCAGGCTTGTTCCCTGCCAGATCTAAAATTGCTAGTAGTAACTAGCCTAAGACTTGTGCCAAAAATTGTGTATGCCAGTTTTCGTACAGAGTTTGATATATTCCCCCCAGTGCTTTGTATAATAAAAATATTGTGAGGATGCAAATCTCCACCCACATATAACTCATCAAAGAAATAATTTCCCATCTTCCAATCTTCTTCATTTCCAGCTGCTCCAAACGATAAGTGAGCAGCATCAGGAACTTCAACCAGTGTCTCTTTCCGGGCAGTAAAATGATTAAAGCAATCCTTTTACTTTGCCTATACTGATGTGCAGCAGGAGCATTCTGCTCTATCCCATCCCCAGTACGAGACCCAGTAACTTTGAAGCATGAAAGACGGCGTCCTGCTCTGTCTCCAAGACTCCCAGGGCACGTACAGGAGCTTTGGAGACTGAGCAGGACGCCGTCACACACTTCACAGTGGCAGCCGCTTTGTGCACTACGCTATATTCAGCTCTGCAGCAAAATGGAAATTCTAATGCACAGGAGCCTTTCTGCTCTATACAGGTGGCTGGGTCATCAACAAAACGTAACCTGTGCAAGTGCGACCACTGCTGTGGCAGCAAGGTGGTGGTCATAACCGGTAGTAAGCAAGAAAGGAGCAGAAGTAGACTATCTCAAGACCAGTGCAATATAAACATTGTAATAATCTTGGCATCAGTGGCTATATTAAATGCAATTACTGATATGAGAATATCCCTTTAATAATAGTATAATATATGAATGTACCCTTAAGGGGTAGGATAGGGGATAATTAACTGATCTCTGGGGTTACTGACTGCTGGGACCCCGACGATCCTGAGAACGAGAGAGTGTAAAGCCAAGCATGCGCTCTGCCTCTTCACACTTTACTACAGCGCTCAGCTATTTCCAGCAGTCCTATAGAGAATGAATAGCATGCGCAACCTGCCACTCCATCGGGACGTCCATTCTCTGGAACAGTGGCTATCGCAAATTGCGGATCTGCAAAACACAGATACCGGCCGCGTGCATTCCGGATTTTGCACATCACCATCTCCCGCCCTTTGTTAGAAATGCCTACAGACAAGAATAGGACATGCTCTATTTTTTTTTTGGGGGGGGGGCTGTGGAACGGGCATACGGATGCGGCCCCACTGAAAAGAATGGATCTGCATTCAATCTGGAAGAAATGCGGATCGGATGCGGACCGATAACTACGGTCGTGTGAATGCCCCCTTAGGGATAACTCGCCACAGCCCCTTTAATATAACGGATTTTGTATAGTACACTTCAAAAAAAGAACAGACATTTCACTACCATATGGTGCCGGCATTTTGTGGGTTAAGGCCATTTCAATGTTCATGTGTGTATAGTTTTTCACCCAAATGATGGGTATTTAATGCTGAAAGTAGAGAACTATTTCCTCCTCTGCATTCACCAGCACTTTGTGATCCAGGATCTAAGTGCTTTAAAATGAAGAGTGCCATGGAAATTGCAGGTTTCCCGGCTCCTGATTTATATGAGGAGATTTCAGAAAAGATTTTCAAGTTTGATAGATTAAGTAAATATTGAGCACATAGGGGGAATGGTTTACTGTGTGCAGGTAATTATTAGTGTACTTACTACTGTCTTTGCACCGTTCCCCCTGCTGCTTGCAGTAAAGTACATACATTAGCACACCCTATTGTTTTTATGGATATGTGGTGACAGCGTGCTCCAGATAAAGCTACTGTACAGGAGGAGGAACGTGGCCTGCAACTGCTGAATATTATGCCGTAGACGCCAAATATAAGTATAAACTAAAGCAAAGTGGGGGGTTATATCCAGTATCTTTACTTGTGTCATATGGACCCAGGGTACCACTGTGGTAAGAACTGGATGGTGAATATTGCAGATACAATATTTCCTATACCATATGGTGTACACTGTAGTATATACCAGTCACTGTATATGCAACATATAGTTGCAAATTCAACCAATAATCACTATAATGGGTAACAGTTGTGGAGGATTACACACAAGGAGCTGGAAGGGGGCAAGCCAGACAAAGTGGGGGCCCTGTACCTAATGGCCATGAGGAGTTGGTTGGTGACTGGAAAGCAATGGAAGGAAAATTAGGGGACGGAATGAGCTGAATGTTGACATAATTGTAATGGGGTATAAAGAGGCCAAGTTCACTTTACCCAATGGAGGACTGCCGGGGAAGGATGAACAAAGGTTAGTACAGCAGCACCACCTGTAGTGTGGGGAAATAGGCTGTCTAGGATTTATGGAAAAAGGTAAGATGGACCAGCAATTGTCCTTGGCCAGCTAGGTACAGCTGGTTTGAACAGTTGGACAACTAAGGTAGGCTCTAAGTAAACAGAGTGATTCCGTGTACCGTATTTTTCAGGCTATAAGATGCAACGTACTATAAGACTCACCTAGGATTTGGAGGAGAAAAAAAATATATACATTTTTCATCAGACCCCCATTCTTCATCAGACCCCCAAGCTCCATCAGACCTCAGATCAGATATTAAATAAATAAAAATAAAATGAACTTACCTCACACTGCTCCCTGGTCTTCTTCCAGCCTGAGCTGCACTGTAACCTGTCGTCACACAGCGTCAGATCATAGTGCACACCTACATGAACTACGTCTTGACACTGTACACTGTCAGGATGCAATGCAGAGCGGGGCCTGGAAGAAGAACAGGGAGGGTGAGCACAGCCATGCAGTGCTTCCCTCACCGCTCCCTGCGCCTTCCGAATGCTTTCATAGCGGAAACGGTCATTAGCATACAGACTATAAGACGCACTGCCACTGTTGGGGGGAAAAGTGTGTCTTATAGTATGAAAAATAAGGTCAATGGTTTAAGGAGTTTTCTCAATAGGAAAATTGGCTTCCTAGGAAACTGACACTACTGGGTGCTGGGGTTGAGTGCCTGAGAAAACGCATTTCAAATGTTTGTCATATCACTGGTGGTTCAACCCCTGGGACACCACAGAACACTAGAAAGGGGGTCCTGAGCCTCCATTATTTCTGAATGCATGACTTCAGTGAGGAGGTAGTAGTCTGGATGTGACCACTGCCCTATTAAAGCTTCTAACTGCAGTGGTGCAATGTGGAGAAACAATGGGCCTCAGAAACCCCTTTCTAGTGATCTGCGGGGCACTCAGCATTCAGACTTTTATCACTTTTCCTGATAATTGGAGCCAAATGTCCCTTTAAGGGGATTATCCCATTTCAATAACTTCTCTCTATCCACAGGATATGTAATAAGTATCTAGCAGGGTGTCTGACCGCTGGAGCCCCTGCCGATCACTAGAATGGGATCCTGCATTCCCCCTCTTGAATGGAGCAGCGGACACATGCACCTTGACATTCAACTTTATGGGAGATAGTCAAGCTATTGTCCTTGGCTATCTCTGTCAGTCCCATAGAGTCAAATGGAGCAGAAGTACGCATGCATGTCTGCTGCTCCATTCATATGAAGGACTGCAACTCTGTTTTGCCGCACTCCAACCACCCAAAACTGCACAATTCACATAGGAGCGCAAAACAGCTATAGCCATGCCCCATGGCTTTGTATATGATTCTGGACTACAAGGCAGAAACATATGGCTAATAAGACAATCACAAATAGTATATCTAAAATGAGCCACAACTGGATAACTTACGGATTTCTCAAAATCAGATTTTGATGGGAAATCAGTTTCTAAAATAGCCTTCAAGTTTTGCAGGACATCAACCTCAGGATCCCTAAAATTAAGAACAAAATACACGTTACAGACAGATCAAATGTAACGGCTTAAACCTACGTGTTAACTATACCCCTCAATGGGAGAAGTACTATGAGCTTTCCAGTGCTAAATTCAAGAGACTTCAGAAGGTGGGTACTCAATTACTAGCGTTTTTGATTTCTTAAAGGAAACGTATCATCAAAAATTTTATCTGCCAGTTAAAACCTGATAGCAACACATCTTTTTTTCTAATCTGATTTTCTAATTATTAATGTATTTATTCAATTTCCTGCACATGATTATGTGGGATGCCATCTTGGCTGAACTGTTTTTAACAGCATTTACAAAGAATAAAAAAAAATTGCTTTAGAGCAGCCCCATGGTCCATAGACACAATGGTCAGGAGGGGACCTCATTAACTTCTATGGGAGCTGTGCAGAGGTCATTTGACATTTACCTATTGTGAATGGTGGATCCTGTCTTATCCATACACAGAGGTGATATCATTACAGGCAGGTTTAGAATAATATAACTGCAGTAAGGTGATCTGTATAGACCAAGAAGTGGCGTCTATTATTAGGCTTAGTGGACAGTGCGAAAACTGCAGGAATTTATGGTTTGTGTTTAAATATAGATATGGACATGGAAAATTAAAAATATCAAAAAATCTTAAAAAATATGTTAAACATAAAAATGTGATTTAAACAATAGACCATAATCTGATGACACATTCCCTTTAAAATCAAGCAGTAGGGTAAACATTAACCAATAATGGATCACTGCAGTTACAAAGTGTCCCCATAGTATTGTCGGAGTAATCTGTTTTTGGTGAAGAAAAAGTACTTGTAATAAAAGAACAAAACTTCAACTGAAAAAAAACTAAAAACATTTAGTTGGCCCAAAGTTGCTGTTTGATTCCCTGACTGCATAATTATTTACAAGTCTGTGTAATGACTTGTGGTCCAGTGGAGCAAGAAGTCAAGTAAGGCCAGCTAAGCACAGCCTACTGTCGTGACATCACTATAGCCAACATTGCACAGACCTATAAACAGGAATGAGACGTGAGCCAAGTTTTATAGACCCTTGGAAAACCCTTCAATACCTTGAAATGTGATGCAAGATCAGAACATGTTTTCTCCCACTGCCCAACATACAGAAAAAATGCCCATGTAACACACACCAACCTTAGGCCTCATTCACATGATGATATTGTACCCATGCATATCTGTATGTCTAATATCACCAGGACCCCATACAGTCTAATAAAACTAACTATGGTGTTAGAAGTTTGGTTAGAAGAAAGTCTGTAATATATGTCATCAAAGATCAGTTCTTCTCCTCGCATCAGAATTCCCTCCTCTGTCACGAACACTCAATTCACTGCTCAAATCCGTGTTCAGTGAAGACAAGCTGACTGCTCACTAGAGGATCAGATTACATACAAGTCAAAGGAGAAGAAAGGGGCTGCTAGAGACAGGTACAGGCAGAGAAGCTGAAACCGAGACTGCTGCTGTTTATAAGTAATTTACTGTCTAACTTCACAGTTGATTTACATCTAAACCGCTCAGAGTGCTGTGTAATGTCCTCGATTAAAGAGGACCTGTCACCACTCCTGCCAATTTTAATAGCTACATGCATTTCCCCTGTGATAACAATCCTGGAGCATCTATTCTTATGGCTCTATGTTGTGCCATTCCTTTATTATTTCTACTAGAAGTTATGAATGAAATGCTAGCAGTCTGCAATAAGGGTACAGAGGGGTGGTAACCAGTTGGGGTTGGGGTGGGGTGGGGGGGTCCTGCACAGTCTCACTTTATCCAGTCAGTGCTTCCATTCTAAGACTGTACCCCCCCCCCCCCCCCAACTGGTTAACCCTTCTCTGTACCCTTACTGCAGACTGCTAGCATTTCATTCATAACTTCTAGTACAGGGTTTCTCAACTCTGGTCCTCGGGACCCACCTACCGGTCAGGATTTGAGAATATCCCACAGAATGAATACCTGTGGCAAGTCCTGATGCATGGACACTAATTGTATCACCTGCTCAATACTAAGGAAATCCTGAAAATATTCGAGGTTGTGCTACAGAGAGGAAGCAAATTCAACTGTGTCTTTATGTGTAGTGTATGGGCAGATATGACTGCAGAGAGAAAACTGCTAAAAATGGCAGACAGGCCATATAATGGCCATAAATAGTGTTATTACTCAGGCATACATAGGACAGCTTATTCTGAAAAATTACATGAGACAGGTACACTTTTTGCGTTTTTGACAGCACAGTGTGCTTCAAGTATGTTGTTTTTTTGGGGTATTTTTCCCATGGGAATCTCTATGGCAGGGCTCCAAATGGCAACCAAAATGGTTGCCAATGAGACTTAGAATTGCAAAATGGCGACAAGACTACAAAGCCATTTGCGCCTAGACCCTCCACTGCTCTCACACACGAGTTAAACTGATATGGTACGTGCTGCTGTCAGCGCGTGCCATGTTCTCCTCAGCAGCACAGGGGAGAAGGAGGTAGTCCCTCCCCCCTGTACTGCTGCTGCCACCAATAGACTGATAGCAGGGAGGAGGAGGGGAGAGTCTGTGGCCACTGCGCCACCAATGAATATGGTTTATGCCTGAATACGAACGCAGGCTGCGGGTGCCGGCCATATTCCATACCCGGCCTCTATGACTGCCCCCCCCCCCCCCCAACCCCAGTATTATAAAGTATAATCATTGGTGGCAGTGGCCACAGGGTCCTCCCCTCCTCATTGGTGGTGCAGTGGCAGCTTCTGATCGGAGCTCCAGCAGTGTAAGCCTGGGGCTCCGATCGGTTACCATGGCAGCCAGGAAGCTCTTGAAGCACTGGCTGCCATAGTCAGCTCCCTGCTGCTCTGTGCACAGATCACAGAGCAGCAGGGAGAGTGTAAAGTCCTATTCACCCTGACAGAGCTCTATTAGGGGGAATAGGACAAGGGATGAAAATATCCCAGGTTCTAGCCCCTAAGGGGGGAAATAGTTTTAAATAAAATTAAATAAAAAGTTAAAAGTAAAAAAAAACAAAGTAAAAAAAAACAAAACACCAAAATATTAAGTTTAAATCACCTTTTTTCCCAATTTTACATAATATATAAAAAATAAATTAATAATACATATCGCCACACCCCAAAAAGTGCGAACTATTAAAATATTTAAAAATATCTCCTATGCGGTGAACGCCGAAACAGAAAAAAAAAAACTTCCAATTTGCCATTTTTTAGTCGCCTTGTCCCCGACAAAAATTTGGATCGGACTGTTCTATTATGGTCCAGATGTTCCATAAAATGTGGAATGCACGCGGCTTTTTGGGTGTTTTATTTTGTTCACGTGGTATCGAGTATCGCAATACTTTTTTATGGTATCGAAATCGAGTCAAAATTTTGGTATCGTGACAACCCTAGGTAAGACATGTCTTTTTTTTTATTATAACGTAATTATATGTATTTTAAATTTGGAGACTAAATTTTTTAGGTTAGTAGCCAATGGTTCCTTGATATATTTTTTTTGTCTGGGGCCCTGTATGGGAGTTGAAAATTGCCAGAAAAAACACCTGTAAGTATACATAAAAAAAAAACACACTAAAAAAGGCAGCAAAGCAATTTGAAAAAACAAAACTGTTAAAAAACACCTGCTGGTTTTACCACCAAAAACACACAAACTGAAAATGATATGTGAATAAAGCCTTAATTAAAGATATTCTTATTTCCTCCCTTTATTTTAACAGGGGTCTAGAAGTATTACAAATATGAAGATGTGTAGTCAAAGTATGAACTGACAAGTTCTGTAGCCTACATTGGGCAAATAATACTTACCATAGATGTACTTTGCTGTTCAGCTTGTCTTTTAAGGGCTGTACCACTGAAAGTAATAATAAGTCATTTAAGCAGCGTTTCATTTTACTAAAGACAACTCAAAATGCATTCTTACTAATACAGTATGTCAAATACCAACCATGCTCTGCTCCAAGGAAATAACATTCTGGAAGCATGGTCGGATGTCTTGGATCCAGGTCAATTGTAATGGACACATTGTTACCTGCAAGTGGAAAACAGCCTTAATAATAGACTATATGTAACATAATACTGCAATCCTGCATATTATTTATATCATAAACTGTATGTAACCCCCTTGGCACGCCATGCCGAGTGAAACCTGAGTGGTCCCCAAACTAGTGGCTCGCCATGGGAGTCCTGAGTTATAACCATAAGTACAATTGACATTGTTGCAGACCTATCCTAGATTTACCACCAGACAGTGCCAATTTGGATGGTAAAATACTGGTGTTAAAGTTCACACTAAAGTATTTACCAGCAAATGTTAGAAATTTGATGCTTTTTATTTCTCCCCATTCAAAATTTGTCTCCTCTATATTTGAACTGCCTGTTGCTTTCAACCATCATTGAAGGTTGAATGTGGCTCACAACATACAAAAGGTTGGGGACCTCCGTCTCAAATGCTTGAGTCAACAGCGTCCACGGAATTTAAGGTGTTTCATATAGGGAGGAGGTCTCCCTCTTTCAGCCCAACGGTACCCACCAGCACGATTGGTGGGTACAAATGGCGCACTGACAAGTAATATCGCTTTGCGATGCTGTGCCTTCAAAAGTATTATGTAAGCGACCAGGAGATCACTGCTTCAGGTCCATTAGGGGGGGGGAAAGTAAATTTAAGTTTAATAAAAAAAATAAGCTGCCCCAAAAACATATATACATAATTTATTCAATATTATTATTTTTTTTTTATTAAATATATTTTTTTATGAATGATAATCAATAAATTATATGTGCAAAAACAAAATACAATGAAAAAAAAAGTTGATGGCCTCATGTAAACAATGACAAGGCCGCAGGGCCCCTTCAAACTTCGATCACCAGGGGTGCTGAGGGTCAGACCTCTACCGATCAGAGAGTGATGGCCTATCCAGAGTCTGTTCCATCAATAATCTGATCTTGGAAAGAGGATCTATCACCACTGCTGGCGTGCCTGTTTCAGTAAAAAATTGTATTCATTCATTCATGACTATTCTGGATCATCTATTCTTATAACTTTATGTTATGCTATTCCTAGATTATTCCCATTAAAGCGTTATCAATAATGACTCACCAATTGCAATTCTTCTCATTGTAGCACTACGCGTTGGCTTTTCTGGTTCGAGTACCCATGTTTTTGTGTCAATTTCATCTAATGTATCCCAAAAACTTTTTAGTGACTCCAAGGTAGACAAAACTTGGTTGTATATGTCCTGTATATTACTCTGTTAAGAAACAACTATTTAATTCGACACATAATGTGGAAATGCATCGGAAACATATGACAAGAAACATCTAACTATAAAAAACAAAGGGGGAGATTTATCAAAAATTACAAAAGAGATACAAAACATCCTGCATGATATAATAACTAAATATGCAGATGTACATGGCAACATTTATAAAAAGAAAATCACAGAACATAATGCAGTAACACAACAGATGTAAGCATTATATATGGACTAAGGCTACTTTCACACTTTCGGCAGAGTGATATCCGGCAAGCATTTCCGTCGCCGGAACTGCCTGCCGGATCCGGCAAAACGTATGCCAACTGATGGCATTTGTAAGACTGATCAGTCTGAAAAATGCCTGATCAGTCAGAAAAATGCATTGAAATGTAGGATCCGTCTTTCCGGTGTCATCTGGAAAATCCTATTTTTTTGACGGACAACGGTTCACGGACCCATTCAAGTCAATGGGTCTGTGAAAGAACACGGATGCACACAAGATTGGCATCCGTGTCCGTGATCCGTGGCCGTAGGTTACTTTAATACAGACGGATCCGAAGATCCGTCTGCATAAAAGCTTTTTCAGAGCTGAGTTTTCACTTCGTGAAAACTCAGATCCGACAGTATATTCTAACACAGAGGCGTTCCCATAGTGATGGGGACGCTTCAGGTTAGAATATACTAAAAGAACTGAGTACATGACTGCCCCCTGCTGTAGTTAACACATTGGTGGCCAGTGCGGCCGGCCCCCCTCCCTCCCCTGTAGTTAACTCGTTGGTGGCCAGTGTGGCTGGCCCCCCTCCCTCCCCTGTAGTTAACTCGTTGGTGGCCAGTGGGCCCCCCCCCCTCCCTCCCCTGTAGTTAAATCGTTGGTGGCCAGTGGGCCCCCCCTCCCTCCCCTGTAGTTAACTCGTTGGTGGCCAGTGGGCCCTCTCCCCTCCCTCCCCCTCCTAATTAAAATCCCCCCCCCCCTATCATTGGTGGCAGCGCAGAGTACCGATCGGAGTCCCAGTTTAATCGCTGGGGCTCCGATCGGTAACCATGGCAACCAGGACGCTACTGTTGTCCCGGTTGCCATGGTTACTTAGCAATTTGTAGCAGCATTATACTTACCTGCCAGGCTGCGATGTCTGCGTCCGGCCGGGAGCTCCTCCTACTGGTAAGTGACAGGTCATTAAGCATTGCGCCGCACAGACCTGTCACTTACCAGTAGGAGGAGCTCCCGGCCGGACGCAGACATCGCAGCCTCGCAGGTAAGTATAATGCTGCTACAAATTGCTAAGTAACCATGGCAACCGGGACAGCAGTAGCGTCCTGGTTGCCATGGTTACCGATCGGAGCCCCAGTGATTAAACTGGGACTCCGATCGGTACTCTCCGCTGCCACCAATGATAGGGGGGGAGATTTTAATTAGGAGGGGGAGGGAGGGGAGAGGGCCCACTGGCCACCAACGAGTTAACTACAGGGGAGGGAGGGGGGCCGGCCGCACTGGCCACCAACGAGTTAACTACAGGGGAGGGAGGGGGGCCCACTGGCCACCAATGAGTTAACTACAGGGGAGGGGGGGGGCCGGCCGCACTGGCCACCAATGTGTTAACTACAGGGGGGGGGATGCCCCCTGCTGCCTGGCAGCACCTGCCAGGCAGCAGGGGGCAGTCATGTACACAGTTCTTTTAGTATATTCTAACCTGAAGCGTCCCCATCACCATGGGAACGCCTCTGTGTTAGAATATACTGTCGGATTTGAGTTTCACGATGTAACTCAAATCCGACGGTATATTCTAACATAGAGGCGTTCCCATGGTGATGGGGACGCTTCAAGTTAAAATATACCATC
Organism: Bufo bufo; assembly: GCF_905171765.1. NCBI lineage: Eukaryota > Metazoa > Chordata > Amphibia > Anura > Bufonidae > Bufo > Bufo bufo. The sequence continues at coordinate 518,670,950 of NC_053392.1, forward strand.
GGATTGGAGAAAACTCCGATCCTATGGTATATTAACTCCTGACTTTACATTGAAAGTCAATGGGGGACGGATCCGTTTGAAATTGCACCATATTGTGTCAACGTCAAACGGATCCGTCCCCATTGACTTGCATTGTAATTCAGGACGGATCCGTTTGGCTCCGCACGGCCAGGCGGACACCAAAACGACTTTTTTTCTATGTCCGTGGATCCTCCAAAAATCAAGGAAGACCCACGGACGAAAAAACGGTCACGGATCACGGAAAAACGGAACCCGTTTTTGCGGACCGCAAAAAAATACGGTCGTGTGCATGAGGCCTAAGGCAAGTCTTCCGTTTTTTTGTCCGGAGATAAAACTGTAGCATGCTGCATTTTTATCTTTTTCCTGATCAGTCAAAAAGACTGAACTGAAGACATCCTGAGGCATCCTGAACGGAATGCTCTCCATTCAGAATGCATGGGGATAAAACTGATCAGTTATTTTCCGGTATTGAGCCCCTAGGACGGAACATTATGCCGGAAAAGAAAAACGCAAGTGTGAAAGTACCCTTAGCCCTCACTCTGATATGATAAAATCCAAGACTCTCAGCAAATATATTTTGATCAAAACACATCTGTGCCCGCCTAACCACGCCAAGGTGGTCTCAGTCAGGCATGTCCTACGCTAAACCTACCTATGCCGTTGGGCATCTATGTTCAGGAGAACAGACCCTGCACATATAGTGTGCTGCTCCTAGTTACCTCTGTGTGCATCAAGCAACCAATGAGAGGAGGAGCACGCACACCTATATGTACCATCTAATCCAGGTCGCATGTGGGATAGGTGGGGCAAAAAGTGCACAAGAATGCTACTACCCAGATAATAGGAGTGCATTCAGAAAGCACATCTGTGCCCGCCTACCTGCGGCAAGGTGGTCTCAGTCAGGCAGGTCCTACGCTAAACCTACCTATGCTGTTGGGCATCTACATTCAGGAGAGCAGATTTATCAAGACTGGAGTACCCACATGTCAGTCTGGCGTGAGATGCACCTAATTTATTAAGAGGCAGATGCCTTTTAATAAATTAGGTGCGTATTTGGCCTGCTGTGCACCTGAAATAAAGCCTAGGCTGGCGTAGACATCATCTATAATTTATGCCGGTTTCGGTTAGAATCTGCCGGGCCACGAAGCCTCTCTTCTTTCACTAAGCCCCACCTTTTTCCCCAACACTTCAGAAAAGCAGTGAGAAGCCGCAAAAAAGTTGCAAATTATGGTGAATATATAGCGTGCGCTATAATGTGTGACTTTTTTACGCCACAATAGTGGGGCTTAGTAAATGTCCCTCACAGACTCCATAGAGCAGTAACCACATGAAAAGCAAACAAAAGCTTGACACCTTTGAGGACACTTATTATTTGGCTAAAAAACATGTTGACAATAAGGTTTTATTAAACATTTGGCTTCTGCAGATTCTATGCATCACAGTACATAGTAAGCTGCAGACTTCCGTGCACAGGCAAACTGCCTGTGGCCAATGTGTTTTTCTCCATGAGTTATTTGCACTGTTGGAGATCTGGACTGTAAGGTAAAAAAAGTGATGAGCGAGCTGGTTAATAACTTTCTTTCATGTATCTATACTGAACTATTCATACTATTATAGGCGACCACTTCAATTTAAACACTAAACAAAGAAAACAAAAAAAATATATACAGTACAGACCAAAAGTTTGGACACACCTTCTCACTCAAAGAGTTTTCTTTATTTTCATGACTATGAAGGCATTAAAACTATGAATTAACACATGTGGAATTATATACATAACAAACAAGTGTGAAACAACTGAAAATATGTCATATTCTAGGTTCTTCAAAGTAGCCACCTTTTGCTTTGATTACTGCTTTGCACACGCTTGGCATTCTCTTGATGAGCTTCAAGAGGTAGTCCCCTGAAATGGTCTTCCAACAGTCTTGAAGGAGTTCACAGAGATGCTTAGCACTTGTTGGCCCTTTTGCCTTCACTCTGCGGTCCAGCTCACCCCAAACCATCTCGATTGGGTTCAGGTCCGGTGACTGTGGAGGCCAGGTCATCTGGCGCAGCACCCCATCACTCTCCTTCATGGACAAATAGCCCTTACTTTCAAAGTTTTCCCAATTTTTCGGCTGACTGACTGACCTTCATTTCTTAAAGTAATGATGGCCACTCGTTTTTCTTTACTTAGCTGCTATTTTCTTGCCATAATACAAATTCTAACAGTCTATTCAGTAGGACTATCAGCTGTGTATACACCTCACTTCTCCTCAACGCAACTGATGGTCCCAACCCCATTTATAAGGCAAGAAATCCCACTTATTAAACCTGACAGGGCACACCTGTGAAGTGAAAACCATTTCAGGGGACTACCTCTTGAAGCTCATCAAGAGAATGCCAAGAGTGTGCAAAGCAGTAATCAAAGCAAAAGGTGGCTACTTTGAAGAACCTAGAATATGACATATTTTCAGTTGCTTCACACTTGTTTGTTATGTATATAATAATTCCACGTGTGTTAATTCATAGTTTTGATGCCTTCAGTGTGAATCTACAATTTTCATTGTCATGAAAATAAAGAAAACTCTTTGAATGAGGTGTGTCCAAACTTTTGGTCTGTACTGTACATAGAAAATTAAAAAACAAACTGTTTTGATATGTGTGACAGAGAATTGATGTTAATTTAGGGTATCTTTTGATTTAGATGCCTTTGTATGTATGTACGTTGCTTAGCATCGAAGTGATACATTGTTTAAATTTATTTGTTATACGTGCTTATTCTCTGTGACCAGATATCCTTTTTACATTGTTTTTATTTAAGAAAAGCAATAAAGATATTTAAATATAAAAAAAAAAAACTGTAATTTGTCTCTTAATGGGGTTATGCAGATTTGGGGGAGGGGGGTGGCAAACCTGCAAAGGTAAACATACCTGCTTCCTGAAGCTGTCTCCTGGCTCTTTCCCTCTCCAGCCTCTGCTGCTTCGCTCAGGTCTCTGAATGTTAAACGTCCAGTTTGACGCTGCTGCAGTCAATCACTGACCATAGTGGTGACCTGATCCCCAACCATTAGACATGACGATTGGCTGAAGCTGAGTCAAACCAGAAGTTTACATCCAGGGACCAGAGAGGAGCAGCAGAAGCCAAACGCAGAAGCCAGCGCTGGGAAGCAGGTAACTAAACTTCTCTTCACAGGTCCGCCCAGGAGGGGGTAAACTGCCAAACCCTCTCCCCTCAAAACATGCAGAACCCCTTTAATCCTGCCTTTGATAACATTTTGATAATAACACTGAAAAATCCAAAAAGGAATCTGTGTGTGTCCCAAGAGTTCAATCTTTTCTCCCACTGGCTGGAAATGGACCCCCCTCATGTCCTGTCTGCCCCCTTTGTCATAAATGAAAGGGATCAGAAGAGAGTTCATGGATCAAACCCATCTCTGGGACACACACTTCATCAGTGTGCTACAGTGTACTACATCAGATATTTATGGTGTATCCACAGGACATGTCTAGATGGGAATACCCTTAACCCGTTCCCGACCACCTAACATACCGTATATATATATATATATATATATATACACATCGGTAGTCGGGTACTTAAAGACGGCGCCAGCTCGCGGGTGCCTTAGCCAGCAGGTGCCTGCTGTTTTAAACAGAAGGCACCTGGGGCTATATGTGATGGATAATAACGTTGATCGCACACATTTAACCCATTGGCATCTGTGAGGTCAAAAACAGGGCGAACGCTTCTGTGCATGGCTCCCCTACTGAGGATGAGAGGAGCCAGATGGTGTGTGCGGCAGCCTCGGTCCTCCTGAATAATCCAATGCTGCCGCACATACAGTTGCAAGAAAAAGTATGTGAACCCTTTGGAATGATATGGATTTCTGCACAAATTGGTCATAAAATGTGATCTGATCTTCATCTAAGTCACAACAATAGACAATCACAGTCTGCTTAAACTAATAACACACAAATAATTAAATGTTACCATGCTTTTATTGAACACACCATGTAAAAATGCACAGTGCAGGTGGAAAAAGTATGTGAACCCCTAGACTAATGACATCTCCAAAAGCTAATTGGAGTGAGGTCTCAGCCAATTGGAGTCCAATCAATGAGATAAGACTAGAGGTGTTGGTTACAGCTGCCCTGCCCTATAAAAAACACACACCAGTTCTGGGTTTGCTTTTCACAAGAAGCATTGCCTGATGTGAATGATGCCTTGCACAAAAGAGCTCTCAGAAGACCTACGATTAAGAATTGTTGACTTGCATAAAGCTGGAAAGGGTTATAAAAGTATCTCTAAAAGCCTTGCTGTTCATCAGTCCACGGTAAGACAAAATGTCTATAAATGGAGAAAGTTCAGCACTGCTGCTACTCTCCCTAGGAGTGGCCGTCCTGTAAAGATGACTGCAAGAGCACAGCCCAGACTGCGCAATGAAGTGAAGAAGAATCCTAGAGCGTCAGCTAAAGACTTACAAAAGTCTCTGGCATATGCTAACATTCCTGTTAGCGAATCTAGGATATGTAAAACACTAAACAAGAATGGATTTCATGGAAGGATAACACAGAGGAAGCCACTGCTGTCCAAAAAAAAACATTGTTTCACGTTTACAGTTTGCACAAGAGCACCTGGATGTTCCACAGCAGTACTGGCAAAATATTCTGTGGACAGATGAAACCAAAGTGGAGTTGTTTGGAAGAAACACACAACACTATGTGTGGAGAAAAAGAGGCACAGAACACCAACATCAAAACCTCATCCCAACTGTGAAGTATGGTGGTGGGGGCATCATGGTTTTGGGCTGCTTTGCTGCTTCAGGGCTTGGACGGATTGCTATCGTCGAAGGAAAAATGAATTCCCAAGCTTATCAAGACATTTTGCAGGAGAACTTAAGGCCATCTGTCCACCAGCTGAAGCTCAACAGAAGATGGGTGTTGCAACAGGACAACGACCCAAAGCATAGAAGTAAATCAACAACAGAATAGCTTAAAACAGAAGAAAATACCCCTTCTGGAGTGGCCCCGTCAGAGTCCTGACCTCAACCCGATTGAGATGCTGTGACATGACCTCAAGAAAGTGATTCACACCAGACATCCCAAGAATATTGCTGAACTGAAACAGTTCTGTAAAGAGGAATGGTCAAGAATTGCTCCTGACCGTTGTGCACGTCTGATCTGCAACTACAGGAAACGTTTGATTGAAGTTATTGCTGCCAAAGGAGGTTCAACCAGTTATTAAATCCAAGGGTTCACATACTTTTTCCAACTGCACAGTGTTTACATGGTGTGTTCAATAAAAACATGGTAACATTTAGTTCTTTGTGTGTTATTAGTTTAAGCAGACTGTGATTGTCTATTGTTGTGACTTAGATGAAGATCAGATCACATTTTATGACCAATTTGTGCAGAAATCCATATAATTCCAAAGGGTTCACATACTTTTTCTTGCAACTGTAAGTTCCTATAGAGCCCCTGCCTGTGGAGTACACGATGGAGTATATGAGAGAAGCAATCTGATGATTGCTTTATCAAGCTCCCTAGGGGAATTATTAAAAAGTGTAAAAAAAATATATAAAAAAATAATTTTATATATATATATATATATATATATATATATATATATATATATAAATTATATATTTTTTTTAAATCAGCACCCCTTTGCCCAAAATAAAAATACATAAACAATTAAAAAATAAATATCAGCGGCAACGCTGCGTCCGTACTATTAAAATATTTATCCCATACTGAGAAGCGGGAAAATAAAAGTCAAAATGGCTGATTCACTATTTTTTGGTCGCTTCACCTCCCACAAAAATTAAATAAAAAGTGATCAAAAAGTCATTCACACTCCAATGAAAAAGTACAGATCGCCCTGCAAAAAATAAGTCCTCACGTAGCTCTGTGAAATAAACATTAATAAGGAAGGTGCACTACTGTGGATGCAAACAAACAAGTCTGACTAAACCCTCAAACTGGTGTTAAAATTGAGAATTTAGCCAATATATCCTTATATGAAGGACATATCTGAGCCCAAGCACCTCGCCAAGGTATCTCAAGTAGCTCGGGACCTAACGCTAACCTACCTGTGCCGTATGGGCAATACCAGGAGCCACACATTTTTCTATCTTGTGTATGATGTCTTTTTGTGGTACTTGTGGTCCGCTGCGGGCATCCACCACTGTATGCATTTTTGCTGGGGATCGCCATTAGCATTGGGCCACAAGTGCAGGATCTGCTCCCCTGGGTATAGGTGCACCACTGCACATGGGGTTGAGCACTTCCTGGCTTTTGACACCACGCCATTTTTTTATAGTCCTCACATTGCTCTGTGCACATAAAAAGAAAAAAGTTATGGGGTCATAATATGACGATGAAAAGCAAAAATTTAGTTTTTTCTAAGTTTATTTTTTCAGTATTAAAATACTAGAAAAACTATAACATCTGTGGCATACTGACCTGGAGAATAAAAGTAACAGGTCAGTTTTACCGCATAGGATATAACCTATAAAACTGAGACGGAATTGTGGAAGTTTTTTTTATAATTCCACCCCATTTGGAATTTTTTTCCTGCTTCCCACTACATTGTATGCAACCATAAATGGTGTCATTAAAAAGTACAACTTGCCCCACAAAGTGCAAGCCCTCATATGGCTATGTGAATGGAAAAATAAAAAAGTTACGGCTTTGGAAAGGATGGGATGAAAAAATGAAAAATTGCCCGGTCATGAAGGGATTAAACACTTCTGCTCTGTAAGAGCGGGAACACACAGAAAGTCCTGCAGACTGAAACACTGGGGAAGGATGCATCTCCTCTTAATCGTACATTTCTAGGTTTAGAGCCCTTTAATCAAATAACAATAATGGACAAAGTAGTATGTAAAACATTGCCTTGCTGTAAAGTTACAATATTCCTTTTTAACCATTTACATGAAGGGCTATTTTGGCACAACTAAAGTAAATATGGAGCATAAGCACAACATTTTCGTCAAAATGGAAAAATATTGTCAGGGACCTTTTCTTGCTACGGTATGAACCAATTATCACGGTGACCTCCTGTTTTTTTTAGTTCTGTGGCTGACATTACCATTGCTTCAAGCAAGTCTCATCAATGAAGGTAAACACTAAAGGAAACTTCAGATTTGCTCTGGTGTCACAGAACTACATTAATAGAAGAAGCACTTGTAACAAATTCGGAACAAGTACCTGTGTAAAACACGCAACAGTTATTACTTTGAAGAGGCCTTTTTTAACTTAATACCTGAAAAGATATGATAATGCCAGTCACTTAACCGCCATAAAAGCCCTCATCATAAGTACCAGGATTTCCATTTTTTTATAATTTTCACACATTCCCAGGAATGTGATTTCACGTGCTTGAGGACACTTAAATTAATAGTGTAATTTTCATACGCCTTGCAAAAGTTGCTTTTTCATTTCTTTACCTTTTCTTTACGACTGACATAAATTTGCTTATAATCACTTTTATTCCCATTCTATTGAATACATTAAAGAGACAAAAGGAGAAAAAAAATCCATTTGCAGTCGCTTTTATTTGAACCTAGATTAAAAGGTAAGCTTTGGTTATGGCTTTGATATACTAATAAAATACATTGAACAAGTATTTGCCCCCTCCAGGTGGCTTCTTAAATTTTTTTGCCACAGTGACTGGTCGGTGGTCTTAAAGGGATCATCCCGGCTGCTGCATGTGACCTTACCCTCAGGCTGCCATCTCACATATGTGCCACTGCAGGGCTGCACCATGGCTGAGATGATGCCGCCACGCCATATAAGTGAGTAAAATAAATAATATGTATGCACCTGAGGGGTTAACTGCCGCTGATTGCAGCTGATCGCCGTAAAAATGAAATTAAATAATATGTACAGTTGAAACCAGCAGTTTACATACACTATAGAAAAAGACACATAGGCATGTTTTTCTCAATATCTGATATGAAATCAGAATAGACCTTTACTGTTTTTGGTCAATTAGGATTATTATAACTATTATTAGGGGTGCACCGAAATGAAAATTCTGGTCCGAAACCGAAAATTCTGGATGCCCTTGACCGAAAACCGAAACTGCCTTTTTGCCCAAATACTTTTAAAATACTTTTTTTTTAATGATTTTATTAATAATTCTTTTTCATGAATTTAATAAATCATATTATATATGGAGAGGGGGATCTGTGGGTGGCTCTGTTATGGAGAGGGGGATCTGTGGGTGGCGCTGTTATGGAGAGGGGGATCTGTGGGTGGCGCTGTTATGGAGGGGGGGATCTGTGGGTGGCTCTGTTATGGAGGGGGGGATCTGTGGGTGGCTCTGTTATGGAGGGGGGGATCTGTGGGTGGCTCTGTTATGGAGGGGGGGATCTGTGGGTGGCTCTGTTATGGAGGGGGGGATCTGTGGGTGGCTCTGTTATGGAGGGGGGGATCTGTGGGTGGCTCTGTTATGGAGGGGGGGATCTGTGGGTGGCACTGTTATGGAGAGGGGGATCTGTGGGTGGCGTTGTTATGGAGGGGGGGATATGTGCACTGTTATGGGCATAACAGTGCACAGATCCCCCCTCCCCATAGCAGTGCCATAGACCGATCCCCCTACCCATAACAGCCCCGGCCCTGCTGCTCACAGCAGACTAATCACTCTCTGCATCTTTATTTTACCTTACAATCGTGACGCTCCAGTAACAACTGTGCAGGCAGAGCGGAGGGCGGCGTAACGTCACTTACTCACGTGACGCACCTGCTTCGCCCACTTTATGAATGAAGGAGGCGGAGCAGGCGCGTCACGTGAGTAAGTGACGTTACGCCGCCCTCCGCTCTGTCTGCAGAGTTGTTACTGGAGCGTCACGATTGTAAGGTAAAATAAAGATGCAGTGACTTAAAGTAAACCGCCCGCCCGCAGATGGTGAGCGACAAATCCCACACCCCTTATTTTCGGCCGATATGTAACAATATCGGCCGAAATGGATTAGGTACATTTTCGGCCGATATTTTCGGCTGCCGGAATTTCGGTGCACCCCTAACTATTATTATTTGCCAAATGCCAGAATAATGAGAGAGAGAGAGAGAGAGAGAGAGAGAGAGAATGTTTTAAGGCATTTTTATCACTTTCTGCAATGTCAAAAGTTTACATACACTAAGATTACTATGCCTTTAAACAATTCTGGACTGCCCATATTAGGGTTGTCACGATACCCAAATTTTTATTAGATTTCGATATTGCAATAAAATAAAAATAAAAACACAAAAAAAGCTGCGAGCATTCCGCATTTTATGGAACGTCCGGCCCATAATTGAACAGTTCTATCCTATTTTTTTGGGGGGGAGTGACAAAAAAAAAAAAATGGCGATTTGCGCCGTTTTTTATTCTTCTGTTACGGCGTTCACTGCATTGGAGATATTTTTTTTATATTTTAATAGTTTGGACTTTTCGGACTTGGCGATATGTAATATGTTTATTTATTTATTGTTTATATATTTTATATGTAAAATTGGGAAAGGGGGTGATTTATACTTCATATGTTTTTTTTTTTTTTTTTACTTTTTATTTAAAAACCATTTCCCCCTTAGGGGCTAGAACCTGGTATCTTTTAATCCCTTGTCTTATTCACCTTAATAGAGATCTATTAGGGTGAATAGGACTTAACACTCTCCCTGCTACCCTGTGCATTGTGCACACAGCAGCAGGGAGCTTACCATGGCAGCCAGGGCTATAGTAGCATCCTGCCTGCCATGGTAACCGATCGGAGCTCTGAAATTATACTGCTGGGGCTCCGATCACAACTGCGCACCAATGAAGATAATTAACGTTTAATACAGATACAGGATGCGGGTGTCGGTGGCAGAATCACATAGCCGGCACCCCACCTCTATGACCGGGAGCTGCGATCAGCGGCAACTCCTGTATCTGTATTAAATGTTAATTATCTTCATTGGTGGCGCAGTGGCCACGGTCCCTTCCCTCCTCCTCCCCTCTCTCCTCATTGGCGGCAGCGGCGGCAGCAGCAGCACAAGGGGGGAGGGAGAGACTGCTTCCTTCTCCCCTGTGCTGCTGAGGGAACATGGCGCACGCTGAGAGCAGCACGTGCCATGCTCTGTGATACTAGGCTGCGCAGTAGCGCAGCCTAGTATCGGTCAAAAGGCAAATCCCGTTATCGAATTGATACCGGTACAAAAGTATCAATTGGATATCGATAATTTGATACCCGGTACAACCCTAGCCCATATGATGATGTCATGTGTTTGGAAGCTTCTGTTAGGTTTGTTGATTAGAAACACACCTGTGGATGTATTTAATTGCACACCTGAAACACACCGCTTCTTTGGGTAGCATCATAAAGAGCTCAGCCAAGATATCAGGAAGAGAATTGTGGATTTGTACAAATCTGGCGCTCAACCTTGGGTGCAATTTCAAGATACCTACAAGCAATTATACCCGGGTATAAACAAAATGGTATTGTCCAGCCATCATACCGCTCAGGAAAGAGACGGGTTCTGTGTCCCAGAGATGAACGTGCTTTGGTCCGACATGTGCATATCAACCCAAGAACAAAAGCAATGACCTTGTGAAGATGATGGCTGAAGCTAGTAAGATTGTGTCAATATCCACAGTGCAACGAGTACTGAAGGCCACTCTGGCAGGAAGAAGCCATTACTCCAAAAGAAACATAAAAAAGCCAGATTAATGTCTGCAAATGCACACAGGAACAAAGACCTACATTTTTGGAGACACGTCCTGTGGTCTGACAAAACTAAAATTGAACTTTTTGGCCATAATGACCATCATTACGTTTGGAGGAAAAAGGGAGAAGCTTGGAAGCCTAAGAACAACATCCCAACTGTGAAACGGGGGGGTGGCAGCATCATGTGGTGGGGTTGATTTGCTGCAGGAGGGACTGGTGGACTTCACAAAATAAATGGCATCATGGGTAAAGAAGATTATGTGGAAATACTGAAGCAACATCTCAAGACATCAGCCAGGAAGTCAAAGCTTGGGCGGAAATGGGTCTTCCAAATGGACAATGACCCGAAACATACTGCCAAACTGATTACAAAGTGGTTTAATGATAAAGTCAATGTTTTGGAGTGGCCATCACAAAGCCCTGATCTCAATCCTATTGAAAATTTATGGACAAAGCTGAAAAGGCAGGTGCGAGCAAGGCGACCAACAAACATGGCTCAGGCTACTTTCACACTAGCGTTTTCAATTGTTTCAACATCTGTCATAGGATCTCAATAGTGGAAGAAAACGTTTTAGTTTTGTTCCCATTCATTGTCAATGGGGACAAAACTGAACTGAACGATACGGAATGCACCAAAATGCATTGTGTTCCGTTTGGTTCTGTCCCCATCGCGGACAGAAAAACGCTGCAAGCATCGAAAACGGATCCGTCCCCATTGACTTACATTGTGTGTCAGGACGTCATGGCTATAGAAGACATAATACAACTGGATCCGTTCGCGACGGCTGCACGTGGTTGTATTATTGTAACTGAAGCGTTTTTGAAGATCCATGATGGACCCGCAAAATACGCTAATGTGAAAGTAGCCTCAGTTACACCAGTTCTGTCAGGAGGAATGACAGAAATTCCGACCACTATTGTGAGAAGCTTGTGGAAGGATATCCAAAACATTTGAAGTCATACAGTTTAAGGGCAATGGTACCAAATATTAATAAAATGTATGTAAACTTTTGACTTTGCATAAAGTAATAAAAATGTCTTAACAAATTATCTCTCTCATTATTCTGGCATTTGGAAAAATATTAATAATTATGATAATCCTAATTGTCCAAAAACAGGAAAGGTTTATTCTGATTTCATGTCAGATATTGAGAAAAACATGCCTATGTGTCTTTTTATATAGAGTATGTAAACTGCTGGTTTCAACTGTATCTCTGGGGCTATATGTGAGGGAAGAAAGGGTTCACAAGAGCTAATTGCAATGCATCCTGGGAGACGCAGGTACTTGATGGACTGCTGCCCACCCACAGAAAGGCAAGCAAGTCTTCCAGGTAATCGCAGAAACAAAAAGGTTTTAAATTTGTGGAGTAACCACTTTAAAATAATGTATAAGACAAATGGAAACGGAGTAAACGCAAGACACAGTAATTAGCAATGTGTCGCAGGGCATGTCCACATGGGATGTAAATTGCTGCAGCAAAATCTGTGAGCTAGATGCAGACTTTCACACAAAAATGTATTTGCATTGCAAAGGGTGAAATCCGCAGTGGATGGCCACAGCTGAAACCCCCCCCCCCCCCCCCCCCCCCTCCCTGGATGAGATTTGTTTAAAAGGAACCTGTCTCCATGAAAATACGATGTAATCTGCAGGCAGCATGTTATAGAGCAGGAGGAGCTGAGCAAATCTATATATAGTTTCATAGGAAAAGATTCAATATAACCTGTATTTCCTACATTTAAATTCCTGATCATCCTGGGTGTTGACATCAAAAAGGCGGTCTTATCAGTGATTGACAGCTATCTGTATATACAGTCATAGAGGGAAGGCTGTCAATCACTGATAGGACCGCCTCCTTGATGTCAAAATCCAGAATAAACAGGAATTTAAATGCATGAAATACAAACCGGATTCCAAAAAAGTTGGGACACTATACAAATCGTGAATAAAAACTGAATGCAATGATGTGGAGGTGCCAACTTCTAATATTTTATTCAGAATAGAACATAAATCACGGAACAAAAGTTTAAACTGAGAAAATGTACCATTTTAAGGGAAAAATATGTTGAATCAGAATTTCATGGTGTCAACAAATCCCCAAAAAGTTGGGACAAGGCCATTTTCACCACTGTGTGGCATCTCCCCTTCTTCTTACAACACTCAACAGACGTCTGGGGACCGAGGAGACCAGTTTCTCAAGTTTAGAAATAGGAATGCTCTCCCATTCTTGTCTAATACAGGCCTCTAACTGTTCAATCGTCTTGGGCCTTCTTTGTTGCACCTTCCTCTTTATGATGCGCCAAATGTTCTCTATAGGTGAAAGATCTGGACTGCAGACTGGCCATTTCAGTACCCGGATCCTTCTCCTACGCAGCCATGATGTTGTGATTGATGCAGAATGTGGTCTGGCATTATCTTTTTGAAAAATGCAGGGTCTTCCCTGAAAGAGATGACGTCTGGATGGGAGCATATGTTGTTCTAGAACCTGAATATATTTTTCTGCATTGATGGTGCCTTTCCAGACATGCAAGCTGCCCATGCCACACGCACTCATGCAACCCCATACCATCAGAGATGCAGGCTTCTGAACTGAGCGTTGATAACAACTTGGGTTGTCCTTGTCCTCTTTGGTCCGGATGACATGGCGTCCCAGATTTCCAAAAAGAACTTTGAATCGTGACTCGTCTGACCACAGAACAGTCTTCCATTTTGCCACACTCCATTTTAAATGATCCCTGGCTCAGTGAAAACGCCTGAGCTTGTGGATCTTGCTTAGAAATGGCTTCTTCTTTGCACTGTAGAGTTTCAGCTGGCAATGGCGGATGGCACGGTGGATTGTGTTCACTGACAATGGTTTCTGGAAGTATTCCTGAGCCCATTCTGTGATTTCCTTTATAGTAGCATTCCTGTTTGTGGTGCAGTGTCGTTTAAGGGCCCGGAGATCACGGGCATCCAGTATGGTTTTATGGCCTTGACCCTTACGCACAGAGATTGTTCCAGATTCTCTGAATATTCGGATGATGTTATGCACAGTTGATGATGATAGATGCAAAGTCTTTGCAATTTTTCGCTGGGTAACACCTTTCTGATATTGCTCCACTATCTTTCTGCGCAACATTGTGGGAATTGGTGATCCTCTACCCATCTTGGCTTCTGAGAGACACTGCCACTCTGAGAAGCTCTTTTTATACCCAATCATGTTGCCAATTGACCTAATTAGTGTTAATTGGTCTTCCAGCTCTTCGTTATGCTCACATTTACTTTTTCCAGCCTCTTATTGCTACTTGTCCCAACTTTTTGGGGATTTGTTGACACCGTGAAGATTGGAATCAACGTATTTTTCCTTTAAAATGATACATTTACTCGGATTAAACGTTTAATCTGTCATCTACGTTCTATTACAAATAAAATATTGACATTTGCCATCTCCACATCATTGCATTCAGTTTTTATTCACAATTTGTTTAGTGTCCCAACTTTTTTGGAATCCGGTTTGTACAAGTTATACTGAACCTTTTCACGTGAAGCTATATATCAATCTGCTCAGCTCCTCCTGCTCTATAACATGCTGCCTACAGCTCAGACACAATGTTCAACGTGACAAGTTCCCTTTAAAGAGGTTCTCCAAGGCTGGAAACCCTTAGTCAGGGGCCACGGACTGTGCTGGGCTCCCATCTCCGCCTCTTCTGATCCCTGCTGGACCAGAGGTGCAACATGCCTTCTACACGAAAATCACCGTTGCCAGGCCTCAGTGCTGACCTTGGTCATGTGCTATTCCCGCATAGGTCACCACTGAGGCCACCAAATTGGCCGGCTGTGGTGATGTGCAAATAGACAGCACTTCACACTTTCTTCCGATCCAATGGTGACTGGAAGCGGATGACACTGGAGCTCAGCGCTGGACCTGGAACAATTGTAATTATTTTATTTTTTTACTTTGGTGCCATCCCTGGCCCCTTACCATGGGTTCCTAATCTCTGAGTACTTCTTTGAATCTGATCCAAGGCACTGCTCAGGATAATAAGTGGTGGTCTCTCGGCAGAATACAGGATGCTTTTTATAACAGCCTGAATTCTGCCTGTGGAACTGTCATATAAGAAAAGCTTCTATTTAATGGCAGCAGAAAAGCCAAAGGGATTACATTTCCTAGTCTCTGACCTGTTAGATTATCGGATTACTCTTGTTCCTATGCAATTTGATTGTAAGAATATTTTGAGATTTGTTTTATGATTATCACAGTATAGGAGAGTCAGTCATATATTTTAGTCCATGTTCTCACCTAGCAGAGTGGTGCAGCTCAAAGCCACACCACAACAGCCGAGTAAAAAGTATGGCAAAAAAACCAAAAATAGGTCATCAATAGTAAAAGCCTAGAGAACCCCTTTAACATCGAAGCTCCCTCTAGTGGTGGCAGAGGGCAGCCCGAATTGTACCATTTTAACCTTATTTCTATGCAGGGGATTTGGAGCTCTGTATCAGAAAAATGCACTTCCGAAACATTGGGATTAATTAGCACAGAGTTTTGTATATTAACAAAACAAAGGTGGACATTCAGTTTTAGACTCCATTGTACCTAATGGGGTCATATGAAGTTCCGGTGTAAAATAAACGACATTGTGCCAGATGTGCCATTTCTGATCTATAACTTAATTTCCAATGTGTGAGTAGAGCTCTCTCTCTCTCTCTCTCTCTCTCTTTTTTCCAATTCAAGCACCAGCACAAAAAGGTGATTTTCTTTTCCTTTTCTCTTTTTTTTTCGCAGCAAAATAAAACGTAAAAAGCTGAAATGACACTCCTTTAAGCAAAGCCATCCTTTGACACATTCATTTCAATGAATAATCATAGCTGGTACAATTTCGCATTAATGATGGCAAAAGGATAGTGTCATTTACAACGATCCTCTTTTCAGGCCTTCGTACTTTAGGGCATCTTGGGTTGCGCGGCCCCATTAGTCATTTTCAGTCCACCTATGTATCACAGTGATGCATGGTCAGAGTGTTTGGGCAATTACTCTTATGGGGCAGTAATATTGTCTGCGTTCTGCTTTCGTGACGAGGCTGCGAAAACCTTTAATGAATAACAAATTATCCCGTTAATTAAAAGAAAATCTACAACTCACAGAAATGAAGGCTTGAACACTTGTCATTGAGAAGCACTTTGCATTTATTTGACTTGCACAGGAACAGAAGCAGCGGCAGCATCGCCCTTGGTGCTGATTTCTTACCACTCTAAATGTCTCCTCTGAGCCAGAATACACTAGCTGTTTCTGATCATGCTGTGAGACACCTGCACTGGCTAGTAGACTTGTCATGACGCACAAAACCCTACCATCTTCAGCTTGACATTGTGCAAGTTATAATTATTCATCCAAATGAATATGTCACTGCACCAGCGGCAGACCTCTCATCAGAGCAAAAGAAAAATACATCAAAACATTATCAACTCAGCAGGAAGACAGGGGCCATAAGGAAAATTACCCATTTTTAATATGGATGCCAGAAACGGCATCTATTATTATTTTTATTTTTTTACAAAAAAAAAATAAAATAAAATTCTTCCAAGTTTTGAAGTCTGGTAGCATTAACCAGACCTTGCTATAGACAAAGCAGTGGACAGAAATAGAACACAATCGCCGTCTTCTGACTTTTAGAGGATTTCTCTGTAGTAACGCTGGAGAAGGCTGAATCTTAGGGTACTTTCACACTTGCGTTTTTCTTTTCCGGCATAGAGTTCCGTCCTAGGGGCTCAATACCGGAAAAGAACTGATCAGGCATATCCCCATGCATTCTGAATGGAGAGCAATCCGTTCAGGATGCATCAGGAGGTCTTCAGTTCAGTCTTTTTGACTGATCAGGCAAAAGAGAAAACCGCAGCATGCTACGGTTTTATCTCCGGCCAAAAAAAACTGAAGACTTGCCTGAATGCCGGCATTTCTTTCCATAGGAATGTATTAGTGCAGGATCCGTCCTTCCATTCTGCGCATACGGAAAAAAAAAGGGTGAAAAAAATAAATGCGGGATCCGTTTTGCCGGATGACACCGGAAAGACAGATCCGGCATTTCAATGCATTTTTCTGACTGATCAGGATCCTGATCAGTCTTACAAATGCCATCAGTTGGCATACGTTTTGCCGGATCTGGCAGGCAGTTCCGGCGACGGAACTGCTTGCCGGATCACTCTGCCGCAAGTGTGAAAGTAGCCTAATAGAACGCTGAATAAAGATTATTTCGCAAATATGTGATAAGCCGGTTGTCAGGCGCTGGGGACACACATACGTGGTGATGGGGAGGACGGCAGCACAGCGTTCTTTTACAGAAGAACATCTCTACTCACAATGGCTGCTTTGCGAGTTTTCACAAAATGGAACTTAGGCTACATGCCGGCGATACCAGACGATATCATCAGACACTGCAGACAAGCCCCGATATACCGTGGCCCATGGTTTCCCCTACTGGTAAGTGATGACAGATTTCCTTTGACCTAAAAATTCGATTTGCAGGGTTTCTCCAGGATTTTGATATTTATAGTCTATCCTCAGGATATCAATGTCAGATCTTGACATCCTGAGAATCGGCTGTATGAGGCCACAGCACTTTGTGAGCACTTAGGCCTCTTCGTAGGCCATGTGACGTCATGTTCACTGCTCACATGATCTAGGCACAGCTCATTCCCATTGAAGTGAATGGGGCTGAGCTGCAATATCAATCAGAGCCACTATCCAATGGACGGCGCTGTGCTTGGTAAGCTGTGAGGAGGCTCCGGCCCTCACCGGAGCTCTGTTGAATGCCATAGCTTCCTTCAACAACTGATCGGCAGGAATGCCAGGAGTCAGAACCTCGTTGATGACCAATCCTGAGGATTATGTCGTTTTCTAATGACGCACATTTCCTCGTTCTACCTTGTGCTGATTTGTACCTCTCATAATTAGCTATTATAGGTAAAGGAACCCAGAGGCCAGTGTTCATTTACCCCACCACAGAGCTGAAGGAGCAGGGGTACAGGGTAAGTACAAAAAACTATATTTATTCTTATTACTTGAATAAAGAAAGCGTTTGCCATATTTGTGTCTGGACTGGCCGACTTCATCGTATAGACTAGACCAGGGATCAGCAACCTTTGGCACTCCAGCTGCTGTGAAACTACAACTCCCAGCATGCTCAGCTGCTCTTCTAACTCCCATAGAAGTGAATGAAGAGTCCCGGAGGTTACCGATCCCTGCTCTAGACCATGGCAAGCGCAGCTATATTGATACTCGCTACTAACTATTTTTGTTCATTCGTGAACACCTTAGCTGAATTCTGGAGCCATGGCTCTGAGGGGAGCTGCATTACAAGCTTCCACCAAAATTATAGGGCTGCCTGGTTGATGCATGGACAGAAGGTCTGCCAATATGACATACTCCGTACACTGCGATGGCTAGATGGCTGTGCCAGAGTGCCTCCAAGATGTCAGGTCTTGTGAGATGCGGGGTTAATATCTATCAAAAGTGGTCAAAAGAAGGACAGCTGGCCTAAAATGGCCGTTTACACAGGAAGAAAACAGTCAGTGGATATGGTTTAGTGTCCGTTTGGTTCCTGGGTGACTGCGAAAAGTTTAGTGCTCATCGAGGCCTACTTTTTATATGAACATTCAAAGATGGCAAAAAATATTATAAAACTGTAAAATTTGGAAATCTGACTTATGGAGAGCCCTATGCTCTTACTATCATGAGATATTTAAGTCAAAAGTAAGACTCCAAAGAGCAGCGCTGTAAGAGGGAAAAAAATAAAAAATGAAATCCTGAAACTAATTAAGGTGGTATTTCAAAAAGGATAGTAGGCGGCATTCTGAAGTGACAGTGTGACGTTTGCCTTTGATCTCAAACTCCAAACCTGGTACATTTCTGCATTCTACATATATGCAAGGTGGTGACATAAATACATCTTCACTGGCAATTCCAAAGGAGCACTAACTAAAGTGCACAGGTTATAAATGACAGTGTATAATAAGGACTGAAGTATGGATATGTGAATTTCTGAGAAATGGATAGTGAGCATGGATTGGGCAGACATTTTCCATTAATCTCACCACAGTCGGTCTCTCCATGGAGTCATGGACTTTACAGCACATTACCAGGTTGGCATCAAGTTTACCGTCTCTTTATATTAGTCTTTGTACCGACAAAAAGGAAGAACACAGTAATACTTTGTACTGGGACAGCCATTGTTATTTAAAAAACTATCCTTTGCTGTGCTCCAGGCTCAACAAGGCTACTGATGAAGGGGCGAGTGAACCATAGTGCGTGCAGCACGGAAAACCAGAGTATGTGCGCTGCTGTGCGGTGTTAGGCCAATTTCACACGGGGCGAGTATTCCGCGCGGGTGCAATGCGTGAGTTGAACGCATTGCACCCGCACTGAATCCTGACCCATTCATTTCTATGGGGCTGTGCACATGAGCGGTGATTTTCACGCATCACTTGTGCGTTGCGTGAAAATCGCAGCAAGCTCTATATTCAGCGTTTTTCACGCAACGCAGGCCCCATAGAAGTGAATGGGGCCGCGTGAAAATCGCAAGCATCCGCAAGCAAGTGCGGATGCGGTGAGATTTTCACGCATGTTTGCTAGGTGACGATCGGGCTGGGGACCCGATCTGTATTATTTTCCCTTATAACATGGTTATAAGGGAAAATAATAGCATTCTGAATACAGAATGCAAAGTAAAATAGTGATAGAGGGGTTAAAAAAATATATATATTAACTCACCGAGTCCACTTGATCGCGTAGTTGCGGATCTCTGTCTTCTTCTGTAATGTTGAGCTGCCGGCTAAGGACCTGTGGTGACGTCACATCACATGATCCAATCACATGGTCCCTCACGACGGTGATGAACCATGTGATTGGACCATGTGATGAGCACAGTGATGTCATCAAAGGCCCTATTCCTGTGCACAGCAAAGAAGAAGACAGAAGAGATGCCGGCTGCGCAATCAAGTGAATTAAGGTGAGTTAATTATTTTTTTTTTTTTTTTTTTTTAACCCCTCCAGCCCTATTTTACTAAGCATTCTGTATTAAGAATGCTATTATTTTCCCTTAAAACCATGCTATAAGGGAAAATAATACAATCTACAGAACACCTAACCAAAACCCGAACTTCTGAGAAGTTCGGGTTTGGGTACCAAACATGCAGATCTTTCTCACGCGCGTGCAAAACGCATTACAAATCGCGCATTTTCCCGCAACGCACCCGCGTCTTATCCGGGCAAAAAACATGCCGCCCGTGTGAAAGAGGCCTTAGTCTAAAGGCCAGTTCACACCGAGTTTTTTTTTTTGTGCTGGTTTTGCCACGTTTCCGCCTCAAAATCAGCACTAAAAGTGCCTCAAAACAGCCTTCCATTCTTTTTAACGGGAAGCAGCACTTGCTTTTTTTTTCTGCGTGGAAAAACGAAGCAGCATGCTGTAACTTGAGGGCGAATCATCTCCCATTGAAATTAATGTGAAGGGTCAAAAAAGCACTCCTATGTGTCCGCTTGTTTTTTGCATGGTTTTTGGAGCAGATCCACGCCAAAACCAGGAGCTGAAAATTTAGTTTTGCACTGACGTAAACACTCTTTGGTTAAGAAAAAAGTGTTGAAAACCCACATCAAAAAAAGCACAAAAAACACACTGAATTTTGTAGGCAGGTTTTCAAAATCGGTCGTGTGAACATACCCTAAGGGCTCATGCACACGACCGCATGAATTTTGCGATCCGCAAAAAATACGGATGACATCTGTGTGCATTCCGTATTTTGCGGAACGGAACAGCTGGCCCTTCATAAAACCTATACTATCTTTGTACGTAATGCGGACAATAATAGGACATGTTCTATTTTTTTGCGGAACGGAAATACGGACATACGGAAACTGAATGCACACGGAATAACTTCCGTTTGTTTTGCAGACCCGTTGAAGTAAATGGTTCCGCATACAGTCCGCAAAAAAAAAAATGGAACAGACACGGAAAGAAAATACGTTTGTGTGCATGAGCCCTAAGAGTGCGTTCAGGATATGCTCACAAGATGGATTTTTGGCGACAAAAATGCATGCAGGTCTTCCCCTGATTTCAATAGGGAATAGGCATGTTGGGAAAGTGCTGGGTGCTGGGAAAAATATGTTAAAATACCCAGCCCCTTTAATGGAGGATGACTGGTAACATGTGGGTGCTTTGCTGGAGGACCAGTGTCCCTGTAAGTAAGGACTTTATTACACCAACAGATTATCTGACCAATTTCTGTCCAATCAGACCAATAGTTGGTGTGTATGATAAAACATCTGTGTGTGTAAACGGCCATCTGACCAATGATTGGTCAGAAAATCTGTTGGTGTAATACAGACCTAAAGGACAAGAGTGTTGTCTGAAAACCCCTTCATGCAAAATTATCACAAAATTGAAGTTCAATACACAGTTAGGGTCCATTCACACGTCCGCAACGTGTTTTGCGGATCCGTGGATCCGCAACGTGTTTTGCGGATTCGTGGATCCGCAAAACACGGACAGCGGCAATGTGCGTTCCGCATTTTGCGGACCGCACATTGCCGGCACTAATAGAATATGCCTATTCTTGTCCGCAATTGCGGACAAGAATAGCACATGTTCTATTTTTTTTCGGGAACGGAATTGCGGACCCGGAAGTGCGGGTCCGCAATTCCGTGTCTGCCACATAGAAATGAATGGGTCCGCAATTCCGTTCCGCAAAATGCGAAACGAAATTGCGGACGTGTGAATGGACCCTTTATGGTGAAAATTCCGCATTTTTGCTATGCATCACACGCTACGCTATAATCCGCATGTCTACATCGCCACATACATTATGGGGGAGATTTATCAAAACTGGTGCAAAGGAAAACTGGCTTAATTGCCCATAGTGACCAATCAGATTCATCCTTTCACTTTTCAGAGCGCCTTTGGAAAATGAAAGGTGGAATCTGATTGGTTGTTGGGGGCAACTAAGCCAGTTCTACTTTATACCAGTTTGATAAATCTCCCCCATGGCCTTATTATCGACACATATTCTGAATGACTTCCATATGTTGTGCAGTGTGACAGGCAGAATACTCAGATATATGAATACCGCTTTGATCAAAAAGGTAGTATCTAACATTAAGGAAACCCTCATGTTTTCATATAAATAATTTATTGAATGGTAGCGGGCAGGTTATATGAACTTGAGAGATCAAAAGAATGGACATGTTTCCCACAAATACCAGGCGCGATCCCTGGTTTATAACTTGTTACAAACGGATTTCATTACTTAGGACAGGACTATGCCGAACTGTATCTGCAAACGTACGTCAGAAATGAGATGTAAAGAAAAGGAAGGTAACTGGACACTTTTCATCTGATATTTTTCCTGCAATTTCTGTAAATCTTAATATTCCATTCTAGACTTGTAGAGATGTTATTGTACAGCTAGAAGCACAATTGGCTTGAATGCCGAGCGAAGATCTGGATCTAAAAATGGAGTAAAGTACATCAAATTAAATAAGCACCCAGCTGCCATTTCCAACGCCCTCTTTGGGCCTACAGGTTTCAGGTGGAGCAGCACGCGATTAATGAAATATGTGACACTTCATACTTCAGAAGACAACCCCAAGTCAGGCCGAGCGTTCAATGTAGGAGAACATGTCGCAGATGCAAGATGTCATTTATTTTGTCCCATATTTGTCCAGTATATATTGTAGTAGTATCAGTCACCTAAAATACTGTCTAGGCATCGTTCATGTGCAAGTAGAGCCCAATACCAGCTAGATGGAAAACTGCTGCTAACGGTACGTTAAGAAATCTCATTCACACAATGTGGTTGTAAAATGCACCTTTTTAGAAAGCGATGTGGTTTTAATTTCAATGAGGAAATGCAATTTCACTAGCGGCTTTGGTTACAGTTCTGCAGGGGAGTTTTCCATTTAATCAATTCTTGGAAAAAAAAATCATAGAACTGCTTCTTTAAGAGAAAGCACATCAGCAATTGTGGGAAAACTGAGACAAAAACTCCCTTGTTATAAATACAGCGTCACAGCAGAACGTAAATCAGTCCTTCTTTCTGCAAGCAAGCGGTCTCACATTATACTCGCCACTCCTCCCCTCTTCAGCTATCTATCTCTCCAATATCTAATCTATCTATCTATAATCTATCCAATATCTAATCTATCTAATATCTAATCTCTAATCTAATCTATCTTCCTGCAGAGGCCGAAATCTGCGGCAAATCCACAGCAGACTGTAAATCAGTCCCTCTTTCTGCAAGCATGTGGTCTCACATTATACTCGCCACTCCTCCCCTCTTCAGGTATCTATCTATCTATTTATAATCTATCTATAATCTATCTATCCAATATCTGTTCTATCTATTTATAATCTATCTATCTATCTATAATCTATCTATCCAATATCTAATCTATCTAATCTATCCAATATCTAATCTAATCTATCTTCCTGCAGAGGCTGAAATCTGCGGCAAATCCATTGTACCCTTAGGCCCCCTTCACACAGGCGTCACGGGTGAGGGTTGGATGCGATGCAGGTGCATTCAAGGAAATTCGTGCGAGTAGGCACTCAATTTCAGTCAGTTTTGGCTGCATTTTTTTCCGCGCAAGTACAATGCGTTTGCACGCGCATGAGAAAAAACTGAATGTGGTACCCAGACCCGAACCCGGACTTCTTCACTGAAGTTCGGGTTTGGTGTTCTGTAGATTTTATTATTTTCCATTATAATATGGTTATAATGGAAAATAATAGCATTCTTTAATACAGAATGCTAAGTATAATGTTAATTGAGGGTTAAAAAAATAATAAAACTCACCTCATCCACTTGTTTGCGCAGCCGGGATCCTCTTTGTCCTTCCTGCTGAATGAAGATAGATCTTCATTCAGCAGGACCTGCGCTGACGTCACCGCGCTCACCACGCGGTGAGCGCGATGACGTCAGCGAAGGTTCTTTTGCAGGTCCTTCAAGAAGAACAAAGAGGATCCCAGCTGCGCGATCAAGTGGATGAGGTGAGTTATGTTTTTATTATTTTTTAACCCTCAATTGACATTATACTTAGCATTCTGTATTAAAGAATGCTATTATTTTCTATTATAACCATGTTATAATGGAAAATAATAAAGTAAATGGGGTCCCGGGTCATACATCCCTCATCTCATTAGCAACCATGCGTGAAAATCGCACCGAATCCGCACTTGCTAGTGGATGCGATCTGCACGCAGCCCCATTCATTTCTATGGGGCCATGGCTGCGTGAAAAACGCAGAATATAGAACATGCTGCGATTTTCACGCAAAGCACAAGTGATGCGTAAAAAACATTGCTCCTGTGCACAGCCCCATTGAAATGAATGGGTCAGGATTCAGTGCGGGTGCAATGCATTCACGTCACTCATTGCACCCGCGCGGAATACTCGCCCGTGTGAAAGGGGCCCTAGGGTGCTTCCACGCAATACAGTTGTGATGCAGATAAAACGGTGTGCGGTTTACTGCATGCAGTTACTACATTAACAAACATGCATTCACAACGCAGTTATAGAATATGACCAGTTGAGCACCCACCTAAATTTTAGATATAAGAATTAACAAACAAAAAAATAAGCATATTAATATAAAAATATTTTTCCTGCACGGTGAATGCGGAAAAAAATTAAAACATGCAATTTGCCATTTTTGGTCACCTTATCCTCCCAAATTTTTTTATAACAGTGATTAAAAAGTTGAATGTACCCCAAAAATGGTACCAATACAAAGTTGGTCCTGCAAAAACAAGCCCTCATAAAGCTCTGTAGACAGTAATATAGAAAGCGATGCAAAGAAAATTTTGATTAGTTAAAACAAAAACAAAAAAATATACAAAATTTGGTAATGCAGTAATTGAGCCACAGAATAAGGACATTATGTCATTTTAAGCCCACAGTGAACGCCGTAATATCAAAACTCAAAAAACCTTGTCAAAATTGTGGGGGTTGTGTCCGGGTTCAGGTCTGAACCAAGACAACCCCTTTAAGGGGTTAAAAGTCTTCTGATATTTACGGTAGTTTTTTTTAGGCTTCACTCCAACTCTCGGTTGATAAACGCATGACAGCAAAATGGAAAACATAATAAAAACATGTACATTTAAAACCTACACCCACTGCTCCATTTGCCAAAACGTATCTTGTAAGCCCTACATAAAGTAGGAGGGGAGACAGACAGGAGGGAGTAAGACACGACTCCAGCATCGGACTACATAGGAGGTTTGTTTTATAATCTGCAATGATGGACACATAGGTCTGCACATGAGCTGTATACACAAAACGGTATGTTACCGTTATTCAAAAAAACAGCACATTATATTACATTTTAGATGCACAATCTGCAAAATTTACCAGCCAATACTTGATTCCTCAACACATGGTGGCTACAAATAATAGCAGTCCTATCATACAGCTGAAAACCACCCACCTAATAAAACAAAGTAGAAAATGTGACATGCATATAGTATTACATTGCTTACCTGTGGTGTCCATGAGACGGAAAATGCTACTGGTAAGTCTACGCAACAATCTGGAGCTTTATATGGGTACTAAAGCAGAGAAAATGTAAAATATAACAAGTTAAGCCAAACAAATGCTATAAAGAAGCAGCAAATTAACATAACATCAGGACAGACAAAGTTGTCCAGCCGAGGAGCCAAAAGCACTATTGGTTGGAACCTGTGCTCAATATAAAAAAAACTCTCACCTGTCTGCACTTCGGCTGATTCCAGGAAAGGGGCATTGACATGCCATTCTAGCATATGTGACCCCTCATGGCTAATTACTGGCCTATGATCAAGCCAC